>NC_052352.1:32066774-32233635 GCF_009727055.1 Benincasa hispida
GAATTCTGATCGAGGATCGAGTAGCAAGGTGTCGAGCGTCAAATTCTGAGTATCAAGGATTTGGCAGAATTGATTTAAGTCATTTCTTCATCTCTTCAACAGCGATCTTGAGTATTTAGGACTTGTAAAGGGTCTTCGGCCCAACAATTATTGGTATCATAGAACTTAAAGGTCATCAAGGTCATCTTTCTTGGAGCTTCAAGATTATCAAGAAATCAAGACTCGATACTCGTTCGATTCAAAAATGGCCGTTGCAAGGTATGAGATCTAGAAGTTTGATGGGAAGGGCGATTTTGGCCTATGGAAGGCCAAAATCAAAGCCATTCTTAGACAGCAAAGAGCACACAAAGCCCTTTTGGACTCATCATACTACCAACCACCATATCAGCATAAGAAAGAGAAGACATGGAGCTCACAAAATATGGGACTTTGGTTCTGAATCTTAGTGACAGTATTCTGAGGCAAGTAATTGATCAAGACACAACCTACAAGATGTGGGTCAGGGTAGAAGGTCCGTTTACTACAGAGGATCTCCCCAACAAAATGTATCTGAGGGAAAAGTTCTTCACGTTCAAGATGGATTCTGCCAAGCCTCTTTCAGAAAATTTGGATGAATTCAAGAGGATAATCTCAAAGTTCAAGAGCCTTGGTCAGGCTTTTGTGCTATTAAACTCTCTACCCAAAGTCTATAAAGAGATGAAGAATGCTCTGATGTATGGCAGAGAACCAGTCACAACTGATGCAATCATCTCAGCATTATGAACAAGAGAGTTAGAGCTTTAGTCAGTCAAAAAAGAGCAGCCTAATGTAGAGAGGTTGTTTGCCAAGGGAAAGAACAAGCAGAACCAGTCTAAGGGGAACAAAAACCAGCCAAGTGAAGAGCACAAGCCAAAGACCAAGTTGAGATGCAATTGCAAGAAGAAAGGTCACCTAATGAGAGATTGCTACAGTATGAAAAGGAAAAACCAAGAAAAGGAGAAGGATTAGAAAGGGAAACAACCAAAAGCATCTCTGGTTGAAGGTTCCTACTTTTACTCTGATGCCTTAGCCTCAACCAAAAATCAAACAAACCAAATCAGTCCTCTTGGGAAGCATGATTGGGTGCTAGACTCCAAATGCACCTATCACATGACACCTTTCAGACCTTGGTTTAATACTTACAAGGAAATAGATGGAGAATTAGTGTACATGGGCAACAATGAAGCCTGTAAGATAAAGAGGGTTGGTTTGGTGTCCTTGAAGCTAAAGGACGGATCAATCAAACTTCTAAGAAATGTTAGATATGTACCTTTGCTCAAGTGAAACTTGATATCTCTGGGCATGTTGGACTCCATTGGGTGTGAATGCAAAGGAAAAGGTGGAGTTCTTGAAGTGATTAAGGATTCCAAAGTTGTGTTGGTTGGTGAGAAGGTCAATGACCTTTGCATTATGAGAGGAGTAGAGATGATGACAAGTGCCTACACAGTTTCATCATCAAACTTGACAGAGGCTGACTTGTGGCATAAAAGACTCTGCCATATTAGTGAGAAAGGGATGCAAGCTCTGTCCAAGCAAGGAATCCTTCCCAAAGGTATCAGTGAGCACCTTTCCTTTTGTGAGCATTGCATTTTAGGTAAAGCAACCAGGCAAAGCTTCACAAAATCTCAGCATGCCACCAAAGAAGTATTGGACTATGTCAATTCTGATCTATAAGGACCATCTCTTACACCAAGCCTTAGCGGCTCAAGGTATTTTCTAACCTTTATTGATGATTTTTCTAGGAAAAGTTGGATATACTTTCATAAAACTAAGGACCAAGTATTTGGGAAGTTTAAAGAATGGAAAGCCATGATAGAAAATCAAACATCTAAAAGGTTAAAATACTTTAGAACCGATAATGGGCTTGAATTCTGTCATGAACACTTTGATAAATTTTGTAGTGAGAATGGTATAATTACGCATAGGACAGTGAGGTATACACCTCAACAAAATGGGGTTGCTGAGAGGTTAAATAGAACCATAGTGGAAAGGGTTAGGTGTTTGCTCTCTGATGCTATCTTAAGGGAAAGTTAGGCAGAAGCTGCATCCTATATTGTGTATACCTTAAATAGGTGCCCTTACACATCTTTAGATCTGCTTACACCTGAGGAAAAGTGGACTAAACATCCCTCTAACCTAGATAATTTCAAGGTCTTTGGTTGTGTAGGGTTTGTACACCAAAATAAGGGAAAGTTAAAGACCAGAGCAGTCAAGTGTATGTTTGTAGGCTTTACAGAGGGTGTCAAGGGGTTCAAAATGTGGCATCCTATTAGAGAAAGTTCCTAGTGAGTAGAGACACGTGGCATCCTATTAGAGAAAGTTCCTAGTGAGCAGAGACATCACCTTTAGGGAAGAGGAGATGTTTATGCGAAAGGAGAAAAAGGTAGAGGATGAAAGACAGTCATTCAATACCAGTTTTGAGGTGGAGTTACTATCCGAGCAGCCAAATAAGTTTAGTCAGCCTAGTAACAGGATAAATAGAGGAAAATGCAGAGGAACATGAGGATACAGCATGTGAACAACCTAATCTAAGTCAATATGTCTTAGCTAGGGATAGACAAAGAAGAACTATCACACCTCTAGCTAGATATACTGAAATGAATTACGTGAATCTGGTTTTAAATGTTGTAGTAGCTCCTACTAGCCAAGAACCAACTACCTTTGAGGAAGCAACAAGTTGTGCTAATGCAAGGGATTGGATTGAGGCAATGAATGGGGAGATGCATTCACTAAAAGTGAATGACACTTGGTCCTTAGTTCCTCTACCAAAAAGGTATAAACCTGTTACTTCTAAATGGATTTTTAAACTTAAAGAAGGAGCATCCTGTGATCAAAAGCCTAGGTTTAAAGCTAGATTGGATGCTAAGGGTTCACTCAAAGAGAAGGACTAGACTATGCTAAGATTTTCTCTCCTGTTGTAAAACAAACTTCAATAAGATTTCTCCTATCCTTAGTTGCTCAAAATAATCTAGAATTGTATCAAGTAGATGTCAAAAATGCTTTTCTTCATGGACATTTAGAAGAGACAATCTATATGACACAACCTGAAGGATTTGAAGTTAAAGGAAAAGAAAATTCTTCTGCTTACTCAACAAGTCTATATATGGGTTAAAACAGTCACCTAGATGCTAGTATAAGAGATTAATGACTATTTCTAGCATTAGGATTAAAAGAAGATCCTTTGACATATGTGCTTATGTAAACACAGGTTCTTACAGGACAAAGTTTACCTACTCATATATGTAGATGACATGTTGCTGGCAGGTAGGTCTAAAGAAGATGTAACCCATGTTAAAAGCCTCTTAAAAATAGAGTTTGATATGAAGGACTTAGGAGAAGCAAGCAAAGACCTAGGAATAGAGATCCATAGAAACAAAGAGGAGTCTATTCTAAGCATCAGTCAGTCCAACTATTATGAGAAAATCCTTAAAAGGTTTAACATGGTTGATGCCAAACCTGTGAGCTTGCCCATTGCCCAGCACTTCAAGCTTTCCTCAGCTAACTCTCCTAAGGATTCTGACCAAGAACACAACAGATGGTTGTCATACCCTATAATCAAGTTGTTGGAAGCCTTATGTATTTAATGATTTCTATAAGACATGAGCTCTCATATTCAATAAGCTTATTTAGTAGATATATGTCTAATCCTGATAAGAGACACTAGGAAGCTACTAAATGGATCCTAAGGTATCTAGTTTGGTCTAAAAACTCTAAGTTAGTCTATCAAAGGTCAGTGAACCAAAACTAGATCTTTATGGATATGTTGATGCTGACTATGCTAGTGATTTGGACAAAATGAGGTCCTTAACAGGCTACCTTTTCTTATTTCATCCTAATCTAGCTAGCTTGAAAGCATCTCTTCCGCCTATAGTAGCTGATGCGTGAAATTGTGATATGTTATGGTGTGAGTTTGCGATGATGTGTGTTATGCGGTGATCATGCAAGTTTTCCTAACAAGACCCAAGTATAAGCCTTCTTAGATTTCCTAGTAAGTCCAGGGTCAAACACAGGGACTATTAAGTAAATATGCGACAGACACTTTAATTCTATTGCGATAGTAAAAACAAATGAAGTGGATGGTGTTTTGATTTAGGTTTTTCCTATGTGATAGAGTTAAACGCAGAGTTGATGAAAGTGTAGAGTTACAATGAGTATGCGATGAAAGGGTTGAGAAGGGGATTGGCTAACATTTGCTAAGATTGTGCACAAGTTATGCGATCATGCTACACACAAATAACAACACGTCATTTCTCAATGCAGAATGGCATAATTCCTATTTCTAGGACACATGCAATATGTATATGAAACAGTCAATAGGACTTATGTCTAGGCCTCTACTCTTGTCTACGCGATGATGAATGATGCACACATAAAATAAGGTGACCGCATACAATCATTCCTATTTCTAGGGCGCATGCGATGTGTAAATAGCAATAGAACTTATGTCTAAGTTTCTACTTCTTGCTTATGCAATTCTAATTCGACTTTCTCAAGCCTAGATTCTAATCTGACTCTCTCAAATCTAGATTCTATCTTTAGACAAGTATGTCTAAAGGGTGAATGATGCATACATAAGACAAGATGATCGCATAAAATGTAAATCTTAAGTCATGCTGGCTAAGTACTTCTCAACCCATTAAGAAATTTAGCTACTCATGCGAAGTATGGAGAGATTGAACATAGATTGAAATGAGATTTCCATTTTCTGTAAATAAAGTACTGAATGCAAAATAACAAATGGAATTGAGAGATAAGAAGCCCAGTAAGCAATGTCTTGCTTCCCATGGCCTTTTACACTGTTCTTTTTCACTCCAACTTTGTTCTAGATGTGTGTTCTTTCTCTCGCAAGTGTTTTCCCTCTCCTTTGTAATGCTTTCTGGCAGTCTCTCAATCTGTCCGAGAATGATCTCTCGGTTTCCTCATCTCCTTGCTCTTCTCCGTCCTCTAAGTATATGTACGACTCTGTGCGTGAACAGACTAACTAACTCTCTAACTTCCACTCCGTAACTCATTCCACCCCTTTTACACTAGTGGCCTTCGGTATTTATAGAGCTCAAGGTGAAGCAGTCTTTCTTGCTAATGATTGCAATGATGGGCGGCATTAATTCCCTTGTTCTAATGCGCCGATTAATGGTCACCGAAAGTTGAATGTACTTACTATAGTGTGGCTTTTAACAGCTTATCAACTAAATTCGGATTCGATCGTTATCAGCTTTCCATCCCACCATGATTTGTTGTGCTGTCACCTTGATGCGCAGTCTTTATGCGGCCACCTTTTTAAGAAGCTTCTTGATGACATGCAGCTTAGGCCTTTTATTTAGAATTATGAGGGTTGTTAAGCAAAATATGTGGCAATTATGTTAGGAATTCATGAGAAAATGAGCTTGTGGCATTCAACATTGAGAATCTCGGCTAACCCATTATTATGCGATATTATGCGTTCAATTGTCTATTTTGTAGCTAATGCAGGAAGTGGACGCAAACGCGGAAGTCGGACTACCGCATAGACGATTGCATGCGGAGAAACTCTCCATCGTAAAGGTGAATGCATTCGATCAACGCATGGGTGGATCGTATAGGAGTTGCATTCGCTAATCAGCCGCATGCGTCCATCGTATAGAAGTTGCGATCATTAAGTGATTGCAGCCATCGTGTAGAAGTTGTGGTATTAAGCGAATGCGGTCACTACATGATTACGGCTACACGATAACGCATACTAAGGGGATCAATGCAAGGTTGGTCGAATGAACGCATCAACACATATCTCGAGAAAATCAAAAGATGATGTTGACATTTCACCTACCACGCCGTTAGCAGCAGAGATTCAGAAAGGACTAACGCGCTACGAACGTTAGAATCAGAGTAGTCCATTAATGCTATCGGCGATCCAAGCTCTATATATAGAAGCCAATGAGCAGAAGTTCAAAGGATTTAAGTTTCGGCCTTCAGGTGGATCCTTGTGATCCAGATGAGCGCGTGAGAAAGAAGCTTGAGAGTTCTTCACCTTCTTCATCCATTCCAAGTGATGATCGGAGCCTTCGTCGAAGCTAGATCTCGAGAGAGTCTACTCCACCACCCCTCCATGGCACCACCGGCAGCCTTGACACGCATCTACTGGAAGCAAGACATTGCTTTTAGCTGGTCATTTCATTTTTTCTTCTTTTCTTATATTGTATTGTATTACATTTTGGGATTAAGGAATTAATACATTATGTGTTCAATGCATTTCTATGTTTCCTTGATTCCATCTCCTTCTTTCTTTACTTAGCATCCTTAAGTTTCATTGCATCACTTAGTGAGATTGCTAGAGTATCGCATACTTAGTCATGTGGATTAGAGATATGAAGCATGTAGCAAACCACCGAGAGGTGTGCATTACGAGAATGTGCGAGAAAATATTATTTTCTTAGTGTGAAGCTGTAGCAACGTCTGTCTATAGGCGGACGCAACACTTGTCTATGAGTAAAGTCAGCAACAACTAATTGCCCGGGAGGGTAAGTGGTTGGTCGCATTAAGAAATGTAAGCTATTGTTCACTAGAGATAAGAATAACCTTGCGTCAGCCAAGTTTATGTGGTTACCTTGTCTTATGTATGCGTCCATCACACCTTTAGAGTTACTCGGGAGAGAGTCTAAAGAAAGAACCTAAGACTCGAGAGAGCTAGGTTAGAATCGATGCTCGGAAGAGCTAGATTAGGTTTGCATAAGCAAGAATTGAAACTTAGGAATAAGCTCTGTTTGTTATCACACAGCGTATGCACCCTACGGAGAGGACAATGACTGCGTTCAAGAAGTAGGATATGGTGGCGGTATGCGGTCATCTCGACCCTTTTGCATACACTTCGCATATGTCCTAGATTTAGGCTTTTAGTGTGTGTAGCATGATCGCATAGCTTGCGTTGGTTGAGGTTGCCCTTGCGGTCACTCTTAAGGGTTGCGATGAAGACATCTTCACATTTTATCTATTTTTCCATCCATTTATTTCACGTCAACAGTTATCGTGTCTCTACCTCTCATTCATACTTCTCATTGCGTTGTCTGTTAGTTAGAAGTAGGAGTAGTGTTAGCATAAAAACCCCTCCATCATTCTTTTATTCAACCGTTACATACACATTACCACATAGCATTTAGTTACAAGTCCTTGAGTTCGACCTCGGATCACCTGAGAAACTTGCGTTCGCGTTATACTTGGCGTGAGCACAAGAAAACTTGTGACAGGAATGCATGGTCATCGCAAACATTCGTTAACGCATAGTTCATTCCAACGCATGACCACCGACGCATGATAATCAACGCATACCTTAATACATGCATCGCATATTGCATTCACGTAATTTTAGTCGTCAAGTAATTGATAACTAATTTTTTGTCATCACTTCTCACGACCGCATGACTTGCGATCGCAATCTTCAAGCGCGCTGATGCCTTGTTCCTTTGGATCGCAATTTCACATGCGCCATCGCATTGTTCCTGCATAAAATAAGTAAATTAACTGCTTTTATGCGATGAGCGCTTGCGATCGCAATTCCTTTCAGTTTAGCACTTTTGGACATGATATTGCTTATTTTACCATCGCATTCTCCCATTGTTTTACTTATTTGAGTTGTAATAACTTGTATTTCTACCAGTTATTGATAACGGGTAGAAATGCACGTTATTACAGCATAGAGTTATAAAACAATGAAGGATTGCGATGGTAAAAATATATAAAATTACGTTCAAAAGCATTAAGTTCATAACATTGTGATTGCATGCATCTATCGCATTAAAAACAGCTAACTTATGTATTTTGTATAGAAAATGCGTTGGCGCAAGGCGGAATTGCGATCCAAAGAAATTAACGTCTAAGCACATTAAGAGATTGCAACCACAAGGCTATGCGATCGTTTGCGTTCGCAAAATTCTGCTCAAGAAGGTGGACGCATAGAGCCGGTGCATCAAGGTAAAAGGTTAATAAATCACGATGGGACAAAAAGCTAATGACGGTCGATTCCAAATTAAATTGACAAGCCATTAAGAATACTGTAGCAAGTACACTCAACTTTTCGGTGACAATTATTCGGCGCATCAGACAGAGAATTAATGTCATCCCATCAGTGCAATCACATGAGAGAAAAATCTCTTCACCCTGAAGCTCTATAAATACTGAAGGCCACCTTCGTTAAAGGAGTTCAGTTTTTCATTCCAACTGAGCCATATAGAAGATAGTTAGCCTTTGTTCTTAGTTTACTTATACTTAGAAGGTAGAAGCAAGAGAAGGGAAAAGATGTCGGAAGATCGTCCTGGTCAGCTTGAGAGAGTGCTAGGGAGCATGGAAAACAAAGAGAGGGCCAACTCTTGCAAGAGCAAGAATATCTTTTGAGCAGAGTAGAGAAGAACAGTGTAAAAGCCTTGGGAAGTAAGAAATTGCTACCAGGCTCTTCATCCTTATTTCGCATTGTCATTTTGTACTTTGAGTTCATATATAGAATGGAACTTATATTTCTACATTTGTTCACTCTCTTTACAATACGCATGAGTAACTAAACTTTCAAATGGGTTGAGAAGTACTTAGCTAACATGACCTGGGATCTTCATTGCATGCGATCATCTTGTCTTATGCTGCGTCCATCACCCCTTTAGAGCTACTCGAGAGAGAGTCTAAAGAAAGAACCTAAGACTTGAGAGAGCTAGGTTAAAATCTAGACTCGAGAGAGCAAGATTAGATCTGCATAAGCAAGAGATAGAGACTTAGAGATAAGGTCTGTTTGCCAACATGCATCACATGCACCCTAGAGATAGGTTATGGTAGTATGTAGTCACCTTGTGTATGTGTGTGTCATTCGTCATCGCATAAACAAGAATAGAAGCTTAAACGTAGGTCCTATAGACACCATCGCATACATTGCATGCGTTCTAAAACTAGAAGCCATAGCGTTTGCATTGAGAGATGACTTGTTGTTGTATGTATGTAGCATGATCGCATAACATGAACGCAATCCTAGGAAGTGTTAGCTAAATCCCTTCTCAACTCGTTCCCCCGCATACTCATCGCATCTTTCATACTATTAACTCTTTTCTCAACTCCGCCGCATAAACTTTATACTTTAAACAACACACCAACCTACGCATTGGTTTATTCGTTACCGCAAAGTAATCAAAAATTACCATCGCATACTGTTTCCTTAGTCCTTGTGTTCGACCCTGGGCTTACCAGGCAACTCAATAGGATTTATACTTGGATCTTGCTGAGAAAACTTGCATGCACAACGCATATTCCACCACCGAATTCTACACCATTATTTCATCGCATTAAATAATGCATCAGTTATCAGTAGCCCTATCTATAACTGAAGCTGAATATATGGCTCTAATTGTATCAATCAAAGAGGCTTTGTGGCTTAAGAGACTGCTGAAAGACTTTGGAATAGATCAAACAGTAGTGAAACTCTACTGTGATAACCAAAATGCTATTCATTTGTCCCAAAATCCACAATTCTATACTAGAACAAAGCACATTGATTTCAAATATCACTTCATTAGAAATAAAATTGAGACAGGGGAGATAGAAATCTTAAATGTCCATATATTTGATTATGCAGCTGATATGCTAACTAAACCTATTACAAAGCTTAAATTGTTTAAATCTTTAGAACAGGTTGGTTTTGAGCTTCCAGACACAGGGTGGACAAACCGGTCAAAACTAAGAAGATCTTGAAAATTGCAGGCATTGGAGTCAAGATGGAGAATTTGAAGAAGTTTGACTCAAATACCTCAAATTTTCAGTTTGTTTATAACTAACTTTTTGTACCGGGCAGCTGGTATATCATTATGAATACCACTGATTTCGAATTCAAAAATTAGAGAGTTATCATCTTTTCTTAGTTTTCTTGCAAACTAAAATCTGTAAACAATCTTCAGTTAGTAAAAGATTTCAGATTTTCTCGTGGACATAGGCAACCTTGTCGAACCACGTAAATCACTGTGTCTCTTTCTTCTTCCTTATCTTTCTTGTTTTCAATCGAGTAATACTTCACTGCAAATCGTGCGCCAATCGTTTATATTACAAATCGTATCGAGTATCAAGTTATCGAGTCAATCGTGCATCAAATTATTCCTATCGAGTAGGTCTGAGTACACCGTGTTCACCTTTGAGTTGCACCGAGCATCATTCAAGAACCGTCGAGTACGATCAAGTATTAACTCAGTTATCATCGAGTTGCATCCAAGATTTAATAGAGACCAGTCAGAAGAAGAAGGGAATTCTGATCGAGGATCGACTAGCAAGGTTCCTTCATCCGGCTTATGTTCTTCATGTAGCATTCAGACCGAATGACTCAAGCATTGAGTTTCGAGTATCGAGGATTTGGTAGAATTGATTTAAGTCATTTCTTCATCTCTTCAACAATGATCTTGAGTATTTGGGATTTGTAAAGGGTCTTCAGCCCAACATTTTTCTTATCTATTCGACATTTTCAGTTTGAATTTGTAATCAGCCAATGATCATAGTTTTCTTTCGTTGATATAATGTGGTCATCTAGGTTGTTGGAGAGATGTTGAGCCTATGTTTGTTGAATGTGTTTCATCAAGTGAATATGACAATTGGTTTATTTCAAGTACTGATTCATATATTTCTCTTTGCCTAAACTCTTCAGAATCTTCCCCTCTGTTTGATCAAATGTTTTAGCCACCTCTCTTAAGAAAATTTTGTATAGTTTTGTTGCCAAAATCGGAAAGAAAAAAAAAATCAATTTACAGGCGTGACAATTTAAGTAGTGAATTGCTTTGAAAACATGTCAAAGATAAGATTCGTTGAAAAATCATAAAATAGGATTTATGGCATTATGGTTTTAAAACACATGATCTTTAACTCCAGTATAGTATCATGTTAAATTATTATGAAATCCAAAGGAGGTGCATGATTTAAGATTTTGAAACTGGAGAGTATGAGCTACTTAGTAAAGCTCATATTTTGTTAGTCGTTTTATAAATCCATATTTACTACAATGTTATATCTTCATGTGTACTCCTTGGTTTCCTTGCAGAACTTTCTTTTTACTTCTTAAGTCTGCTAAATTATCTAATAATTGGTCCTTAGATTTTTTTGTAGTTTATAGCTTTTCTTTGGCCTCTTACAAAATGCATTCACGTTTTTATTTATCATACTAATTAAATTAAAAGCAATTGTAAAATTTAAAGTTAGGTTCATTCAATAAAAACCATACATCTCTTTGAGTAGAATTTGCTAAAATAGAAAAAAGAAATAGTTGGTTAGTTCAAGTTGGGTAATATTTCTTTTTCCAACTTTGATGAACCTGCTTCAAGTTTAGTTGTTCAAAAATTTCTCTTCATTTTCCTTATCGTTTAATATCATTTTTAAATCAGCTCGTTCAGGTGTTGGATTTATTTTTTTTAAAATTAATATTAGTAGCTTTGTGGGCTTCAATCATACCATATTTTTTTATGATAACAAATGTTTATTTACGAACGATTTTAATGTTTTAAAGTATTTAGAGCATAGAATTTGACAAAACGATTCCAACATATTTTTAGTTTCTAAAATTTGAATTCATACTACAAGGATATGGCCAATATAGAATTGAACATAAAATATCTTGAGATGACGTGGAGGCCTAATAATCAAAGTAGATCAATAAGTGGGACACGTGTAGCCTCAGAAGATTGACAGATAGTGGAACTTTTTAGTTTTCTTGATTTATAAAAAATTAAAAAGGAAAAAGAATTCTTTTAGAAAAAATTGACCAGCGGGCAAATTAAGTGTTAAAAAAGAAGAAACAAATAGGCTAATGGCACATTGCACTATTTCTCTCTCTTTTTATTATAATTCCCATCTATTGTAAATATTATGATAATAGATGGTCACTAGATGCTCATGCTTTGTATCGACTGATCATGTGTCATGTCCCCATTTCCCAAAGTGTTGTCCATGTTGTTGGGGTTGATGCCCTAAAGTCTCGTGTTCTATAGTTTGTAAATAGTTTGTACGAACGCTTATGTTGTATAATATATGATATTTTACTTCACATCTTGTATATTGCTCAGTTGCATGTTTTATTTGCTTTATCACAAACCAATGAACTTAAAATCCCTAGTTATCTGTATGTAACTCAAGCATGTATGTGGTGACATACAAGTGGATCATGTCTTGAGTGATAACCAAAATGGTCTGTTGTATAAGGATATAGGAGGAAAAACTTATCCTGGTAACGCTACAGATGCGGCCTGCTTTGTGGAATGGTCACAAGTGTTGTGACTCGTCATAGATGGTCTGATCCTGATCAATTGTATTGCGGACAAGCGAGCGGGGGCATCCCATACAAAAAGTTTGTATAAGATCTGACTACGAAGTATTAACGTCTCGTTATATAACACCGTTCATGACAGAGACTTCACTTCACTAGGATGATCATAGGTAACATGATCTCAATCCTAGGTGAGTTGGGAACTCCTGCCATTGAGGGCGGTTCTTTGATTTGTATGGGTGCGATGGGCCAAGTCGCAAATTCAAACCTACCATTTTGGGGATTCGTCTGATTTAGGAGCTGGGAACTCAGCTACACAAGATGAAATTCACTCTTTCCCTGAGGCAGAGGTAAGTAGATAGATAGCTCCCTTAAGGGTTGATTTCAGGCTTGAACAATGTGGCGCCACACACCTTCTCTTGGTCTGAGAGGTGTTCACATATAGTTGGACTATGTTGTATTGTTCATTAAAGGAATCAGTGGTACTTAAGGAGTGAGATGTAACTACAGGTGTAAAACGGCACTTTAGCCCAGCTGTACTTACGAGCATTTGTGAAGGGTCATCGTACTCATGCGCCGTCGGCTGCCATTGCCCCGATTTTTGTCGGAATTTTGAGGAAAACCTTGGTTAAGACTTATTTTTCCTTATAATTTAGGAGGTGAAGTTCACCCCTTTGATTTTGGGTTAAATTAGTAACCTCTCTTTGGTTTGAAACTTAGATTCAAGATTTGGAAGTTTTGAGGCATTGACCATCAAGCTAGATACCATTTTGTTTTGCAGAAAATTGGTGAAGATCGGTAAGTTTTGTAAGTTGTTGGATGGTTATTCTTTTGGATTGAGAGTAATAGTAGGAAAATTAAGTTATTGATTTTGGATTTAATTCATGATCAAATTGGCTAATTAAATCGAGTATTGGAATTTGTCTTGGACCAAGCCACAACTTTAGGTTGATTCAAGTGTGCTAAAGAATTTCTAAGGAGATTTTGTTTTGCATTTTTTTACCAAGTTGAGGTAAGTAATCTTACTACTGAAACTGCCCTAGTGCCCAACAATGATAATTATGATTTATTGAGGATTATTAGTTAGCATGATATTTATGTCTGCCTTCATTGACTGAGGTTTGAAATGACTGGAGTCAAGAATTGACAAATATGATTTACTGAGGATATATTGATAGTTTGATGTTTATATATGCCTTGCTGATATGAGAATTTAAAAGGCTAGTTGCGCATAAAGATGTTTGAATATTAGTATGATTTGAGTATATTATTTTTATTGGAGATCCTGCTGAATCTGAGGAGGATGAGATGCATACATATGTTGTAAAGCTATGATGAAGAAATTTATATGTATATTGTAGAATCATGATGATGGGATGTATATGTATGTTATAGAACCATGTTGAGATTGTGATGTCGAGATTGTGATAGTGGTTTTACTAACTAGTTAGAATGCCCACCAGTTTGTGTTTCCTTCGGGATTCACCAGTTTTTGTTTCCTTTGGGATTCACTAGATATTGTGTTTCCTTCGGGATTCACAAATTTGTGTTTCCTTTGGGATTCACCAGATATTGTGTTTCCTTCGGGATTCACCAGTTTGTGTTTCCTTCAGGATTCACTAAATATAGTGTATCCTTTGGGATTCACCAGTTTGTGTTTCCTTCAGGATTTACCAGATATTGTGTTTCCTTCGGGATTCACCAGATTGTGTTTCCTTCGGGATTCACTAGAGGTAGTGAGCCTGCAGTTCTGAGCCTGAGGAGAGGCGTGAGGGACCACAGGTACCACTTCTTTAGTGATACCTACTGTCCAACTGAACCTCTTTACAACACTTAGTAAACTTTAAGTCAAGGAGATAACAGCAACTGAATAAGTAGGCCCATTTTATTACAATAATGTAACATTTGTACAACTCCAAGACTTAACTACAAAGTTTACATCAACAATTATAAAACCCTCCGGAAGTGTAATTGTGGCTTGTGGCAGACCTTGACCTTAGTAGCACCCTGGAACTCCTCACCTTTCGCTACCTGGATAGAAAAACAGGAAATAACAGAATGAGCTTCATAAAGCTCAGTGAGTGGTAAGCAACTTCTAGAGTCTATTTCAACTCATAAATAACAAGCATATCATAAATACGAGATTACATTCAAACCTCAGCTTTGAACAAGTCTGGTCTCAACTTCTATCTACACGTACGGTAGATAGCTAAACTAATAACTACTTAGAATGAGTATGTTGTCTACACACATGGTAGATAGTTAACTGTTACTAATACAACACTTACTATTTTGCATACCTTCTGTTCTCTATGTCTCCTCTGTGCACATAGCTCCCCACTCATGGGCTCAGAAGCTAGGCCTGTCGGCCCTCTAACCATCCCATACGAGGATCCTCCCACAGGTTCAGGAACTAGACCTCTCGGTCCCCTAACCATCTCATGAGGTTTTGCTTTCGGGCTCAAGAACTAGGTCTATTGACCCCTTGACTATCCCGATCACATAATCTCATTCTCATGCTAGATACTCATTCATAACATAAGCATATACAATTTACTCTAAAAGATATGCTTTAAGACTTAAAGGAAAGTACCACTCACCTTGGTAAGGATAGGAATCTTTCTCTCAAGAAGTTCCTTGATCACCTCAAGCTCCCTTTTGAACCCTAAGATCCAGATTCAACTTAAAGCTCCGATTACTCATAGTTATAGGCTTTATCTCGAGATAATTCCTTCTAAAAATATTCTCTAAAATGTCTCAGGAAGCTTACTTAAAAATATTAGCTCATAACTCCTCGTGGTGTGTCCGGAAACATCAAAATATCAATACTGGCCCAAGCTTACCCGATAGCTCAACCCTTCTGTCTTTTCCTCATTCTCCAGCTCAATTCCTTGGAGCTTCTTCTCCAGAAGCCTTACCCTGAAAACTAGGTTCTCATAGATTTCAGGTGGCTTTGAAATCACTCCAAACGCACGAGTATTCTGGGAGAACTCCTCATCCTAAGTTGATGCTATTTCCAGACCTTCTTGTCCGACAACATCTTTCCCCCTTGGAACCTCTTGACCAATGCCTGGTCTTACTATCAACGCATAGTGTCCTCCCAATTAGTCCTCACACACTCTTCTTTATGTCCTTTGAAGAGAATCTGAGTTCTCATCTGAAGTCCTTGGCCCTATTTATAGGCGTCCAAAATTTCTTTAAGGCCGACACCTCCTACTTGGCTGCATGTCCAAGTGTCCTTTCCTCACACTATTACCGCAACCTTTACATCATCGCAGAGGTGTCTTCTTCTCCTTTCACCAACGCATGGCCCTAAAGTTTTCATGTCTTCTTATGCATCCATCTCATTTTCTTATGGCCTAAGACTTCTTCCTAACAAGTCACATGTCTGGATGACGTCCTTGAATGCGTCCATCCAATCCCATATGCGGTCATCCCTCATATGTGTCTTTCTAACTTCATATGCGTTCATCCAACCCTACCTTGTGCATCCCATTGACGTAACTTAGTCGCATATACTATATGATCGCAAGAATCTTCCTTGGCCGCATATCCTTCACTTTCGCATGGCTTACCTTTGCCCTATGCGCTCAACTAGGATAATGACCAACTCCCTTTCAAAGCATAGTACTAGCCTTGTCCTATGCACCCACATGTCCTTGGATGTCCAACGCATAGCACATCACCCACACATAGCACCCTTTGGGTCGACTTGGTTCTCAACTCAACACCTCACGGCATAGCTCACCATCGCCTTGGTTCTTGCTGACGCATCACTTATCACCAACGCAACCAACCTCATAAACCTTATTACTGCAAGCCTTAGCAACACAAGGACAATTCACCATGCATCCACCTTAGCTCATTCCATCGCCTAGCTCATACTTTAGCAAGGCTGCCACATCCATCGTGTAGCATCACCGCATGCCCTCGATCGCATCACCGCATGCCCTCACGTAGCATCACAATCACCGCATGCCCTCGGCCGCATCACCGCATGCCCTCGGCCGCATTCACCGCATGCCCTCGGCCGCATCACCGCATGCCCTCGGCCAATCCACGCATGCCCTCGGCCACATCACTGCATGCCCTTGGCCACATCATCGCATGCCTTCGGTTGCATTACCGCATGCCCTCACGTAGTACTGCCACAACCATCGCATCCACCGCATCCATCACGCCGCATGTGTTGTTCTAACCTCTCAAGACATTAGTTGTCGCATGCGTTTTTTCTTGGCCACACTTTGGCTTCCTTCAACATCCCAAATAACCTCTAAAAGTTTCATGGCTAACGCATGGCACCACACCAACACATTGTCAAATACTTAGTCATTTTCGCCTTGGCTTCCAATGCATAGTTCCTTTTTGGCATTATACTTAACCCAATTTTTACTAGTTAAGGCTTATCTCAAACTACTCAAGGAAAATCTATTCAACACTTAGAAATTTCCTTCACTTCATCATAGAATTTAACTTCCACCTACTTAAGTAGGAAAAATGGAAATCCGGGTTTCACAAGAACTCAGTTTTTCATGTTTGTATGTGTCCCATGAGGACTAGGACAGTTTATATGTTCCACCAAAGGTAGACATCTAGAGGACATAGATGCCTAACCTGACCCTAGTATTGGGCTTACTTACTGAGTATTTTATACTCATTCTTTCTCATATTGTTGTTTCAAGTAAGGGTAGAGACGCACCAACGATGGACAAGCGGAATTCGTGATCGAGCCACTGGGACTAGTTTTATGCTTCCGCTCATGAGATTTAGATTTATTTTCATGTTTTTCTTAACTTTCAGTTTTGATGTTTGAAACTTACTATTAAGAGTTGTTTTCAGACTTATTTATTATCATTTATGATTTATGGGTACCCTATTGTTGTTTTTAATATTTGAATTTAATGAAATCCTTTTGCATTTACCTTATTTATTTAGCATTTATTTCACCATAAAATAGTGTCGTTTTAAGTTTCATGCATGCATGTATTTAGTAACAGCCTAACTTAAGTCCTAGGGGGTCGGGTCGTTACATTCGTGCTGCTGTAGTCGACGCATCTGCTGGGCATTGGTTGTTCGGGTAGAAGTCTTCCGCTGCATTGAGTTCCATAGTTAGAAGAGCGTCTTCAACTGGTATGAGAACTCTCTCCCTTGTTATTTTTTTGTTCAAAGCATGGCGTTAATTACTGTTTGTTTGTATAACTGTGCGTTTGAATGTATATTGTGTATTTCGATCACTGTGAAATTGGAGCAATCCGAACACGCTCATGGAACTCTTAATTAAGAAATCCTTCACATGTGTCTCAACATTACACACTATTATTGTCCATGTAATCCACCTCTTACTTGCCAAATTGCCTATAAATAGTAACATTTGGTAGGTTTTGGAAGACACGCACATTGGGCAAATTCCATTAAAATCGGAGAAAGTGGAGAATTTAGAGAAATTTCTTATTTTATATTTTTCTAATTTGTTATATTTTGTTTATTTTTATATTTTGTTTAATTTATTTTAATATTTATTTATTTTATTATTTTATTATTTTATATTTGTTTTAATATTATATTTTATTGGTATCCTTGTTCTTGTTGTGCTTCTCAAGTTCACAACACGTTATCAACACGAGCTCCTATCAATTTCCACCCCCCTCCCCCGAAGATACGTCCTAAAGGTATGTTGGTTTTTCTCTTTTCATCATAATTAATAAATTAAATGTTGTTTTACATATTTGATATATATTAAATTTATAATATAAATATAATATTTTGTAATAGTGTTACTATGGAAATATTATAAAATTAGAATTTGTAGCATTTGATATTAATGGTAATAATTATTTGTCATTAGTTCTTGATGCCAAAAATGTGATCATCAAATAAAAATTTTTCTTCCTCAAGCTCGTCCTAAATGAACGCAATTGAGGCTCCAAAATTTTAAATCAATATGTTAGAGAAGACATTTTTCTACATTTCAGATATGCTCCTGCAGTAGCAATATCGAGAGATGCAAATGTCAATATAATATAAGGTTCTGCAAACCTGATTGAAGGCTTTGGAAAAGCAAATATTATTTTTCCTAGAGTAACAAAATTTATAATTGACAATACATTGTTATCTAGTCAATCAAAGAGAAATCTACTTAGTTTTAAAGATATACATTGTAATGGTTATCATATTGAGGCTGATAGAAAGAATAATATGGAGTATCTTTATATCATATCTATTGTCTCATATGAAAAACGTGGATTTGAAGATTACATGCTCAAATAATTAAGTTAAGAGCACAATTTTCTGATTATACAATTAAGACCATTCGTCTTGATAATGCTAATGAATTTACATCTCAAATGAGGTTAGGAATATATACTGTTAAATATCTTGGACCCTGACAGGTTATGTATTTACTGCACGATTTGTTTATTGATAGTATCAAGTTTACATTGAAGTTCAAAAAATAATTCATTTACAGGAGGCCACCCAACATAGGATTGCTCCAAGCTAAGCACGCTTAACTTTAGAGTTCTTATGATTGAGCCACTGAAAAGGAAGGTGCACCTTGTTGGTATAAGTAGCAACTTTCAATTCTTTTAAGCCTTTCTTAACCATACTTTCATGTCCTCAGGATCCCTCTCGTTCGGATGTAATACCGGTTCATTCATGTACCCCTCTAAACTCAGGTCGTTACAAAGAAAGTAACTAAAGCATATATACTAGCTGTAAATGTTCCATCGAAAATTGACATCGCAACACAATAAGTTGTCACCAATGAGTCTGAAACACGCTAGAAGCATTGTAGACCAGTGGGTTCCAAAAATAAAAATCCTCAAAAATGAAAAATAATAAATAGTCAATAAGACTTAGTTGAGGATATAAATATCCATGAAGAAATCCTTGACATGACTAGTGAGGAAGGTGAAATACATAAAGATAATAATGAGATTTCAATAAACTACATCGTGACAAGAAAAAGATGGAACCGAACTAATGTAGTTATTGATAACATTTTTGCATATAATGTTGCTCTTAATATTATATCTGTCACACACCCTTCCAGATTACCCTCTTAATCTGAAAGAGAATGTGATGGTAGTAGTTACTAACCCTTTTGTGGGAACCACTACCAGACTAGCCTCCTTAACTTGCTTAAGAAACTCTGAATCCCATATATAACATTCAGTAAACTAAGAAAACTTAAAAACAAACTCAAAACACCAGGGTCCAATACAAACATAAAAGCATCATAGTAACAGTTACAGAGATTAGTGGGTCCCAACATTCCTCACTAGTCCCTAGCATGAACAACACATATGTACAGATAGAGACAAAATAGACACCTAGAATGTCACTTTACTCTTTGAGCTAATCTTGAGTCCTTGATGAAGGAACTTGACTAGAGAGATCCTTGAGCGGAAGTGGATCATCCAAATTTCATTAATTATTAAAAATATAATTTACAGTAAACATATAAGAGATATGCATTCAAAATAAATTACAGCATGCTTTTTACAAGAAAAAGAGTTTCAAGATACACTACCTTTTAAGACCTTTTCCTTCACATAACCTCCCTCGAATAGTCATGAACCAACAACTTCTTGAAGACCTTCTTCAAGATTTTCTCATACCAAACAAACCGGACACAACCACAAAGAGACCTTGGTATTCTCGGGGTGAGAACCCAGGAGTGGTTGGCTCTGACTATTTTGGTTAGCACAGATAGTTTGGGTGGTGGAAGAAAAAGATTGACAAATCTCTCAAGAACACAAAATCTCAGAACAATTCTGTAAATTCTCAATCGTTCAGCAATTGTCAATGATTAAGGAAGAAGAGAAAAAAAAATGTATTCCTTTTGCCATAAATTAATAACCACCCACTAAAGTGGTTGGAGAGAAAAGATGGGGAAGTTATTATTCAAATAATAATAAAATAATATGAATAAATATGATAACTAACTTATCATATTATATTTATATTAAATTATATGTTATATCAAATATAACATATAAATCTATAGTTTTAATATTGTATCACATACAATATAAACTATAGTTTCTTTTCTCTATTTTATGACATTTAATGTAAATCATATTTATATTAAATTTAACAACTATGAATCACATTCATAGAAAATAAATTTGAATCTCATTCAAATATTTATTTTCTCCCATTAAACTATAATGTATCAAATATATTATGACAATTATATCATATATAATTGAAACAATTTAATAATATCATATATAATTAAATCCATCTATTAATTTGACAATTCAAATTAATCTAAAAAATTATTCTCGACTAAATCCTTTTGAGCTACCAAGGGGACCTTATAGACCTGTAGCTTGAAACTCCAATGGTACATGAATAATTAACTAAACTCTTTAATTACATTATTCACCATCCGTTAACTGTTGTGCACCTCACTAAAGAACGATAGGTGCATTGTTGGGTACTTCACTAAACCCTTCTTGGGCCAAGAAAGGGTGTGGCGCCACATTGTTCAAGACCCAGAATCAACCCTTAAGGGAGCAATTTATCTACTTACCCCTACTTTGGGGAAGGAGTGAATTCCATCTTGTGAATCCCCAGAATGCTAAGCTAGTTAAGTAAGCGATCTGGCCATTCTCACCCATACAAATCAAAGGACCGCCCGCATAGGCAGGAGTTCACAACTCACTTAGGATTCAGGTTATGTTACCTATGGTCATCTTGGTGACATATAAGTCTCTATTATAAGCGATGTTATATAATGAGACTAAATATTTCGTGGTCCGGTCTTATACAAACTTCTTTGTATAGAATATCCTCGCTTGCATGTCTGATACATGAATGATGAGGATCAGATCATTTGTAGCATTTTAAAACAATTGTAACACCTACAAAGCAGACCATACTCATAGTGTCACTAGGATAAGGTACCCAGACTTATCCATCTACTACAGACCATTTAGGTTATCACTTAAACATGATCCACCTGTATGTCTTCATATACATGTTTAAGTTACAATGATAACCTTGAATGTTAGTTTATTGGTTTGTGGTTAATGCAACTAAAATATCACATATTTTATAAAAAAAGGTGAATAATATATCATATATTTTATTAACCACATAAAGAGTTTGTTCATACAAAGTTTACAAACTATAGAACCCTACGAGATTTCGGACATCAACTCCAACAATCTCCCACTTGACCTAAAGCTAAGGGGTGTACAATATAATAAAATACAAAGTACACAAAACAATAACCTAGGGCATAACCTGCCCAGTACAATATCTCCCACTTGCCCTAGTCCAGTCGTGGTCTATCCCATAGAACCATACTCTACAGGTGACCCTCAAACATTGTACCCATGTAGGCCTTCGTAAATGGATCAGTAATGTTATGCTCTGAAGCTATCTTTGTGACAATCACATCCCCTTGATGCACAATCTCTTAGATCAGATGATACTTCCGCTATATGTGCTTGTCGTGCTTATGACTCCTAGGCTCTCAGGAATTAGCCACAGCACCACTATTATCATAATAAAATGTGATGGGCTTTGGTATGTCTAGAACAACTTCCAGATCAGTCAAGAATTTCCTGAGCCAATCAACTTCCTTAACAGCTTCACAAGCTGTTACATACTCAACCTCCATGGTAGAGTCAATGATACACCCTTGCTTGGTGCTTCGCCATACTACTGTTCCTCCGTTAAATGTGAACACTGATCCTGATGTGGATTTCCTATAATCTCTATCAATTCGAAAATTAGAGTTTGTGTATCCCATAAGAATCAAATCCTTAGAACCATACACAAACATGTAGTCTCTCGTTCTCCATAGATACTTGAAAATGTTCTTAACGGTTGTCCAGTGATCTAATCCTGGATTAGATTGATATCTACTGACTATCCCCACTGCATAGCAGATGTCAGATCTAGTACATAACATCGCATATATCAAACTGCCCACAGCAGATGCATAGGGGATCCGTCTCATATCCTCAACCTCTTGAGGTGCCTTAGGACACTGCTCCTTAGACAAAGTAACTTCGTGCCTGAAAGGAAATAAGCCCCTCTTCAAGTTTTGCATCGAATATTTGACAAGCATCTTGTCAATATACGACGCCTGAGACAGTGCTAGCATTATGTTCTTTTGATCTCAAATGATCTGAATACCCAGAACAAACTGAGCCTCTCCCAAATATTTCATTTGGAATTGGGTCGCTAGCTAGTTATTAACTGTAGTTAATAAACCTACATCATTCCCAATGAGTAGGATATCATCTACATAAAACATTAGAAAAATACTGAACTGTTGATGATATTCTTGAATACACAAGGCTCATCAACGTTTTGACCAAAGCCATAAGATTTGATTGCAATATAACACCTTATGTTCCAAGATCGAGATGCTTGTTTCAGTCCATACATGGATCGATTAAGCTTGCAAACCTTTTGTTCTTAACCTTGGGTTATGAATCCCTAGGTTGCACCATATAAATAGTCTCCTTAAGATTGCCATTCAGAAAAATAGTCTTGACATCCATTTTCCATATCTCATAGTCATAGTATGAGGCAATGGATAAGAGTATCTGTATAGACTTCAGCATGGCAACAGGCGAGAATGTCTCCTCATAGTCGACTCCCTTTACCTAGGTATAACCCTTTGTCACCAGTCTAGCCTTGAAGGTTTGCACCTTCCCATCAGCAACCCATTTTCTCTTGTAGATCCATTTACAACCTATAGGTTTAACCCATCAGGTTGATCTATAAGATCCCATACTAAATTGAAGTACATAGACTCTATTTCGAGATCCATGGCTTTGATCCATTCATCTCTATCAACATTCTCCATTGCCTTCTTGTAAGACAATGGATCCTCAACCTCCCCATTAGCTACCATAGCTAGGATTTCAGTTAAACCTATATAGCAAATAGTGGATTTACAACCCTCCTACTACGTCGAGGCTCCCTCAACACTTGAGGTGGATTTGACCTACTAGATGAACCTACTTCAACAACTCTTGTTAAGGTACTAGGTTCTTCAACAACTCTTGTTGAAGATTTAGTAATTTCTTTGGAAATCTCATTCAATACGATTTTACTTCTGGATTTATGCTCCCTTATGTGGTCTTCCTCAAAAAAAGTAGCATTTGTCAATACAAATACTTTGTTTTCTTTAGGATCAAAGAAATAACCACCTCTCATTCCTTTGGGATAGCCTACAAATAGGCACTAACTTAAACGTGGTTCCAATTTCCTAGGATTAGCCTCAAGCACATGTGCTGAGCAACTGCAGATTCTGAAATGATGTAAACTAGCTTTACGACCATTCCATAACTCCAAATGTATTTTGGCAACACTCTTGGATGGAAAACAGTTCAGGATATACACTGCAGTCTCTACTGCATAATCCCAAAATGAGTCAAGTAAGGAAGTGTAACTCATCATAGACCGAACCATATCCAACAGGGTTCAATTTCTCCTATCTGATACACCATTTTTTGAGGTGTACCATGTGCTGAGAGTTGGGATACAATTCCATGTTCTATCATATAGTTCTAGAAAGTTAAATCCATAAACTCTCCACCTCGATAAGATCAAAATGTTTAATCGTTCTATTTAATGCATTTTCAACTTCAGCCTTGAATTCTTTGAACTTTTCAAAAGATTTATACCTATGTTGCATTAAATAAACGTATCCATATCTTGAATAATTATCAGTAAAAGTGATGAAATATTCATAACCTCCCCTAGCTTTTACATTCATCAGATCACAAAGGTCTGAATGCACTAGCTCTATAGGTTCTTTGGTCTTATGACCTTTTCTAGTAAAAGTTCTTTAGTCATCTTGCCTTCAAGGCATAACTCAAGAATTTTCTTCTAACTCGCTTTGAAGTGCATTCTTCACCAACCTCTCAATGCTATTGAGATTGATGTGTCCTAGTCTAGGTGCCAAAGCTGGACATTTTCCTTAGGAGAAATTCTAAGTCGTTTAATACAACATGCTTTTTACAAGAAAAATGGTTTCAAGATACATTACCTTTGAAGACCTTTTCCTTCACGTAACCTCCCTCGAACAGTCATGAACCAACAACTTCTTAAAGACCTTCTTTAAGATTTTCTCGTACAAAACAAACTAGACATAACCACAAAGAGACCATGGTATTCTCGAGGTGAGAACCCATGAGTGATGGGCTCTGACTATTTTGGTTAGGAGGGATAGTTTGGGTGGAGGAAGAAAAAGATTGAGAAATCTCTCAAGAACACAAGATCCCAGAAAAATTCTATAAATTATCAATCGTTCAACAATTGTCAATCATTGAGGAAGAAGAGAAAAAAACTTTTCTTTTAATCATTTTGCCATAAATTAATAACCACCCATTAAGGTGGTTGGAGAGAAGAGATGAGGAAGTTATTATTCAAATAATAATAAAATAATATAAATAAATATGATAACTAACTTATCATAGTATATTTATATTAAATTATATGTTATATCAAATATAACATATAATCTATAGTCTTTATATTATATCACATTCAATATAAACTATAGTTTCTTTTCTCTATTTTATGGCATTTAGTATAAATCATATTTATTATAAATTTAAACAACTATGTATCACATTCATAGAAAATATATTTTAATTTCAATCAAATATTTATTTCCTCCCATTAAACTACAATGTATCAAATACATTATGACAATTATATCATATAAAACTAAAACAGTTTAATTATATCACCCTCTATTAATTTGAACAATTCAAATTAACCCAAAAACTATCTCAACTAAATCCTTTTGGGCTACCAAGAGAACTTTATGAACCTGTAGCTTGAAGCTCTAACGATACATGAATAATTAATTAAACTCTTTATTTACATTATTCACCATTTGTTAATTGTCAGGCACTCCACTAAAGACCGACAGTTACACTCTTCGCACTACAGATATATTTCTGTGTCCATTGGATATAACCAATTAATAGTACGATGACCCTTCACAAATTGCTCATAAGGATAGCTGAGCCAAACTACCGTTTTGCCCCTATAGTTACATCTAACTCCTTAAGTACCACTAATTCCTCTAATAAACATTATATCATAGTCTCACTATGACTAAACCCTTATGAGGCACGGAGAGTGTGTGGCGTGACATTGTTTAAGACCCAGCCCCTAAGGGAAAAATTTATCTACTTACCCCTGCTTCGAGGAAGGAGCGAATTTCATCTATTATAGTTGTGTTCCCAACTCCTCAATCAGACGAATCCTCAACATGGTAGGCTTGTTGAGTCGGAGATCTGGTCACTCTCACCCATATGAATCAAAGAACCGCCCTCATAGGCAGGAGTTCACAATTGACTCAGGATTCAGGTCATGTTACCTATGGTCATCCTGGTGAAATGTAAGTGTCTATTATGAATGGTGTTATGTAATGAGACTAAACATTTCGTGGTCCGGTCTTATACAAACTCCTTTGTATAGAATATCCCCACTTGCAAGTCTAATACATGAATGATTAGGATGAAATCATTTGTAGCAATGTACAACAATTATAACACCTACAAAGCAGACCATACTCGTAGTGTCACCATGATAAGGTACCCAGCCTTATCCATCTACTATAGACCATTTAGGCTATCACATAAACTTGATCCACCTGTATGTCTCAACATACATGTTTTAGTTACAATGATAACCTTGGATGTTAGTTTATTGGGTTGTGGTTAATGCAACTAAAATATCACATATTTTATAGGCAAAGTGAATAAAATATCATATATTTTATTAATCACATAAAGAGTTTGTTCATACAAAGTTTACAAACTATAGGATCCTAAGATTTAGGGCATCAACCCCAACACTTGAGTGGCAGAGCAGTAGGGAAACTAACCTCCGGGGAGATGAGCACTACTTGGGAAAAAGGAAGACATTTGAAAGAGTGAGCTACTAGCCCAATGAGTGACTAATAAAACTTAATCATCATCCTTTAAACTGAAAATAACCAAGCAAACTCATACGTAAAACTTTTTAAATATAGAGTTTTTGGAAACATTAAAACATCATTATTAAGTACCGTCATACCTTAGGTACTATGGTCCGAACTACCTTCTCAATCTCATTGTCCTTTTGTATTGGGTTGATCATAATCATCATAAAAACTTACTCATTAAATCATGTGTAAAAGCATAGTAGCATGAAAAATATGCTTAAACATCCTTATCATATAATCATGAACTTCCAATGCATGCTAGTAACATAAAGGATATAAATAATTGAACATGCTTTCATAACTTCTTTAAACTGAGTCATGCATTAATAGACACTTTAAAAACTAGTTTGCTTGGAGCTGTCTTAAACATTCTTATAAATAGAGCTAGAATGAGTCTGAACTTTTAAGTAAAACATGAGTTTACTAAAACATTAGAAAAACACTTAGTTTTGTCACTCACAGCTTTGGGTGTCCTTCTTAGGATTGATAAGCCTTTCCTATTGGTGTTAACCCTGTGGAAATGGTAAACATATTTGGTCAATGCTATTAGTCCCCTCATGAGACTAACTCATATAAATAAGCTTAACATTCAACTTAGAATATCATCCTTCAGCTTAACGCATACCTTCCTTATGCATTCAAGACTTAAGAATTTTCTTGATTGTTGATGCTAAACCATGTGGCCAACTAGCATCATTCATGCACCAACGCATGCCAATGCGCCCAATCTATCGCACACCATCGCATTACTTTAACCCCAGCGCGCACCCTGCTACCCACAGTGCAACCTCTTGTCCCCACACCTTGTATGCACACTGGCACTATGTCTCAGGTCAACTTTCCCTCGCGTGCGTCTGCAACTTGTCGATTGAGCTACTTGCTTGCTCAACGGTTTCAGCTGATTACTTATTCAAACCAAATTTCCAGTCCCAACTTTGGGCTCAAAGACCTGGTATTGATTATGAGTAGACGTATTCTCCAGTGGTGGATGCAATTCATTAAGATATTTAATTGGTCTGACTGTGTATGGAAATATGGACATGCATCTTGTGGCTGTAGACACAACATATTATATGGATATCTTGATAATGATATTTATATGAGAATCCTAGAAGGATTTAAGGTACCTGAAACATATAAATCAAGTTCCTGGGAATTGTATTCAATAAAGTTATAAAGATCGCTATATGGATTGAAATAATCAGGACGAATGTGGTACAATCGCCTTAGTAGATATTTATTGAAAGAATAAGGATATTAAAACAATCCAATATGTCCATGTGTTTTTATAAAGAAATCACAGTCAGAATTTGCTATTATAACTATATGTTGATGACTTAAATATAACTGGGACTTTTGAAGAGCTTTCAAAGGCAATAGAATATCTTAAGAAAGAGTTTGAGATGCAAGATCTCAGAAGAACAAAATTTTGCCTTGGTTTACAAATTGAGCATTTAGAAGATGAGATATTTGTTCATCAGTCAACTTATACAGGAAAAGTTTTTTAAAAGGTTCTATATGGACAAAACATATCCATTGAATAAATAGAAGTTCATTCACTATATGTGAAGAAAGATATATTTCGACCTGGAGATGATAATGAAGAACTTCTTGGTTCTGAAGTACCATATTTTAGTGCAATTGGTTCACTTATTTATCTTGCTAGTAATACAAGACCAGATATTGCATTTTCAGTAAATTTATTCGCAAGATATAGTTCTTCTCCAACGAAAAGACATTGGAATGGAATTAAGCATATACTCCATTATCTCCGAGGAATGATTGATATGGGTTTGTTTTATTCAAATAAATCGAATTTAGATCTGGTTAGTTGTGCAGATTCTGGATATTTATCTAATCCACACAAAGCTAGATTTCAAATAGGTTATTTATTCACTAGTGGAGGAACTGCTTTATCGTGGCGGCCAATGAAACAGATCATAACGGCTACTTTCCCAAATCATGCTAAAATTCTTGCAATTCACGAGGCTAGTCGAGAATGTGTATAGCTAAGATTAATAACTTAGCACAGTTGTAACCTTCATTTGAAATTTGAATGGTAATGTTCTTTAAGGAAAAAACAGTTATACGATCAAATGGAATACAAAATAATCAACCATAAAACACTCGACTTTAATAACATGAGTGCGAAAAATTCAAGAAATTTCCTCTCAAAATATAGTAATTTGTGATTGTTTGATTAGTTTAATTTGATTTATTAGTTCAATCGATGTTGTTAGTTTAGTTTCATTATTATGTTTATAAATTTGGATTCAGTAAATTTTTAGTGGTTTGAGTATTCTTTTTCTTATAGGTTGATTTCCAAATGGGGATTTCTTCGGATCATCGCTTGGTTGTGACAATCACTATATCAATGCTTAATATTCTTTGGACATTTGAAAATTAAGGAGTCATTGACTTTGTTTGAGTTGTTTTTCTATCTTAAATTAATGTGCTCATGCTTAGAACGAAGTTTAGAGGTCTGTTTTAATTCGATAGGTTTAGTTAAGAGGTTGTGATATAAGGCTTCTTGTAATTTCAAATACAAATTGTTATTGTGTTGTGGAAGATCTACTGTCTTAAAACTAAAAATCAGTGTGATCTTGATATTAAATCGCTATTGCTAGTTGCTCCTCAAAGTTTACACAACCTCAAATCTCAGATTTGTACTCATCGAAAAAAAATGAAATCACAAAAAAATTGCTCAGAAGAGTATACAAGAGAGAAGAAGATGAAAGTGAAAAGATAATCTCAAATCTAGAAAATAGCCAACTTCATTATATTATATGAAGAAGAAGATGAAAGCAGTTGTTATCCGAACCCACCTAGGATTGGCAACGAGGTCGGGGTGAGGTAGGTAGGGGTTCCCCATCTCCGTACCCAATGGGGAATTTACTCCATCCCCGCCATTTCAAGGAAAGGACGAGGGCAAGGATTCCCCATTTTCCCATTTATTTCTCCATGGAGACTTTTTTTTTTAAAAAAAAAAAAAAGTCATAAAATTATCTTTGATTTAGGCTTGAACACTTTAGTCGGATTTAGATTGGGCTAAATAAAAAATTAAGCTAAATGTAAAAAGTTAAAATACATAATGTGTGTGTATATATACATATAGAAAACTATATTAAAAATTTAATCAGGGCAAGATCAGGGTCGAGGTCGGGGACGTGGCGAGGATACCCTCTCCATCCCCATCTCGTCCCTGGTTCAGGGACCCTAAAGAGGTCCCTAGTTTGACCCCATCCCCGGTCAAACTAGGGATTCTCCAACCCCACAGAGAATTTTGTCAATCCTACACCCATACGTTTGACCGAACGGATAGACAACAACAATAGGCACGTGTGGGGAAAGCTTCTACTTCCACCAAAATCACAATTTCGAAGCTCCCAGGTAAGCCTTTGTAAATAAAGGTTGCCAGCAAAAAGAGCAAAATAAATTATAATAATTAGGCCCATAATCCAAACATTTATTGTTTGCAAAAATGGAAAAAAACAAAGATCAACCCACATATAAAGATGTAAAATGTCGCAAATGTCGTTATTATTGGGGAAATGATATATGTGAATTGAATACACTAACAAGTTGATTACAACTCAACTAGAAACAGTATACTCGATGTATATATTCAAACTCAACTTAAGCCAGATGATGTAAAAGGCATAGATATCTAAATAATGAAAGACTTGAAAGAAGTTCACAACCTTTGGAAACTCAAAATGTAATCGAGACACATTTCTAATAAGCACTATCTTGTAGACAATTATTCGCTCTGCATGGGGTACAAGCAAATTATAGGGATCGTCTTAGTAGGATACAACGACTAACTTCGGTAGAACTACAACCTTGAACTACTCGAATCTGGAAAACTCTTGGATACTTACTCTCAACTCAACTCAATAAAGAAAGAAAGAAAGAAAGAAATGAGAGAACTCTTCAATTTTGAATGGGATACTACAAATGAAAAACAAGTTGCTATTTATAAGCTAGCAATTTAGTAACTCTTCAAAATAAATACAAAAATTGAAAAGTTTATCAAATTTAATTAAGTTAAGTTGTTACGTGATAAAAATAAAAATAACTCATTCAAATTGAAGAAAATACAAATTTAACTTTCATACATATTAAATTTGTTGGCTAGGGATTCTTCTTCCTACGGTGTCTTCTTTATTTTTATTTATTTTTTTTTTTTTGGCTTCAGTCAATTTTTTCAACTTTTTCTCATCGCCATCTTCGTCGGATTTCCCTCGTTGCCTAAATTGGTTGTGATGACGGTGTCGATTGTCTCTCCGACATATGAAAGATCACCATAATCTCCTTTGCATTTGAAAAGATCACCATAATCAACCTCCATTCATTGCTTGCCATAATACTAGTATTTAAGAATGAGGTGAGCTCCACGAAATAAATAAATTAATAAATTATTTAATGACGTGTTAAATAATGAATAGAAAGAGTTGGTACTGTGATAGTACTATATTTCTTTTTCGAAAAAATTGGATAGAAGTATAGAATGAAGAGAAGTTATTGCTTGCGGATAATTAGAAAGAAAGAAAATGGTGGTTGTTGAGATTTTAGGACGAAAATAATTTTAGAGGAAAAAATGGACAATTGCAAATATAGATATTAGACTCAAAGTATTAGTAGATATAACATAATGTAAAAAAAATTGCAAATATGGCCAAATTTAAACAGTATATCCGTTATAGACCATTTTATTGGTATGAGTCTATTAGTGATAGACCATATCACTGGTAAGAGTCTATCAATGATAAAAGTCTATTGTTGATAGACTTGGGAGTCTATCAACGATAGAACTCTATCGCTGATAGACTTGTCTATATTTGTAATTCTTTTAAAATGATGTTATACATTTGGTTATTATTCCTAAAAATGCTACCCATTGTAATTACCTAAGAAAAAATGTTGAAATTGATATAAGGATATTTTTGGAATAAATAATAAATAAATTTTCAAATTTAAAAATTCTGTTATATTTACAAAATCACATATGTGGTAGACAGAGTTGCAAAATACTATTTTTAAATTGTCATCTATTGCAATTTTCCAAAACATTATGTTGTTATTTATGAAGTCAATCTTAAACTTATTTATGTACAAATTTGTTAGTAAGAGAAATTGATTCTAGAAAAACCACTTTTAGAAGTTGTTCAACAAATTTTATAAATGGACGTCTTTTTAAATAGACTAGTGATGCAGCCAAATTTTGTAGTTAAAAAAGATTCTAATGAAAGAAATAGTCTATTGCATATTCTAATGAAAGAAATATTCTATGACATAGTCCAAATAATTGTAAGTATTTGAAAAGAAAGACATTATTATGAATTTATAAACTTTTAAAGGAAAGAATTTACCATACATATTTCCATAGTTAGATTATGATGTTTCATATATCGGAAGGAATTTTAGCGTGTGACTAATTTGAGTCGAATAGTTGTAATAGAACAAAAGACTTAACATATCACGACTGTTAATTCGTAATATTTCATTATATGCATAGTCTAGATCGTCGATGGGGCTGATAAGGTCCACAATTAGTTCATTATATTCATGAGTGTCTGTGTTGTCCATCTACATATTTTTCCTAGTTTGCCCCACATTTTAATCGATTTTAAACTAATCACCACCAAAGTCAGTCAAACTACCATGCCATTGTCGCTTTCAACGACTTAGTCACTAAATCTTCCTCACTCTTGTCATTGTTGGTTACTACATCGAAGGGTAACACAAGTCCATTTTATTTTTATGTGGGTCCTACTTTCGTGAGCTGAGTTCATGGTTTCACAATTTGTGGGTACTCAATTCGGAATAATTTTAGCTATTTTTGGGTTTTTTTAAAAAAAATGACAAACAAGTACCTATCATAGAGCAACACAAATATAACTTTGAACATGTGTAGGCTTTTCTAAGAGTGATTGAAATGGAAACTTAACCAAGTCTAAATTAATAGATTTATTCAAGTTAGGTTTAAATGGATGAATTTAAAAAGTTTGGACTTAAAAAAAAACAATTGTTTCCCTATTTTTGGCCATGTTAAAAGAAAAATAAATAAATAAAAAAAATAATAATAATAATAATTGTTTCCTTATTTTATTCTAACTTGTGTATTCTACTTTATATTGAATTTTTAATCTTGTACATTGGTAAATGAGATCTAAACTTAATTTCTCCTTAATTCATAGATTTTAGAAACTAACCATTTTGGTCATTGATAGTTGGATTTAATCATCATTTGGTACTTAGGTATTTGGACTCAAAAGTGATTTTTTTTTTTCATAACATAAGAAGTGAAATTGTTAAGTTTAGAGAGTTGTGAAATCTATATAGTCAACAATGATGAGCCTACAATGTTAGAAGTTAACAAGGCATGAAATTAGTGATCTTAGACGTGAGATCCAAAACTTGTTGAGTCAACAACTTCTATTCCTTAGTCCGAAGACCCCTCAAAATTTCAAGAGTTACATATTCAGCCTCCAAGTTGTAATTTGATTTCTTGATTCAAACTTAAAAACTTTAAAATGGCTTCTAAAAGGTCAGAGTACAATTGACCGTTAGTTCCATCATTTCATCACCACTATTTTACCAATATTTTGGAAAAGTAGTTCTAAAATTTTGTTATCGTTTTAGCCTCAAAAATGGCGAAACCCAGGATAAAACAGAAACAAAAAACCAAAACAAGCTAGTGCCGGCAAGAAGCCAACACAAACAATGAAAACGTTAAAATAATAAAGCAACCTGGCCGGTGGGTCAACATCGTTTACAATCCTAAACACCACCAATAGAGACAAAACCATACAGCATTGAAATACAGGGATGATTTAGAACAATCAAGTTATCAAGGTTTTACAGCATAACAAAGTTACAACAACGACCATAACTTGACCAAACCAATACGTACGAAGAAACATAATATCATACATAAAGTAAAACTAAGCCCCTCTTTCCCCCACCATCGTCTACAAATCTACAAACAGATAACAACACCAACGAGAATCATCAAGCTTTCAAATGTCAGGAAAGCTAACGAATGAGAATATATATATTATTCTTTTTTTTTCTTTGCCAAAAAAAAAGGACAGATAACACACCATATACCTTCGTGGGGGGCACACAATATGTCCAGAAGAACCACAAATAAGTTTTATCCAACCATGTTACATGTCTTCCTCAATGGGGGCCACCTTCCAGCTAGGCTAGTCTCTGGTAATCACATGTAAACCAGCCAGAAGCCATATTTTTTCCTTTGCTACTTCCACCAGAAAGATCCAAATCTTGTTTTCCCTTTTTATTTCTATCTCTACTGGATCCCACCCTTTTGTTGAACTAATACGTTTTAAGATTCAAGTTTTGATACATCTCTGCTAGATCTATTGTATTTCATGTGACTTCTTACCAGTTGTCCAGCTGCTATAGCAGACATGAGGGATAGCTCACCTGCAAGAACAGAACCAGCCACAATGGTGGCTAAGAGCCTTGAATTTGCTCCCGGAGACTCTTTGCTAGCACCCTTCACACCGAGAAGATTCAAACATGCAGACTGAGATGCAAGTTGAGTTCCACCTCCAACAGTACCAACCTGAAGAGAATAAGAAAGTACAATGAATAAAGTTCGAGATATAAGGTGTATTTGTGAAAAAACGGCGAATATCGATGTGTTTGTGACCTCAATGGAAGGCATTGTGACAGAGATGTGCAAATCCCTTCCGTTGTTAACAGGTTCCATCATAGTGATGCAGTGAGAACTCTCCACATTTTGTGCTGGATCTTGGCCAGTTGCTAAGAAAATTGCAGATACAATATTGCTGGAGTGAGCATTAAAACCACCAAGGGCGCCAGCCATTGCTGATCCAGTTAGATTCTTAAGCATGTTGAGCTCTACTAGACTCGCAACACTGGTTTTCAACACCTTCCTCACCACCTCATCCTTTATTATTGCCTCACAAACCACAGACTTTCCTCGTCCTTCAATCCAATTTACGGCAGCAGGTTTCTTGTCAGCACAAAAGTTTCCTGCCAAATGAAGAGGCCAGTCACTTAGAATAAAGTATATAAGTCTTCTCACCAAATTTTAATTGAGAATCTGTACCCGTTGACAAATTTGTAGGAAATTCAAGTTACCAGCAGAAAACAACTCATAAATGTTGAGATTAAGGGAGAGAATAGGATCCTAGTCATAGTAAATCAAACATTACAGCTGACACTATTACAAATAAAGATTATATAGGACAAGATAACCAAATAATTCCCAAAACTATGGCCACCCATCGGATGAAAGATGGTATAGAAAACAAAATAAGATCAAACCCATGACCCAACGAATTACTTTTGTTTCTTTCTTATCAACAGTCCTACCTCAAGGTTATTTGAGAGGATGAATCAAATTGTAAGAACTAATACTTCCAAGGCAAGTAGTACTTTGTGCACATTTCTTTACTTCAAGTAAACATGACAGAGAGAGGGAGACAGAGTCTCTGTAAACTTTTCTTTGCTTAAAGGTGTAGGTAAGTTAATCTGAATCTACAATTATAAATGTGGAACTGCGATGTGAAGGACAGAGATGAAGGGAAAAACTATTTTATTGGCTTCAACAATCATTCCCATCACAAACCAAACATTTAGATTTTGATTTAGTACTACATCTTATATATATGATCCCATTCTTTAGAACTCAAGGTCACGTTGTACAACCTATAGAATAGATCTTGTTCAAATAAGGTCGTTATAGCTGATCCCCAATAGAGTCTATACTCCAAGACTATAGAATTTAACATAATCTCCCAAGAAGACATATTTAATATATCAGTTATGTTTCCTCCCATAATCGGCCATTCCCTTGGAAGAAAAAGGAAAGTAAAGAAGGGGCTAATGTCAAATCAAAGGGATATATTAATACAAAGAAACTAAAATAAAGAAATAAATCTCGAAATTGAAATGTCAGTATTCGAGAAGTTGACAGATTAACAAGAACGGGGCCGAGAAGCACTAAAAAAGAGACAAGTACGAAAGGAGAAGAGAAGCAGAGAAGTACTAACCAGAGATACCAATGACTTCCATATCTGAGAAATCATGTTGAAGAAACTCAAGAACATTCTGAACACCCTTAGACACCATATTCATTCCCATGGCATCGCCTGTGCTGCAACAAAATCTTACATAAAGATTCTTCCCAGCAATAGAGCATCGGATACTTTGAAGCCTAGCAAATCTACTAGACCTGCAAATTAGGAAACAAATGCAATTGTATTATCATGTCGTGATTAGACAAAATTTAATAAAGCAATACAAATTTAGGACTCAAACTTGATCCACTCACCCACCTCAAGAAAGGAGGAAAAAACTAAAAGAAACGGAAAAAGAATGCAGGAAAAAGGAAAACACTGATTATCTTTAGGATTATAAAAGTTCGAGCCAAACGAAGAAAGCACCAATTGATAAGCTAGAAGAGGTTTCAGGTAATATATGACAAACTTTTACCTATTGAAAACGACGGCCAAGGTATCAAAATTATTGGGATCCTCCAAGAAAAACTTCAATTCAGATGCCCTTTTGGCGCTCCCAAACCTTACAACCGGAGCTCTGGTCATCCCATCTTTCAACAACATGCTGGTTGCTCCACCAGACGCATAGATCGCTTTGCAACCTCTATTGGTACTGGCCACCAAGCAACCCTCCGTCGTAGCCATCGGCACCGTGTACTCGAACCCATCCAACAACAAAGGCCCCGCTATTCCCACAGGAATCTGAACATACCCAACCGGCATTTCGCAGCACTGCCCTAAAATAGACTCATAATCGAATCCTTCAAACGGAAGCCCATGGATCGACCTTCCAGTCATCCTCTGCAGTGCCTCACGGCGAATGGAAGCGGCTCTTTTCGGATCCCCAAGTTTCGATTCCAACGAGTACGAAGGAACAGAACCATCCACAACCATCTTCACAACCTCTTCATCCTCCTCCGGCAATGGAGTTGTATTCAACGGCTCGGCGTCGGCCACTTTAGACGGCAAAGCGACAGCAGACGGGCAACGAGGTGCAGCATAGCGATTGTTGTCGATGAGGAGAGTTCGATCAATTTCATCTTCGAGATCCCACGCATCAGGAGAGGGACGCGCTATGAAAGACTGAACGAAGTCGATGCCGAAAAATCCAAGAAGATATATGAAGGAAGCCATGAGAGAAACAATGGCGGCGATTTCAGAGAGCGTGACGACATGAAGAGGTGTAGAGTTTCGGATCTTATCGCGCCATCGGTGAAGAAGATAATAAGCGACAGAGAAGAAAAGGGTGAAGAAGATTGTGTTGGTGAGGTACAGAGGAAGAGGAAGAGCATCGGAAGCTTTTGGCGATGGGCTTTTCGAGTGTTGATGGTCGGCCACCGATGTGTTTTGTTCGTCCCGATTAAAGGTACAGGTGGCGCCATCCTGCACGGCGTTCGGACGCGGTGGTCGGACAGAACGCCGGCGGTCCATTGGGCAGCTTTTCTCCGGCGAGAACAGAGAAAAACAAATGGAGGAAGAGAATAGTTGGAGCCGGTGTTTTGGCTGGAGGACAAACGGAAATGCAAGGAGGGAGAGAATTTTAAAAGCGTTTTTTTTCCTTTCTTTTTTTAATTATTATTTAAAAAGTTAACCCTGTTTTCTTTTTTTTTTTTCCCTTTTTTTTTCTTTTTTTTTTCTTTTTTTTTCTTTTGTGGCCTCAAAAGTTAAAGCTCTTTTAAAAAGGAGGTTTACAGCTATTTGGGTTCTTCCAGAAAATGAGAGAGGAAAAAAAAATTTATTGTAGTCGTAGGTTTGGAATTTAATTTTGCTTTGTTGAGTTTACCAAAGAAATTTGAAAACATAAAATTTACAAATAATGAAATCAAGAAAATAGAATTGTATTATATATATATATATATATTTCGTAAGAGATTCAAAAACTATATTTTAATTTAAACAATGGTTAAAATGTGTATCATATTAATTTATAAATTATAATAGTTATCCACTAAATACTGATTAATAATAAATTAATAATTTATTTATGAACCTTATTTATATTAAAATAAATTATATAATTGTTATTTTGTAATATTTATATAATTTAGTTTATGTTTGTGAGTGGTTTTGAAATTGTTGAAATCATTTCTAACATATTTAAAATTACTTCGTAACAAAGGTTTACTCATTCCAAATTAATTTTACATTTAATTTTATATTTATATCTTCAATTTTTATATCATTAAAATTGATTTGAAATGATTAAAACTATGTTTCAGGTTGATTTTGAAAATGTCAAAAGTGAATTTTAATTATTTCAAAATCACTCCAAACATGTCTTTGTTACATTATATAATACACGTTTTAATTTAAATAATTGAATTGAGTTTATAACATACTATATTTCTAACCGTATTTATCATTAAAATTCAAATTCTTGATACAATAAAAATTTAAAAAAATATCTTATTTTCAAAATTTGCACTATTTGGATCAAATAATCCAAGAACAACTTTTAAAAACAGAACGTGAATTGTCTGTCAAATACATATTTGTTAAACCATGAAACTCTTGATCTCCATCACATACCGATGCCACTTGAGTTGAGTTCGTAATGTAAAGAGTTTTTTTTTATATAGTCAATATATAGACTTAATAAAATATAAAATTGATGTTTTTTAGTTATCAAGTTCAACCATTCATTAGAAATGTAACACTCGATACGAGTTTTCTCACCGAAAAACGATTGATTGGAGATTCAAACATCTTATTGAGATGTATATTGAATCTACCAACTACATTATCAACTAAAGAGAGAAAAATGAGTTCAATTACCCTCAGCAATGTGAGATATGCTCGAGAGAAATTTTAAGAAATATTATGAACCTACATTATTGAATGATTTTTTTTTCCTTTTAAATTTAATATGGAGGGTAAAGATTTGAATCGTTAATTATTCTAGTAGGAATATATTGTCGTGATGTTATGTCGGTGGAGATTTTATTCTTCAATTGTCCTTATAGTATATCTATTTGTTTGGATTGACTTTCTAAATAGATATATGTCTAAAAAAAATTAGGTAGTTTTAATTTTTATATGCTGGAAAGTAAGTTCATAAAGACACTTTGTTTTTAACTGGTTCATTTATCCTTATATTAAAAGTGAATAACGTATATTATATAATTATAAATCGAGTATAGTTCAATTGACATATTGATATATAAGAGATCAAAAGGTTTATAATTCAAATTCTCTTATCTCGATTGTATTAAAAAATATATATTATATTATTTTAAATACTTTTCATTATGTTTTTTAATCTTCTTGTAATTATCCATCAATTAAATAAATAAACAAAAATCAGCATCGATTAAAAACAAAATTTAGGTGAAATCTGGAGATTAAATTAATATATAATTAGAAAAGCTCAATGGCCATTGTATCATTCTTTGGATCCTCTCTCTAAGTTTAGCAGCTGTAAAGTGACTAAATTGTCCTTTTTATCGCTTTCTCTATTTTGGATATTCATTTAAATTTTACTTTATTTTCTAAATTTGTTTACTTGACAACCCCTTAATTTTCTTATTGTTTTAAGAGATTTAGAAGGACATGGGTCCAGTCAAATCATGGGTGGTTGTGAAATTGAATAGGACGAAAACACCCATGCGGAGAAAATATAATATAATAATATATTTATATAATAATAGTAATAAATATAATACAATATGATATAAAATAACCAAAATTATAAAATAACTATATGAAAATTAATGGAATTTTGAAGTGAATTTCTCAAAAATGTGCATCATTTTGAAATCCACCAAATGTCACTATTTATAGGCAAAGTGGCAAGTAGGATGTAGACACCAAACATGAATTATTACAAGGCACTTGGACAATATAAAAAATGACACAACTTTTAAGACACTAAACATTGGACATCTATTTTCATGATATGTATAATACTCCCCATTGCCCATATATATATATATATATATATATATATATGAAATATGTCTCGTTAAAACTTTACTAGGAAAAACCCAATGGGAGAAAAAACCTAGTGAAGAAAAAATAATACATTTTCATATAATATATACTCCTAAAAGAAAACAATATATTTACTCTCCCTCGGGAAAACATCACTTAAGATCTCTGAATTGCCACATTCCAATATTGTGCACCAGTTTTTCAAAAGTTGCGGTTGGTAATGCCTTTGTAAATAAGTCTGACAGGTTATCCTTCGAACAAATTTGTTGTACAGTCGACATTTTCTTCAAGATCACGAGTGTAGAAAAACTTCGGTGAAATATGTGTTGTTCTATCTTCTTTAATATATCATTCTTTGATTTTGGCTATGCTAGTTGTGTTATCTTCGTATAATATTGTTGGAAGATTTTTATTAGAAGACAAGCCACACGTTTCACAAATGTGCTGAGTCATTGACCTCAACCATACACATTCTCGACTAGCCTCGTGAATTGTAAGAATTTCAGCATGATTTGAGGAAGTGGCCATTATGGTCTGTTTCACCGATTTTCATGATATAACAGTTTCTCCACATGTGAACAGATAATCTGTTTGAGATCTAGTTTTGTGTGGATCAGATAAATATCCAAAATCTATATAACTAACTAGATCAAAATTTGATTTATTTAAAAAAAAAACTCATATCGAATGTTCCTCAGAGATAACGGAGTATATATTTAATTATGTTCCAATGTCTTTTTGTAGGATAAGAACTATATCTAGCTAATAAGTTTACTGAAAATGCAATATCTAGTCTTGTATTATTAACAAGATACATAAGTGCACTAATTGCACTAAGATATGATACTTCAGAACCAAGTAGTTCTTCATTATCGTCTCGAGGTCGAATTATATCTTTCTTTATATCCAATGAACAAACTTCCATTATAATATTTAATTTTTCCATATAAATTGATTGATGTGCTTTGTCCATATAAAATATTTTCAAAAATTTTTCTATATAAGTTGATTGATGAATAAATATTACATTTGTTAAATGCTCAATTTGCAAACCAAGGCAAAATTTTGTTTTTCCGAGATCTTTCATCTCAAATTATTTCTTAAGATATTCTATTACCTTTAAAGCTCTTAAGGAGTTCCAATTATATTCAAGTCATCAATATATACAGTTATAATAGCAAATTCTGATTGTGATTTCTTTATAAAAACACACGGACATATTGGATTATTTTGATATCTTTCTTTCAATAAATATCCACTCAAGTGATTGTACCACATTCATCTTGATTGTTTCAATCCATATAGAGATCTCTGTAACTTTATTGAATACTATTTTCTAGAAATTTGATGTATATGTTTCAGGTATTTTAAATCATTCTAGGATTCTCATAAATATCATTATCAAGAGATCTATATCAATATGTTGTGACTATATCCATAAGATTCATATCCAAACTTTCATACACAGTCAGGCCAATTAAATATCTTAGAGTGATTGCATCCACCATTGGAGAATATGTCTCCTCATAATTAATATCAAGTCTTTGTGAAAAACCTTGTGCAACTAGTCTTGCTTTGTATCTTGTGACCTCATTATTTCATTTCTTTTTCTCACAAATACCCATTTATATCCCACAGGTTTTGCACCTTCTAGTGTTCGGACTACTGATAAAAAAATATGTCGTTTTGAAAGTGAGTTTAATTCTGCCTCGATTGCTTCTTTCCACTGAAACCAATCTTTCCTATATCAACATTCTTCAACAGATTTTGGTTCAGGATCCTCATTTTCAAATATAATATCAAGAGCAATATTATACGCAAAAATGTTGTCAATAACTACATTAATTCGATTCCATCTTTTTCCTATCATAACATAGTTCATTAAAATATCATTATTATCTTTAGGTATTTCACTTTCCTCACTAGTCATGTCAAGGATTTCTGCATGGGTATTTACATCATGAACTAAGTTTTTTTTTTTTTTTTTTACTACTAATTATTTTTTGTTTTCAAGTATTTTTATCTTTGGAACTCACTTGTCTACCACGCTTTTGGCGTGTTCCAGACTCATTAGCAACAACTTGTTGTATTGGGATATAAATTTTTTATGGCACATTTGCTGCTGGTATATGTGACTTAGTTATTTTCTTTGCATCTATAAGTGCATCTGGTAATTGATTTGCTATATTTTGCAAATGAATTATTATTTGAACTTCAAGTTCACATTGATCTATATGGGGGATTTAAATGAGACAATAACGATGCATTCCATGAAATTTATTTTTCCAATTTTTTAATTCCTCCCCCCAATGTTGGAAACTTTGTCTCATTAAAATGACAATCAACAAATTATGCAGTAAATACATCACCTATCAAATGTTCAAGATATTTAATAATTTATGGGGAATCATATTTAACATATATTCCTAACCTCATTTGAGCACCAATCTTAGTGCATTGTGATGGAGCAATTGGAATATATACTGCACATCCAAAAATTCTCAAATTGGAAATAGTTGGCTCATGACCATAAGCTAATTGTAATGACGAGTACTTATGATAAACTACTGGTTTAATGTGTACAAGTGACGCTGCATGCAAAATAGCATGTCCCCATACAGATGAAGAAATCTTACATCTCATAAGTAATGGTCTTGCAATTAATTGCAAACGTTTTATGAATGATTTTGCTAAACCATTTTGTGTATGAACATGAGCTACAAGATGTTCAACACTTATCCCAATTGACATACAATAATTATCAAAAGCTTGGGATATAAATTCCCCAACATTATCAAGACGAATGGTTATAATTGTATAATCAGGAAATTGTGCTCTTAACTTAATTATATGAGCAAGTAATCTTGCAAATGCAAGATTTCGACTTGATAATAAGCACACATGTGACCATCTATTGGATGCATATATTAATACCATAAAATATCTAAATAGTCCACTTGGTGAGTTAATAGGTTCACATAAATCACCATGAATTCGTTCTAAAAATGCAGGTGATTCAATTCCCACTTTAGCTGGTGATGGTCTAATTATTAATTTACCTTGAGAGCAAGCATCACATGATAATTCATTAGATTGAAGAATCTTCAGGCACTTCAATGGGTGTCCACTTGAATTCTCAATAATTCTTCTCATCATTATGGACCCTAGATGACCCAATCTATCATGTCAAATAGCAAATATATCTGGATTCATGAATTTTAGGTTCATTGTTGCATATGTTTTAATTACTCGTATATGAGTATAATACAATCCATAAGATAAAACAGGCAACTTTTCCAATATACGTTTTTCATTTGAGACAACACAGAAAATATATAGATATTCCACATTATTCTTATGATCAATGTCAATATGATAACCATTGCAACGTATATCTGTAAAACTTAGAAGGTTTCTCTTTAATTGACTAGAAAATAATGCATTGTCAATTGTAAATTTTGTTTCTCTAGGCAAAACAATATTTGTTTTTCCAAAACCTTCAACCAAGTTTGCAGAACCTGATATTGTATTTACTTTTGCTTTCAACATTGTCAATTTGGAAAAGTATTTTTTTTATTTTGTAAGTATTGTGTGTGTAGTTGCACTGTCTGCCAGACATAGATCGTCTTTGCTCATTTTTTAAACACCCAACATATGAAAATAATCTATATTTCTTCATTAAAAGAAAATAATCACAATAAGAAAAACACACATAAAATATACAAAAGCTACTTAAAAAAAACATGAAGATAAATAAAAGAAAACAACAACATTAAGTCTAGATATTCTCAAAATCAAAAGAAATACTCGATGTTCTACCAACTGTGTCAATCTTCTCTTTAGGAGATTCAAAGAAGTCCGCCACATCCAAATTTATCATGTGGGATGGGTCAAATATGTCATTATCTTGGTATGCAAAATTTGCTTCCACATTTTTCTTTTTTTCCTTCAGGGAGGCTTGATAGAGGTCAACTAAGTGTTTTGACATACAACAGGTATGTGACCAATGCCCAATCATTCTGCATCGGAAGCATTTATTTTCAACACTCTTTAAACTCTTATCATGTGAAGCTTCTTTTCCTTTGCGATCATCGTTTTATGTGGTTCTTTTGAAATTTAAATGATTAGAATGACCACCACGAAAATAATAATTATTTCTTCCTCTACCACGTTCATGACCTTGACCACAACCCCGACCAGACCTCGACCAAGATTATTAACATTCACAACATTCACTTCAGTTAATGGTATTGTTTCAGTTGGTCGAGGTTCATGGTTCTTTATCAATAACTCGTTATTTTGTTCGGCCACGAGAAAACATGAAATTAGTTCAGAATATTGTTTAAAACTTTTCTCTCGATATTGCTGCTACAAGAGCATATTCAAGACATGAAATATAGAAAAAAATTTCTTTAACATATTAGCATCAGTAATTTTTCTCCGCTTAACAACAAATTTGAATTGATTGTAAATAATGTGGAATTGTAATCACTTACTGATTTAAAATCTTGTAGCCTCAAATGTATCTACTTATAACGAGCTTTAGGAAAAATAACGGTCTTTTGACGATCATACATTTCTTTCAAATTTTTCCACAAGATATGAGGATCTTTTATTATAAAATATTCCATTTTTAATCTCTCATGGAGATGATGACAAAGGAAAATCATAGCTTTTGTTTTGTCTTGACTGGATGTCATATTTTCTTCTTTAATTGTTTCTCCCAAGTTCATAGCATTAAGGTGAATTTTGACATTGAGCACCCCATGACAAATAATTATTGCCATTAATGTTAAGGGTTGAAAATTCTAATTTTGTAAGGTTTGTCACGACAACACTATCACAAAATATTGTATTTATATTAGTAATTTAATATGTATTAAATATGCAAAATAACATTTAATTTGTTAATTATAATAAAGAAGAAAAAAAATGACCTACGTTCAGCGATGGAAGCAACACAGGAATTTGTGCTGATAACATGTTGTGAAATTGAGGAGCACGATGGGAACACAGATATGGAGAAAATATAATATAATAATATAAAAAAAATAAATAATAAAAATAACTAAAATATAAAATTGGATAATCTAAAAAATAATAAAATTTTGAAGTGGATTTCTCACCGATGTACATTATTTTTTTTTTAGAATAGGTGATATTATTATACAACAACAAGGAGGATCCCACAGCCCGGGATCAAGGCATCAAAGCAACAAAGCACAAGCAAAGACAGGGCATCAAAACCAAAACAAAGCCAATAGGATAAGACCAGAACCAAACCAACACATAGACGCAAACTCGCAAACCACCAGGAGGAAAGGCAGAGAAAAGAACCTAAAACCCCACAAACTAGGGACTACAGCAAAATAGAGAACAATGTGAAGTTCAAAAGGAAAAAAAACATCCGTACACCACTACATAAGACCAAGAAGGTCAACCCGCCAGGAAGTAGCATGAGCACGAACCGTAGAGACCATAAGGTGAACTAGAGCAGACACCGACCTCGTCGACCTCCATGCAGTCGTCGATTTACGCTCCTGCCAAATGTAGTATATGGACGCACACCAGAAAACACGGAACAACTTACTATGCACCCCTTACTCGACCCCACTCGGTACAACCAACTTAACTTTACATCTCAACAAGTCACCCGATGCGTCGAACCTAACTGACGCAACACACTAGACCACACCTCTCTCTTAAACCCACACTCAAAAAATAAATGATCTCGCGACTCCACACCTCCCCCACACAAAAGACACCCCCCCCCCCCCCCCCCCCCGACAACACACCTCAACTCCTCAACCAATCCCGCGTACCCAATCTGTCCCTCACTGCTAACCACGCATAGAAGGAGTGACGCGGAATATCCACACCTTGCCCACAAAATACCAGCTCAAGACACCCTAGAGACGCAGGACGTATACTCTCCCAAGCACTAGCATAGAAAACCGACCACTAGCATCCGACATCCAAACTCAATAATCCTCTCCCTCACCCTAGGCCCCACTGTCTGGATAAAACCTCAGATCTCAAGTAGCTCCCAAGACACTGTAGGCCACCTCCAACCTCCCTCACCATCTAAGAACTTCGACAACCGCATTTCCAAACTACTTCTTGCATCATAAAACCACCGTATACCCGTATGAATCCAAAATCGCACCCCCCCTGGTAGCCAAGGATCCCACCAAACAAAACAAGACTGTCCATCGCCAATAATATAACGAATCAGATGCTTGAATCTATCTCTACTTTGTAAGATAGCCCTCAAGCACCAAGACCTCCCAACCTCACTCCGAACAGCCCACAACGACTGCCCACGTAAAAACATACGCCTCTACCCACGCCACCCAAAGTGACCCTGATTTAATTAAGAGAAAGCCAGAGCAGCTTCATAATAGCAACCTGATTCCAAGAGGCCATATGCTTCACACCCAACCCCCTCTCTCCCAATGGCAAGCACACCTCATCCCACGCCATCCGTACACCACCCAGACCTCATTACCCTTCCATAAATAACTACGTAATAGACGATCATCCTCATGAGTTACACAAACAGGCAACATGAATATGCTACACCAAAAAACCTGAAAGGACTGTAAAACAGACCTAACAGCTGCAACCTCCCACCAAAGGAGAGGGACCTCGCTGCCCAACTTTTAATACGAGTTGTAATCTTCTGTATCAAAGGCGCACAATCCACAGCCCTTAACCGACCCTCCAATAAAGGTAAACCCAGATACCTAACAGGCAACGAACCAAAAGAGACTCCCATATACGCAACTAGTTCCTCCGCCTCCCCAGACTCCACACCAACAACAAACATGGAACTCTTCCCAACATTTGCAACTAATCCAGACAGCTCTGCAAACTTTGTCAATACCTGCCTTACAAACTCCAAAAAATCTCTCTCAGCTGCACAGAAAATCATCAATCATCTGCAAAAACCAAATGAGTTAGGCCTAAGTGCTCACACTGATCATGGAACCTAAATCACACAAGAAGTTTATTTAACAACCTAGACAAGACCTCCATCACCATCACAAAAAAAAAAAAAAAAAAGAGACAACGGATCCCCTTGCTTCAACCCCTTCCTACCAGGAAAAAACCCTTCAAGGGAACCATAAATCATCACAGAGAACTTAGGCGAAGTAACACAAGCCCTCACCCAACTAACAAATTGAAGGGGCGCACCTGTAGCCAACAATACACCAAACAGAAAATCCCAATTCACCGAATCGTAAGCCTTTTGATGGTCTTTAACACACATCGCAGCTTCCTTCTGCCCTCCTTATAGCTCCCCACGATTTCCTGACACAATAAAATGTTATCGAAAATCGATCTACCCGGAACAAACGCAGACTGATTACCACTGATGAAATCAGGCAACCACAACCGCAATCTCTCAGCTAAGATCCTCGAGATACACTTATACATAACATTGCAACATGAAATAGGATGAAACTCCTCCATACGTTCAGCTCCTCGCCTCTTAGGGATGAGAGTAATAGCAATAGAATTAACTCCACCAGGCAGGTAACATGTTTCAAAAAAATTCAGCACAGCGTCACAGAAATCATCCCAATCGAAAACCCATCAGGCCTAGGAGCCTTCCCAAAATTCATCGAGAATAAAGCCTTCTGAATCTCTTCTCGACTCACTAGTCGACCAAGTGCCTCCACCCCCTCATCGGGCCAGCTGAACTGTACAAGATCCCCAATCCAGACAGTAAGATCCCTATACCTCACATGCTGAGCCCTTAAGCAACCCCGAAAGAATTCTACCACCACCCCTGCCACCCTGTCATGCACCATATGGTGAGTCCCCTTAGCATCCACAACCGTAAATAAACCACTGCAGCTGTGATGAGAACGAACACAACGATAAAAAAAAGTTGTGTTCATATCACCTAACTCCAGCCACCTGACCCTGCCCTTTTGCCGGAGCGATGCCTCCTCCAATCTCGCCACTGACAAAACACCTCAATGGCCCGAGCCGTCTCCCGCAACCTGAGCAGCCTCTATAACCTGCCTAGCCGCCCGCACCTCATTAGCTAATATAGAGATACGCCTACCAAACGATGTATGAAAAACCCGCTTCACTGCCTTTAAATTTCGCACAAAACTAACCATAGGAGACATATGCTCAGACTTTCTCCACACTGACCTGATAGTATCAAGAAAACCCTCTGCCTTCTCCCAATGAGAAAAATAATGAAACGTAGAAGACAGTCTACTCCTCGTCTCCCTTGTAGAAACCAGAAGAGTTATGATCAGAAACCCCCCACTGACCACCCCTAACCTCCGAATATGGAAAAGCTACCTTCCACGCCTCATTGGACAAGCATCGATCCAAGCAACGCAAGATACCATTCCCCTGAAGTTTACTAGTCCAAGTAAACCAGTTACCTGTCACACCCAACTCAACCAGATCCGTCTCCAATAACATCTCATCAAACTCCTCCATCTCCCTCAAGCTAGGGTAACCACCAAAATCTTCCGAACTACTACAAATAACATTAAAATCCCCCAAAACAACTCCAGGAAGTTGCCACGAGACACACACATTAATCAACCGAGACCATAAGTTCCTCTTCTCGCTGACGTGATTAAAGGCATACACCACACCAATATGTACCCTAGCACTGGATACAATATCCACTAAGATTCCAGAAATGAACTGATCCCCACTGACATCAATGGAAAAATCATAGACACTCTTCCGCCACATCACCCAAATCCTCCTAACTCCCTGCACACTATAGCTACACACACAACTTCAAGCATTACCAAACCTACCCATCACCATACCAAAATTTTCACGACGAACCCTCGTTTCAAGCAAACAACAAAAAGTAACAGAGGAGGAAGCCAGAAAGTCTGCCACCACCCTACACTTGACAGGGTCATTAAACCCCCTAACATTCCAGGAACACCAAATCATGAATCTTGCAAGAGATCACACCTACCACTTTCCACTAGTCCTTTGCCCAAACTCCCGAACATCCCATCCATAATAAACAACGGATCAGGATCTGCCTGCACTAGAGCCAATGCCAACAAGTCTCCCCCTTTATCACACAAAACATCAAACTGATTATGATCATCAACATACTTTACAAACCCCGTAATTCCAGGTGACCCATAAACTACTCTACTCTTCAAGGGCGCCATACCCGGTGACCCACTACCACCCCTATGCCCTACACCTCCTCTATCACGCCTACGTCGACTAACCATAGTAAATTCTTCAACCCTCTTCGTGCCCTTAATCTCATCCACTAGGCTAGCTCCCTTCGCACCCATACCCAAGTNCTCATCCACTAGGCTAGCTCCCTTCGCACCCATACCCAAGTCCTGCCTTTTCCTCACACTCTCAATTCCCCCGTTCTCCTCCAAACGCCCCTCATTGACTGCCACAATACACAACTCCTGACCTTTCTCCACACCCTGTTGCTCACACACCACCCCAGTATGCCCAAAGGAACCACAGCAAGAACACCTACGCGGTTTCCACTCATACACTACTGGAATGATAAACTCCTGACCCCACATTCTAACAGTGACTAAAGAGGGCATTAACGAATCACTATCCACCTAAGCACAAACCCTCACATACGATAACCATTGCCGCTCTCTTGTTGCAACATCAAAAGAGACAGGTTTACCCACGGTACTAGCTAACATTGCTAAACCCCTATCCATCCATAACTCCAGGGGAACACCTTCCAGTTTAATCCAGATAGGAACAGAATAAAAAACAAAGGTTTCATGAATAATACTTGGAGACCACTGTCGTAATAAGATGGGCTTGCCACCCAAGTGCCACGGATCATTCTCCAACACCCAATCCCGTGACTCTACCTTCTAAAAATTAAAGATAATCAGACCGTTATCCAACAAGGTAATAGTTGGCATCTCTACACGTCCCCAAATTCTCTGAATAAGACGACAAATAACAGAATACGAGAGTTTGGCATCCATAAATTGACCCAACCAGAGATTTCTCCCACACACAGACACCCTCATTAATAATCTCCTCACAAGGTTCAACAATAACTTTATCATTTTCAACCAATGGTGGAATGAACTCCAAATTACCTCTCAACTTAGACCTAAAAAGAGCTGCCCATGACTTTCCCCCTTTCACGTTGGATCCAGAACCACTAGAACCACACCCTTCCTCCAACCGAACCACCTTTGGACCAGAATTGGCTCCTCCCACTCACGAAGAACCTGAATGTCCACCGATCGACGCTCACTTCCACAAAGCCCAACCCCCGAAACCTTCTCACTATCAGACTTCTGCCCCCCCGAGCCTCCCAACACTGGCCCCGCACCACACGACCCACCCACCAAAGCTCCCACACCTATTGACCCTTTCCCTAGCACCCTCTGCACCATTCCACTCCCTTTACTCAGCCTCAACCCACTCTCAACAGGTCCGCTCATTCCAACTCCCTTAAGGCCCACCTCAACACCCCTCGCAACCCGATTTTCATTCGGGCCTCCAGCACCCTCAAGGCTCCTAGACACCCCCTTCACTTTCTGCCCATCAACTAACCCAATACCCAGGCCACTCGGTTCAACCATAATAACCCGAATTTCCTTCTTCAACCCAACACTCCCCATACCAGAGCCTTCACCTTCCTCAGAGCGACCATCAGACAACCCAAAATCCTTCACCTCTGAAGAACGAGCACCTAATCCCAAATTGTTCTCTGGTCTAAGCAGACGAAAGGGTTGACGAGCAACTCGCCTTCCATTCTTCTCCTTCAGTCTTAGAGGCGATCGCTTACACACCATCATCACCAACTCTCACTATGTTAAACCCACACCTCAATAAGATCGTCATCGTCTGCGAACCAACAAAACCCAGCCTCACCAGTCGACCATGAACACCTCCACTAGTCAACAAGCCGTAAAACAAAACTCGTACAGACTCAATCGCTGGTGACCGTCGAACGCAGCTTCGAATCTACTCAAACAGACGCGAAACTAGGAATCCACTCGATCAGATGCGCATCCACCCATATAGACTCAGTGAATTAGGACCGTAGAAACCGAATGTAGCCCACCTGAACGTCAAAATCAAGAATCCAGGACGCGAAACAACGACTGGCGGAGGAAGCCCACCCGACGCAAACGAAGACGAAGCTCACCTGTAGAGAACTCGGTGCCGACGAAGACACCCTAGAACCTTTAGGCGGTCGCGATGGTGAATCCTTCCAATGTACATTATTTTGAGATCCACCAAATATCACTATTTATAGGCAAAGTGGCAAATAGAATGTGAACTTACATGGACAATATGAATTATTACAAAACACATGGACAATATGAAAAATGCCACATGACTTTTAGGACACTAAGCATTAGGCATCTATTTTTATGATATTTATAATATGGATTTAGTTTGTGTTCTCAAAATCAGTTGCGAAACTTTTAATTTTCTTTACCGCAAGTCCTTGAACTTTAAAGTATTTAGTCACTATAAGTCAATAAAATTTTTATTTTATGTATGACAGATTCATATACTTTTGCTAAAATGAGTATAGTTCAATTGTAATTGGCATGCCTCATTGGATATTAGAGATTTAATCTCTAGCCTCCATAGTTGTTGTACTTGAAAAAAGAAAAATGTTCCTATATCAATTTTGTATCTGATTTTTTTATCTTATTCAATTTTTTTAAATTTCATGAAGCTATTTGACACTAGACTGAAGATGTGATTCGGTTACATATAAAATTCAATTGGTTTTTAAAAATTTCGGATATATCATAACTATTATTTATCATCCTTTTGTTAGGAGTGCAATAAAAAAATCGAAAAACCAAAACATAAAACCAATTCAAACAAATCCACTGGTCTGATTTGGTTTTTAATGTAGAATTTGACATCTTGGTTTGTATTCGAAAAAAAAACTAAACAACATTGGTTTAGATCAATTTCAATTTTTTATCCAATCTAAATCATATCAAATCGAGAGTGTATATATATTTTTAAAAGTAAATTCAACAAATTGAACCCAACAAAAACCAATCGATTAGTTTTGTTTTTGTACTAGATATTAGTTTGGATCTCTTATTCATAAAATTAATTAGTTTTGTTTGGTTCTTTGTTGGTCTGGCAAAAACGAACCGACTACTACCCTCACTTTTCTTGGTCTAAATCATAATGGAATTTTTTTTTTAATTATTTAAAAGAAAAATGGGAAGTGAGGGACGATAGAAGGAGGAAGGAGATGGCTTAAAGTGGGGAAAGGGGTGACCATTACGCAGACAAAGTCACGAGAATTTTACTTTTATGAAGAGAGAAAGATGGAGATGAGTGGCTAGGAATGTAAAACCAGGAAATGAGTGAGATTTATTTTCTAGGCCACGACAAGATTCTAAACAAAAACTTTAGACCATGTATTTTTGTTGTAAGGACTAGATGTCAAGCACATTGATTATTGAGTCGGGACGAATCACTATCTTGAAAATAATTTCAATATGATTTTGGCGTTCATTCATCTCACGTTGGTTGTTTTTCAAAGTTAATATAACATTCTTCTTATATGTGCCTTCGTCAGAAAAGTATTGAAATGAAGAGAAAACTCTACTTGGGTTAGAGAAAGAGGAGAATAGAGAAAGTAAAAATAAATAATATCTATAAAAAACCGGTCCAACAATAGAAGAAATAAAATATTATCTCTACCTTATTAGATCCCAGAAGGGAGTATTTTGTAGACAAATGATTAGGTATAGCCTAGTCAACCTATAAATATTTTTTTCCCCATAAATCGCCAAGATTTGTGACACTAAAATAATAAATAATAATAGTAAAAAATAAGAGAAATAAGAAAAAAAAAAAAAAAAAACACATACACACAAAAGCACAATTACTCAAACATCCACCCATACACAACAACAATGAACATGTGTGAGGAGAGTTTTTAGCACAACTACAAACACTTTTTATAAGTACACGAGTTTAAATATAAACCCTCCAACCAACTTAAAATCTTTCTATGTAGGACAACTTTGATTTGTCATATATGAAATATTTCAATGAGTAAAAAATTCAAGTCATTCCTAGTAGTTTTAATTAGGGTTGGTTGTATATATGAAAATCTAACCCAGAATAATAGTAATATATAGCACATGAATTTTTTTTTTTTGCAAATATGACACAAAAATTCATTCTACCATTTGTTGAAAATGCGACTAAAGTCTTCAGAATAATAGTAATATATAGCACATGAATTTTTTTTTTGCAAATATGACACAAAAATTCATTCTACCATTTGTTGAAAATGCGACTAAAGTCTTACATGGGTTAAATAAAGAAATGATCATGGGTATATAAGTGAGGATCACTATCTTTATTCGTATGAGGCCTTTTGGAGTGAAACCAAAAACAAAATCAAGATGGTTTATACTCAAAGTAGACAATATTACACTATTGTGGAAATAGTTGGAGGGTCTTTGTCCCTAACAACTATTTACAAAGACTAAAAAACCCATCAAGCCAGCCAATATATGAAACGGTCAAGTGTCGATATCACTAACACTTCTATCTCACTTAGAGCATGTTTTGGAGTGATTCTAAAATGACTAAAATCACTTAAACATTTTTTTAATCACTCAAAAGTGTTTGCATATTTGGGAGAGATTTTGAAATTACTAAATTTACTTTTGGCATATTCAAAAGCACAGTAAAACATGCCTTTAACCATTCAAAATTAATTTAATATTTAATTTTATACTTTTACATGTAATTTTCATATAACTAAAATTGATTTGAATGATTAAAAATATGTTTTGAAGTGATTTTTAAATTAGCATGTTAGAATCACTTTCAAAGAATTGATCTAGACCATTTAGCTCATATAGTCGAGAGTCTTAGGATCGTAATAACTCAATTCTCCTTCACAAACAAAGAATTAAGTTCGTTGCGTAGAAATTCATTACTTCTTCCTTTCTTTTCTAGATTGTCCTTAAATTTTGACGTTGGTTTTTCTTTGCAATCATGTTCATATACTGTTAGATTCCATTGAAGTGTAGTTTCATCAATGAATTAATTTCTTTGAGACCCAATTATCGTGGATGCCCTAAATTTTGTTCTTGCTTTGATGGTCGTTTTTATTTTCATAAAAAGTTAGCATTCAATGCAAAAAGGATTAAGAAATAATGGATGTCATATAAAACCTTTATATATATAGAAATCACTTCGTCAATTGTCTCTCTATTCCACGATTCGTAATTAATGAATTCATTGCACAACTCAAGAGTTGTAAAAACTAATATTCTTATTATGAACAATAATTTAATATATAAATATAGTAAATATATAAATCTATTAAGATTCTAAATAATTAGAAAGACAAAATAAGTCGAGCTCTGCCCATCTAAATGTGCATATACCCATTTAGACCAAATATATCACGACACGAGCTGATATGTCTACTAATACTTTAGGTTTGATTGTTACATTTGCAACTCTCCTTTTATTTAAATACTTTAGAAAATCAATCCAACACTTAGAAATCAAGAATGGAAATAAGCTTGTAACTAGAATAAAAATAAATCCGAGTTCAATCAATCAGAATGGGAACACTTACCTTAGTTACATTTATTTTAAGGGCTAGTTGCATAAATGAAATTCAAGCTTAAAATAATATAATATATAGTATAAAAATAAAATAATTGCAGCTATCAATAATAACCACCGAGAGCTACTATCAGTGATAGCTTTCAATTTGAGAAGTATGCTATCAGTTGTTATCATTGATAATTGCTATCAGTTATGTTGCTATTAGTGAATCTCATCAATAGCTGCTATTAGTTAATATCATCGATATCTACTATCAATGATAACTTTCAATTTGAGAAATGTGCTATCAATTGCTATCACTGATAGCAACTATCAGTGGTAGCAACTAATAGCAACATCACTGATAGTAGCTATCAGTGATAGCAATTGCTATTAGTTGCTATCACTGATAGTTGCTATTAGTTAATATCATTGATAACTACTATTAGTTTTCAATTTGAGAAATGTGCTATCAGTTGCTATCACTAATAGATACTATCAGCGATATTGTTACCAGTGAATTTCACTAATAGTTAATATCAGGGAATGTCACTTATAGCTGTTATTACTGATAACTTTCAATTTGAGAAATGTGCTATCAGTGATAGCTATCACTGATAATATGCTATTAATTATAACTTCTATCACTGATCGACAATTTATCCCCAATTTTGTAACCCTAACTCTCGACATCGCTTCGATTGAAACCTTGGATGTTAGCGGTAATAAATTCCCCAATTCGATTCGAGAGATGATCGGCTTATGTAATTCCTCTCGAGTGTCGTCAATCTGGCGAAGAATTTCTTCTTTGGACAAATTCCTTCATCGCTAGGGTTTCACCATCGGATTATTTCTTCTCAGCGTGACACTATGGTGCTTCATAAACTTAAAGAAGAATCTTGGGACTTAAAATCGTTCAATGTAATGACGTGAAGACGAGATTTTCGATTCCATTGAAGATGAGAATCTAATAAAAAAATGAGGTTCCGGGAACGTTTACAAAGTGAGTGGAAAATGGGAAAGAATTCGTACGAGGAGAAAGAAAAGGAAAAAAAAGTGATGAAGATGGAAACGTGTGCACTGAAGGGCAGACTTGGAATTTTTTTTTTAAAAAAAGTTACCAGCAGACAGTTCAATATGTTCTATATTTGCAAATATTTTAAACATGTACTATATTTTCATATTCCTTCCCCGATTGTATTATTCGATGCAAATTTTCTTATTTTAATTTGTGTATATTTGTTTTATTTACCATTACCTCACTTACCTTAGTTATTTCCTTCAAATTTGGCTAAGTTCTTTTGGTCTGTCATCAAGTAATTTTCCCTCATGTCTTTATCTATGTAAAAGGGAATAGACCATAATTTTAGCCTTTTCTTTTCTGTCAGTATCTTACCTTCATGTAAATTATATTAAGGATGAATCCTCCAAGTAAAGTAAGGAATGAGATAATTTTATTCTAACAACAAATGATTCATTGACAGTTATCTTCTGTGCCTTAAAAAAACAGTCATCATCTGTTTCAACTAATTACTATTGGTTTGTTTGCCCTAATATTTGTCAATGTCCCTTCATTTTCTTAGATTTGGACTTGTAAATTAAGATAATGGTTGTTAATACATATGTTGTATTTAAATTTGGCTAAAATTAAATTTTTAAACATCTGAAATGGGTAAACTAATCGATTCTAAACAAAAAAAAGAAAAAAAAAGAAAAAAAAAAGGTTTTTTGACGTTGAAATTGATTGAAGAGAGATTGGAGAAATGAGAGAAGTACAAAAAAAAAAAAAAAATTCATTAAAAAAAAGTTTGAAGAAAGTTAAAATAGAGAGAAATTGCAAACGTTGTAAAGTATGCAACAAGGGAGGTTTGGTCCACAAAATAAGATGGAACCCATATTTTACACTCATTCGTGCTTTGGCAAACACCCTCGACAATAATAATGTTGGTCTTATTATAAATATTATAAAAATAAATAGATGTCCATTGTTCAGTGTATTAAAAGTCATATGTTAATCTTCATATTGTCCATGTATCTTGTAGTTATTCATGCTTTATATCCATGTAAGACTACATTCTACTTGCTACTTTGTTTATAAATAGTGGTATTTAGTGGATCTTAAAATCACACATATTGGTGAGAAATCCACTTCATATTTCCACTAAATTTTCATAATTTTAGTTATTTTATTTTATTATATTTATTTATTATTATATTCATATATTATATTATATTATATTTTCTCCATATCTGTTGTGCTCCTCAATTTCACAACACATTATCAGCACGAGCTCCTGTTGCTTCCATCGTTGAATGTAGAGGTCTTAAAGGTAGGTTGGTTTTTCCCCCTTTATTATAATTAGTAAATTAGATGTTATTTTGCATATATAGTACATATTAAATTTTAATATAAATACAATATTTTGTGATAGTGTTGACATGACAAACCTTATAAAATTAGAATTTGCAGCCCTTTACATTAACAACAATAATTATTTTCCATGGGTGCTCAATACCGAAATTCACCTAGATGCTATGAACTTGGGAGAAACAATTAAAGAAGGAAATACGACATCCAAAAAGGACAAATCAAAAGCTATGATTTTCTTTTGAAGGATTAAAAATGAAGCAATAAAAATCCCTGTATATTGTGAAAAATTTTTAAAAAAATGTATGATCATAAAAAAAAAACAATTATTTTTCCTAAAGCTCGTTATGAGTGGATGCATTTAAAGCTACAAGATTTTAAATCAGTAAGTGATTACAATTTCACATGATTTAAAATCAGTTCAAAATTGTTGCTATGCGGAGAGAAAATTACTGATGCTGATATGTTAGAAAATACATTTTCTATATTTCATGTTTCGAATATGCTCCTACAACAACAATATTGAGAGAAAGGTTTTAAACAATATTTTGAACTAATTTTATGTCTTCTTGACCGAAAAAATAATGAATTATTGATGAAGAACCACGAATCTCGACCGACTAGAACAACACTATTCCCTGAAGTGAATGTTGTGAATGTTAATAATCATAGTCGTGGCCATGGCAAAGGAAGAAATAATTCTTATTTTTATGGTGATGTTGTGAATGTTAATAATCATGGTCGTGACCATGGCAAAGGAAGAAATAATTCTTATTTTTATGGTGGTAATCATTCAAATTTTAAAAGAACCACACAAAATGATGATCACAAAGGAAAATCTCCACAAGATAAGAGCTCAAAGAGTGTTGAAAATAAATCCGTCCGATGCGGAATGATTGGACATTGGTCACGTATCTGTCGTACGTCAAAACACTAAGTTGACCTCTATCAAGCCTCCCTGAAGGGAAAAGAGAAAAATGTGGAAGTAAACTTTGCATACTAGGTTAATGACATATTTGACCCATCCCATATGACAAATTTAGATGTGACAGATTTTTTTGAATCTCCCGGAGAGAAGATTGGCATAATTGATGGAACTTCAAGTGTTTCTATTGACTTTAAGAATATCCAAACTTAATGTTGTTGTTTTCTCTTATCTATCTTCATTTTTTTTTAGTAACTTTTGTATATTTTAAGTGTTTTTTTTTCTTATTGTAATTATTTTCTTTTAATGAAGAAACATGGATCATTCTCATATGTTGGGTGTTTCAAATATGAGCAAAAAAAAAAAAAAAATCTATGTCTAGCAGACAATGCAACTACACTCACAATATTTACAAATAAAAAAAATACTTTTCCAAATTGACAATGCTGAAAGCAAAAGTAAATACAATATTAGGTTCGACAAACTTGATCGAAGGTTTTGGAAAAAAAATATTATTTTGCCTAGAGGAACAAAATTTACAATTGAGAATGCATTGTTCTCTAGTCAATCAAAGAGAAATCTTCTAAGTTTTAAAGATATGTGTTGCAATGGTTATCATATTGACATTGATAGTAACAATAATGTGGAATATCTATATATTATCTCTACTGTCTCAAATAAAAAATGTATATTGGAAAAGTTGTCTGCTTTATCTTTTGGATTATATTATATTCATATACAAGTAATTGAACATATGCAACAATGAACTTGAAGTTCATGAATCCAGATATATTTGCTATTTGACATGATAGATTGGGTTATCTAAGGTCTATAATGATAAGAAGAATTATTGAGAATTCAAGTGGATACTTATTGAAGAGCCAAAAGATTCTTCAATCTAATGAATTATCATATGATGCTTGCTCTCAAGGCAAATAAATAATTAAACCTTCATCAGCTAAAGTGGGAACTAAATCACTTGCATTTTTAGAACGAATTCATGGTGATATATGTGGACTTATTAACCCACCAAGTGGACCATTTAGATATTTTATGGTATTAATAGATGCATCTAGTAGATGGTCACATGTGTGCTTATTATCAAGTCAAAATCTTGCATTTACAAGATTACTTACTCAAATAATTACGTTCAGAGCACAATTTCCTGATTATACAATTAAAATAATTCGTCTTGATAATGCCAGTGAATTTACATCTCAAACTTTTGATAATTATTGTATATCAATTGGGATAAGTATTAAACATCCTGTAGCTCATGTTCATACACAAAAATGGTTTAGTATAATCATTTATAAAAGATTTTCAATCAATTGCAAGACTATTACATATGAGAGTTAAGCTTCCTTCATTTGTATTGGGACATATTATTTTGCATGCAACGTCACTTGTACGCATTAGGCCAGTAACTTATCATAAGTATTCACCATTACAATTAGATTATGGTCATGAGCCAAAATTTTTCCATCTGAGAATTTTTGGATGTGCAGTATGTGTTCCTATTGCTCCACCACAATATACTAAGATGGGCCCTCAAAGAAGGTTAGGAATATATGTTAGATATGATTCCCCATCAATTATTAAATATCTTGAACCCTTGAAGGGTGATGTATTTACTGCACGATTTGCAGATTGTCATTTTAATGAGACAAATTTTCTAACATTAGAGGGAGAAATTAATAAATTGGAAAAAGAAATTACACGAAATGCATTGTTATTGTCTCATTTAGACCTTGTACAGATCAATGTCAACTTGAAGTTTAGAAAATAATTCATTTACAAAATATAACAGATTAATTACCAGATGCATTTATAGATGCAAAGAAAGTAACTAAGTCACATATACCAGTTGCAAATGTTTCATAAAAAATTGATATCCCAACAGAACAAGTTATCACTAATGAGTCTGGAACACGCTAAAAGCGTGGTAGACTAGTGGGTTCCAAAGATAAAAATCCTCGAAAACGAAAAATAATTAATAGTTAAAAAGATTTGGTTGAAGATGTAAATACCCATGAAGAAATCTTCGACGTGACTAGTGAGGAAGGTGAAATACCTAAAGATAATTATGAGATTTCAATAAACTATGTCATGATAGGAAAAAGATGGAATCGAACTAATGTAGTTATTGACAACATTTTTGCATATAATATTTCTCTTGATATTATATATGAAAATGAGAATCTTGAACCAAAATCTGTTGAAGAATGTCGACATTAGAAAGATTGACTTCAGTGGAAAAAAGCAATCAAGGCAAAATTAAACTCACTTTCAAAATAGTTGATTTTTGACCAGTAGTCTGAATACCAGAAGGTGTCAAAGCCGTGGGATACAAATGGGTATTTGTGAGAAAAAGAAATAAAAATAATGAGATTACAAGATACAAAGCAATATTAGTTGCACAAGGAGAAATAAAAACAATGAGATTACAAGATACAAAGCAATACTAGTTGCACAAGGTTTTTCATAAAGACCTGGTATTGATTATGAAGAGATATATTCTCCAATGGTAGATGCAATTACACTAAGATATTTAATTGGTCTGACTGTGTATGAAATTCTGGATATGCATCTTAAGGATGTAGTCATAGCATATTTATATGGATCTCTTGATAATGATATTTATATGAGAATCCTAGAAAGATTTAAGGTACTTGAAACATATACATCAAATTTCCAACAATTGTATTCAATAAAATTACAGAGATCACTATATGGATTGAAACAATAAGGACGGATGTGGTACAATCGCCTCAGTGGATATTTATTACAAGAATGATATCAAAATAATCCAATATGTCCGTGTGTTTTTATAAAGAAATCATAATAAGGATTTGCTATTATAACTATATATGTTGAAGACTTGAATATAATTGCAACTCTTGAAGAACTTTCAAAGACAATAAAATATCTTAAGAAATAGTTTGAGATGAAAGATCTCGGAAAAACAAAATTTTTCCTTGGTTTACAAATTGAGCATTTAGCAGATGAAATATTTATTCACCAGTCAACTTTTATAGGAAAATTTTGAAAATATTTTATATGGACAAAACACATCCATTAAATATTCCAATGGAAGTCCATTAATTGGATACAAAGAAAGATATATTTTGACCTTGAGACGATAATGAAGAACTTCTTGGTCCTGAAGTACCATATCTTAATGCAATTGGTGCACTTATGTATCTTGCTAATAATATAAGACTAGATATTGCATTTTTCGATAAATTTATTAGCTAGATATAGTCCTTCTCCAATAAAAAACATCAGAACGGAATTAAGCTATACTTCGTTATCTCCAAAGAACAATCGATATGGGTTTGTTTTATTCAAATAAATCAAAATTTGACCTACTTCATTATGTAGATTCTGGATATTTATTTGATCCACACAAAGCTAGATCTCAAATAGGTTATCTATTCACATGTGGAGGAACTGCTATATCATGGCGATCAGTGAAACATACCATAATGGTCACTTCTTCAAATCATGTTGAAATTCTTGCAATTCACGAGGCTAGTTGAGAATGTGTATGACTATGATTAATGATTCAGCACATTCGTGAAACATTTGGCTTGTCTTTTAAAAAAAATCTTCCAACAATATTATATGATAACAATACAACTTGCATAGCCCAAATCAATTGAGGATATATTAAAGAAAATATAACAAACCATATTTTACCGAAGCTTTTCTTACACTCATAATCTTGAAGAAAATAGTGACATCACTGTACAACAAATTTGTTTGAAGGATAACCTGGCAGATTTATTTAAAAAACATTATCAATCGCAACTATTGAAAAATGGTGCACAACATTGGAATGTGGCGACTCAGAGATCTTAAGTGATGTTTTCATGAGGGGGAGTAAATATATTGTATTCTTTTAGGAGTATATATCTTATGAAATATGTATTCTTTTTTCTTCACTAGGGATTTTTCCCATTGAGTTTTTCCTAGTAAGGTTTTAACGAGTCATATTATATATATATATGAGCATCTAAAGGGAAGTATTATAAATATTATAAAAATAAATAGATGCCCATTGCTTAGTGTCCTAAAAGTCACGTGTCAATATTCATGTTGTCCATGTGCCTTGTAGTTATTCATACTTGATGTTCATCTAAGACTGCATCCTACTTCTCACTTTGCCTATAAATAGTGGCATATGGTGGATCTTAAAATCACACACATTGATGAGAAATCCACTTCAAAATTCCACTAAATTTTCATAATTTTAGTTATTTTATTTTATTATTATATTATATTATATTTATTTATTATTATTTTATTTGAATATTATTATATCATATTTTCTTCATATCCGTTGTGCTCCGTTGTACTTCTCAATTTCACAACAGATCTCATACAATTTTTATTCATATTCTTTGATTTTCGTTCCTAATTAGTAAATATGGCATCAGTAGAATCACTATATTATTACCATTTTCATCTTTACACTCTTAGTTATCACACTCAGCTACTCAAATTTTTCAATAAAACCTATTATTTTTTTTCTTGGTTATCATTAATTGCAACTTGATTAAGTTTTGCTTTGAAATGTGCTATATCGCTCACCTTAATTCAGACTTGTTCTGGCGTTTTATATCTTTATTTGATGATTTTATAGGTCTCGAACAGAAAGAAGATAGAATTGAGTGAGTTGAAGAATAAGAAATTTGGTTTTTGAGAATGCCCTTTCGTCTTCCTTCTCGTTGTATTCAATCAATGCTTAGGTATGTATAGCCTATTTCTTTATGCACATTGTCCTATAATGTTGTTACATAATAATACAAAAGAATAAAAAATATTACACTTGGCTTGTTTTGGTTGGTAGAGAGAAATCATTCTAACAAATTCTCAACAGAATGTGGTGACTCATTTCTATTTTTCTTTCACCTTCCCTTTGCCTCTTCCATCTTTATTTTCTTCAAGTACTTCAAGTACTCCCAGTTTGGATCTCAGTGTGTAGAAGTGGAAGTTGTTGAGTGGTTTGGTGAGACAGTCAGCTAGTTGATCTACCGAAGAAATATAGCGGATGGTGATTTTGTCTTTTAGAACATGGTCCTGGACAAAGTGGATGTTAATTTCTACATGTTTAGTTCGAGAGTGAAACACCAGGTTTGCAACTAAGGCCCTGCCTCTAGATTATCACACCATATGATTGGTCGATGAGTTTGATCCCATCTCACTCAGTAGTTGTTGAAGCCAGAGGACTTTGGATGTAGCAAGAGCTAGTGCCCTGTACTCAGATTCTATACTCGACCGTGCAACGATCGTTTGCTTCTTTGAGGACCACGATACAATGTTATTCCCTACAAATGTACAGTAGGCAACAACTGATTTTCTATCATCGAGATTAGAAGCCCAATCAGCATCGGAGTAGGTAGAGACATGTAAGTTCGGGCTTGGTTGGAAGTAAATGCCATAGTGTTTTGTGCCGCTAATATAGTGAAGTACTCTCTTAGCTGCCTGCCAGTGTGCATCAGTTGGAGTTTGAAGGAATTTACTCAGTTGGTTGACTGCATAGGTGATATCCGGTCGTGTGTGAGTTAAGTACTGAAGGGCGTGATGTGTTATTTTTTTGAATGAAAATATGGATGAAATGCGTTGGTGAATTGCGTTGTGCACTCAAGTTTCCCCAACGGAATTCAAGTGTAAATTCCTCTGAGTTTCCTGGTAAGTCCAGGGTCGAACACAGGGACTTGTGAAAATAGTTGCGTTGGTGATTTTTTATGAAAACTTGCGGTAACTAGTTAAATAAATCGTTGGGTTTGTTGTTTGCATTGATGAAAATAAATAACGAATGTGATAGAGTTTGAAAAGAGTTGGTAAACGGGAAATACGATGAATATGCGGTGAACGGATTAAGAAAAGTTTCAGCTAACACTCTCGAGAATGCGTTCATGCTTTGTGATCATGCAACATGCATACAATAGTAAACCACCTCTCGGCGTGAATGCTACGGCTTCTAAGGCTAGAACGCATGCGATAAATATGTGATAAGTCTACAGGGTTTACACATAAACCTTTATCTCTATTTATGCAATGACAACATGACATTCACACAAATATGCGATCACATAATATCACTCCCATTCCTAGGATGCATGCGATGCAAGTTGACAAACAGAGCTCATCTCTAAGTCCCTATCTCTTGTTTATGCAAGCCTAATCTTGCTCTTTCGAGTCCAGATTCTAACCTAGCTCTCTTGAGACATTAGGTTCTTTCTTTAGATTTTCTCTCGAGTAACTATAAAGGGTCTTTTGCACAACAAAAAACAAGACAATTGCAAGCAATGAACTTCCTAGGTCATGTTAGCTTAGTTCTTCTCAATCCATTCAACTAGTTTAGCTACTCATGCATATTAAGAGAGTGAGCAGATGTAGAAATAGAACATCCATTTAATATATATGAGATGAGTATAAATAACAATGCAAGTATAGTAAAGAGCTGGAGTAATTTCTTGCTGCCAGGAGTTTACACTATTCTACTCGTGCTCTAAAGATATTCTCGCTCTCGCAAGAGTCGGCCCGCTCTCTGCTTTTATGCCCCAAGGTTCTCTCTCGAGCTACCCTGGGTGTTCTTCGACGTCACCACTCTTCTCTTGCTCCGCTGTAAAATGGAAAAGAAAACTATGAACAGAAGCACTGATGAATTCGTTAACTGATCAACCCCTTTTTTTGAAAAAAGCATTTGGTATTTATAGGGCATCAATGGTGAAAGGCGGCTTTTCTCTCCTGGTTGTACAGATGGGGCAACTTTAATTCCTGATTGGTGCGCCGGATGATTGTTACCAATAAAGCTGAATGTACTTGGTGACCGTTATCGGCTGTCAACTTAATTTGGATCCGACTGTCATCAGCTTTTTGTCCCATTGCTCTTAATTATCCTTTCACTCGGATGCGTCCACCATGTTGCGCTGACCAAGTTGCATTGATTCTTCTTGGACGAGTGTTGCGAGCACGATCAACGCAAAGTCTTGCGGTGAAGTTGTGCTCGACCAATGTATTCCTATGATCGCAATCTCTGCATTGCGTTAATGCATATTCTACACAAATATCTAAAGATCAACTGCTCTAATGCGTTGGATGCATGCGACCGCAATATTATAGAATTTATGCTTCATGGATGCAATTTAACATATTTCATCAACGCAATCCAACATTGTTTAAGAACTTAGTACTATGATAACGTGCATTTCTACCCGTTATCACACCCTCAAATTTAAACAATGCTTGTCCTCAAGCATAAGTTAAAGATTCCTTTAGCAAGTTAACCGCAAACTTTTCTTTCCCTAGATTTCTCAAGGATACTTCTTTCAAATCCTATATGCCAGAATTTCCTTAAGTCTTATTCAAGTCTCTTCCTAACATATTTCTAAGACTTAGGAATTGCAAGCTTAACTTTCAAAAGGACTTTACTAAATTCCGGAACATCGCATGATTTATTTTAAAAAGAAAATTTTCCTTTGGAGTGTCAAATAATTTATTCTTGCACAAAAATTTTCTTTATTGCTATTTTTTTCCCTGACCTTGCGCTGATCCGATTGCCTTACCTTCGTTTTGGTTTTCCCCCATGTGTGTCATGCAGACATCCAACTATGAGCAATGCACTCTTTTTCAGAATAAACTCATACCGATTTGGCAGTGGAGTTGCGGTCATTGGTTTATGTGTTGATCCTGGTGACTTACTTTCGTTTTGGCTTGCCCCCACGTGTGTCATGCGGACATCCAACTCCGGGAAAGTGCCTTTCTCAACTTAACTCTTATCAACATGGGTTTCCTATTGCATTGACAGTGGAGTTGTTATTCTAAAAATTTTTTTTTTTGTAGAAGATAGCAAGGTCAAAAATAAATACCTCAACCCTAAATTTAAAATGCGGCAATGTCCTCATTGCCACAAGATTAAAATAAGTCATATGGTCATAGACTGCGTTGTAAAGAAAGTTTGAAAGAAAGCTAACAAACCCCTAACTTTGAGAAATATTTTCTGAGGTGACTATTTTAAGACTAAGTTGACTCTAGAGTATACGAAAGAAATAGAAGCATATTTATCATCATTGAAATCATACTTGGATAAGAAACAAAATGAGGTAACTCACTAAATTTATCTATGTCAAATGATTGCGGTGAATAAAGAGGATGCAGTGATAAAACTTTTAAAACTAAAATGCAATGTGACAGCGCAAAAATTGGAAATAAAGATAAGGAAGATTACACCCCAAATTTTGTGCTGTCGCCCACATGGTATTGACGCATCCATCTTTGCAGTGATCACTTTTCGTTGGGTTGTAGTGATGGAATAAGATAAGTGCTGCTTCACCTAATATTTTCGCAATCCAACGCCTCGATCATTGTAAGAAAAACAAAGAGAGGGTCAAATTATTTTAAATAAGAACATTATCGCAATTTATATATATATATATAGCCATGATAGTGATAGTAAAGTAAGGATAAATCAGAATTGAAAAGATAGTGAAAATTCCGAGTAGTGGAGAAAAGAGTTGAAGACTTGAGGTTTCCCAAAACTTGCGTCCCTGATAAGTTGCGATNTGATAAGTTGCGATCATTTGATAACGCAGGGACCACCTACTTCCTTCTTCATTCAAAGTCTCTTAGTTCCATGGAGTCGACTTGGCGATGCTAGTCTTCTCCATGGTATGCCTTTACTCGCTGCCCTTTGACTTTGAATATGTTGGTTCTGTCGTCATTTGATAATTCCACCATGCCATGCGGAAGTACCTGTTGAATTATGAACGGTCCGGACAACATGACTTTAGCTTTCCCGGGAAGAGTCGCAGACGTGAATTGAAAAGCAAGACTTTCTACCCGACTTGAAGATTCTTACCGCATATGCGTTGATCATGCCAGCGCTTGGTGCGCTCTTTATAAATCTTCGCATTTTCATATGCGTTGTTCCTCCATTCTTCTAGCTCGACTAGTTCCATTTTTCGTGCTTCCCCTTCCTTCTTCAAATCAAAATTCAGCTTCTTGACCACCCACAATGCCTTATACTCCAGCTTCAAAGCCAAATGACACGCCTTTCCGAATACTAACGCGTAGGGGGACATACCTGTAGGTGTTTTAAATGCAGTCGAGTATGCTCACAATGCATCATCAAGCTTCATTGCCCAATCCTTTCGCGAAGGTTTCACTACCTTCTCAAGTATCAATTTAATTTCATGATTGGACACTTCAGCCTGGCCATTTGTTTGCGGATGGTATGCGGTGGCCACCTTGTGGAGGATATTGTACTTGTACAGTAGCTCCTTTATATTGTGGTTGACAAAGTGTGATCCTTCATCACTTATGATGGCACGAGGAGTGCCAAAACGAGTGAAAATATTTTTCTTTAGGAACTAGGAGACTACCGCCGCATCACCTGCGGCGCATGCAATTTCCTCTACCCACTTGGAGATATAGTCGACGACTAATAAAATATAGTGCTTACCGTTCGACGGAGGGAATGGTCCCATGAAATCAATCCCCATACATCAAATAGTTCCAGCTCCAAGATAGTGTTCATTAGCATTACGTTCTTCCATGAAATGTTGCCTGTGCGTTGACACCAATCACATTTTATTGCGTAGTCGGCATCATCCTTAAACAATGAAGGCCAAAAGAATCCACTTTGCAAAACTTTGGCTGTAGTACGTTGCCCTCCAAAGTACCCTCCATATGAAGAATTGTGGCACTGTGACAATATGCGTTGTTGAGCAACATCTGGTATGCATAATCGAATGATTTGGTCTGCTTCTCTTTTATACAGATTCAGCTCATCCTAATAATAGTGTCTGCATTCATTTTTGAGCTTCTTCCGTTGATGGTAGGTGTAATCTTCAGGGAATTGTTCACAGACCAAATAATTAACGATGTCTGCATACCAGGGAAATTCTTCTATGTGGAATAGCTGCTCATCCAGAAACATAGCACTCACCTCAGATTCATTAAGGTCAACCTCGGGATTTTTCAATCTGGACAAGTGATCCACAACTTGATTCTCTGTCCCCTTCCGATCAATTATCTCGATATCAAATTCTTGAAGGAGAAGAACCCATCTGATCAACCTCGGCTTTGCATCCTTCTTTGTAATAAAATATTTGATTGCCGAGTGATCAGTATGAATGAGTACCTTTGTTCCCAACAGATATGCCCTGAATTTCTCCAATGCAAAAATCACAGCTTTTTCAGTGGTGGTATAATTTATTTGAGCAGGGTTTAGAGTTTTACTCGCATATGCGATGGGGTGCAAAATAGTTTTCTTCTTTTGTGCTAATGCAGCTATCATCACATACCCCTTGCGCCACACATGATTTCAAATGGCGTTGTCTAATCCGACGCAATTAGTATGGGCATGGTAATCAGCGCATCTTTTAATACTCTGAATGCGTTGAGGAAATTGTTGTCAAACTCAAATTTTCTGTTCATCTTTAACAACGCACTCAGTGGTCGTGCTATTTTAGAAAAGTCCTTAACAAATCATCTATAGAAGCCAGCATGCCCCAAGAAGCTTCGCACAGCCTTCAGCTGGTTGGAGGTGGGAGTTTTTCAATTGATTCAATCTTTGCTTTGTCCACCTTCAACCCTTCCCAAGAGACTTTATGTCCCAACACTATACCCTCCTTAACCATGAAATGACACTTTTCCAAATTGAGCACCAGATTTGTCTCTTTACATCTTTTCAGAATCTTCTCCAAGTTGACTAAGCAGACTTCATAAGTGTTCGGAGAAGTCATCCATAAATATTTCCACATAGTCCTCGAGATAATCTGAAAAGATCGCCATCATGCAACTTTGAAACGTGCTTGGCACATTGCAGAGGCCAAATGGCATGTGGCGAAAAGCAAACGTCCTATATGGGCAAGTGAATGTGGTATTGTCTTTGTCTTCAGAAGCTATCATGATTTGATTATATCCGACATACCCATCCAAGAAGCAGTAACAATAATTCTCTACTAGTTGGTCCAACATTTGATCGATGAATGGAATAAGGAAGTGATCTTTCTTTGTGGCCACATTCAACTTGTGGTAGTCCATACATATGCACCATCCAGTGATGGTCCTTTGCGGTATTAATTCATTGTTCTCATTTGGAACTACCGTCATTCCGCCCTTCTTCGGCACACATTGTACAGGGCTGACCCATGTGCTATCTGCTATGGGATAGATAATGCCTGCATCCAGCCACTTTATAATCTCCTTTTTGACGACCTCCTTCACCGTAGGGTTAAGTCTGCGTTGATTTTCAATTGTTGCTTTGTGGTCGTCCTCAAAACGAATGTGGTGCATGTAGTACGTGGGCGCTAATTTCCTCTTATGGTCAAGCGAGCGTCCAGCCAATTGCTCGCACATGTTTCTTGAGAATGCTCATCAATGCATTCTCTTGCTCTTCGTTGAGTGCAGAGGAAATTATCACTGGCAGTTTCTCATTCTGCCCCAGAAATGCATACTTCAAATGGGTTGGTAGGGTCTTCCGTTCAAGTGTTGGTGGTTCCATGAGGGAAGGTTGCGATGTTTTTCTTTCTTATTTTGGCTTTTCTTCTTGTGTTGCGATCATTTCTTCTTCTTTGTTTGTTTTTGCTACGATCGTATTATAGGCAGCTGTGGATGCGTTGGCATCCTCTTCTTTACACTCTTCATCAGACTTTCCTTCTTCAATCAAATTCAGGTCATCGTTAGAATCTTGTAGGTCTTCCTCATCTAGGAATTTCAGGGCACGAATTATGTTAAATTTGAGCTTTTGTCTGTTAATACTCAAAGTGATTTCTCCCTTGTATACATCAATTTGAGCACGACCCGTTGATAAGAAAGGTCGCCCCAAAATGATGGGAACATCTTTGTCGGCCTTATAGTCTAGAATGATGAAGTCAGCTGGCAAAATAAATTTATCAATCGTGATCAGCACATCCTTCACCTTACCTTCTAGATAAACTAGAGATCTATCAGCCAATTAGAGAGTCACTGATGTGGGCATGAATTACCCCATATTTAATTGTCTAAAGATTGACAGCGACATCAAATTTATGCTGGCCCCCAAGTCACACAGGGCTTGCCCAATATAGAGTCCTCCTATGGAGCAAGGAATAGTGAAGCTTCTAGGATCGCTCATCTTTAGTGGAATAATTGATTTGAAACTTTGCGTTAATGCCACGGTGGCAAACTTTCCAGTGCCTCTTTTCTTAGTTACCATGTCCTTCAGAAACTTGGCATAGGCAGGCATTTCCTCAATCGCTTCACTGAAAGGAATGTTAATATGTAATTTCTTTAACATAGATAAGAAGCGTTGGTACTGTACCTCTTCGTTTTTCTTCTTTTTTAGCCTCTGACGGAAAGGTGGTAACTGAACTTTCACGGTTCCCGTTTCATTTGACTTTGAGGTTGTCGCAACCTCAGGTTCCACTGCTTCATTCTTTCTTTTTTCTTCTTGCGTTACCGTAATCTCGGGATCAGTTGCGGTGGAAGTTGTTCTACTCTGATCCTTCTTTTCTCCCTCCACAGCCTTTCCACTGCGCAATGTCACAACCTGACATTGCTCCTTACCTGATCCCCCTGGGTTATGCAGAAGCTCGGTAGAACTTGGCAACGCACCTTGTGGTCGACTCTTCAGCTTATTCGCAATCTGGCCCATTTGTAATTCGAGGTTGCAGATGGACGTAGTCTGACTTTGAAGCACTGTCTCGTTTTTCTCTATGTATTGCTTCAATAGGCTCTCTAGAGAAGAAGATTGCATTAGTTGTTACGAACTACTTGCTTGGTTGCTTTGTTGACTGTTATTGTGTTGGAAGAATCCTTGTGGCTCTTCTTTTTGTGCCACGGATTGAAAATTTTGTTGTTGATTCTTCCAAGAAAAACACCTGGGGTTGTAAGTGTTTGAAAAGGGATTATTCTTTACAAAATATACAGACTGTGGATTTTGTGGGCAATCTTCCATCGCATGCCCATCACCGCAAGTTACACACCTTGCGGTGTTTTGACTTATTGCGTTAATTTGCCTACCTTGCAGTGTTGGGCTATTGATCGCCATTCCTTGAATAAAATTCATCATTGTGGTCATTTGGTTTTGTAATGAAACAATGACACCATTATTTGCGTCGGAATCTTTAAGTCTTAATCTATGATCACTCTCCCTTCAGTCTTCATGGTTTTTGGAGATGCGGTCCGAAATATTCTTTGCCTCCTCGTAAGTTTTGTCAAGCAGACCACCAGCGGCTATCGCATTTGCAGCGGTCTGCGAAGCAGGGTTCAAACCGTGATAGAAAATTTCCATTTGAAGGCAGTTTGGTAGCCATTATGCGGACAATCTCGCACCAACCTTTTAAACCTTGCCGAAGCATCACTGAGCGATTCGTCCATATCTTGTTCAAAATTAGTAATAAACTTTCTTCGTCTTGCGTTATCGGTAGGTGGAAAATACTTTTTCATGAATTTCTCCACTACCTGCTCCCAAGAAGTAATCTCTCCTGGTTCGAGCGAATAAGCCCATTTCCTAGTCTGATCATAGAGAGAAAATGGGAACAACGTTAGTCGAACTTCTTCAGTAGAGATGTTAGGGAACACAAAAGTATTGCAAATTCAAATAAAACTTTGGAGGGGGGCATGTAGATCCTCGCTATGCCTTCTTTCGAATTGACCTGCAGTCTGGATCATGTACAACATCATCGGTTTCATCTCGAATCTACTTCCGTCGAGGGTAGGCCTCATGATCCCCAGAGAGAAATCATAGAGGTTTGGCGATGCATAGTCCCTAATGGGCCTATTGCGATCGTTTGCCAACAGAATTAGATTTGCCATGACATTATTATCATTTGGTACTCCACCTCTAGGCTGCTCCACCATCTCTTCTTTATCGGATTGTGGTTGCTGTTGGCGGTCTCGTAGTCTCCTTCGAAATGTTCTCTCAATATTCGGGTCGTAGTTCGCCAGAGATTTAGAGTTCTACAAAGAAATCACAAAAATTACCGTTAACAACTACTTTGCCGAAGTCCCCGGCAACAGTGCCAAAAACTTGATGCATTATTTTTATGAATGAAAATATGGATGAAATGTGTTGGTGGATTGCATTGTACACTCAAGTTTCCCCAGCGGAATTCAAGTATAAATTCCTCCGAATTTCCTGGTAAGTCCAGGGTCGAACACAGGGACTTGTGAAAATAGTTGCGTTGGTGATTTTTATGAAAACTTGCGGTAACCAATTAAATAAATCGTTGGGTTTGTTGTTTGCGTTGATGAAAATAAATAACGAATGTGGTAGAGTTTGAAAAGAGTTGGTAAACAAGAAATACGATGAATATGTGGTGAACGGGTTGAGAAATATTTCGGCTAACACTCCCAAGAATGCGTTCATGCTTTGCGATCATGCAACATGTATATAATAGTAAACCACCTCTCGGCGTGAATGCTACGACTTCTAAGGCTAGAACGAATGCGATAAATATGCAATAAGTCTACAGGGTTTACACATAAACCTCTATCTCTATTTATGCGATGACAACATGACATTCACACAAATATGCGACCACATAATATCACTCCCATTCCTAGGATGCATGCGATGCAAGTTGACAAATAGAGTTATCTCTAAGTCCCTATCTCTTGTTTATGCAAGCCTAATCTTGCTCTTTCGAGTCCAGATTCTAACCTAGCTCTCTTGAGACATTAGGTTCTTTTTTTAGATTCTCTCTCGAGTAACTCTAAAGGGTATTTTGCACAACATAAAACAAGACAATCGCAAGCAATGAACTTCCTAGGTCATGTTAGCTTTGTTCTTCTCAACCCATTCAACTAGCGAGCTACTTATGCTTATTAAGAGAGTGAGCAAATGTAGAAATAGAACTTCCATTGAATAGATATGAGATGAGTACAAATAACAATGCAAGTATAGTAAAGAGCCTGGAGCAATTTCTTGCTGATGACATAAAATTTGTTCTTATGCTATGTAACAATTATTCACATTTTATGTGATACTACTTCTAGATATATGCGTTATTAACTATATACTTGTAGTATGCTATGGAGTAATGCGTTCTCACAAATTTCCTTGTGCTGAAACCAAGTATAATTCCAACGCAAGTTTCTCAGAGTAATCCGAGGTCGAAAACAGGGATTGTTGTCGTTAATGTGTTACATTTGTGATACTTGCAACCGGTTTTTACAATTAATAAAGATTGTGTGTACAGGAAAGTAAATTGCGGTAAAGTAAAATTGTGCAGATAAACTAAAGTTGTATGAATAAAATAAATTGCGACGAAAATAAACCTAAGCTAATGTGAAACAAGATACAAGATACATGATATACATGATGCTGAGTTCGAGTTTGACTGTGAAGTTTATACAAAGGATCGTGGTATGCGATGACAAGTCTTTATGGATGAATCAGAAATAGAAAAAATAATTAGTACAAATGTCGCAAGTTTGTTAATTGCGTTAAAGATGTAACTAAGGTTCCGCTTTCCCTTGGCATACACCTCTTGGTGATCGGCCGCGTTCCCATATCTCTATGGTGAAACAGGGATGAACGTGGTGAATGCAAGGTTGCTTCCATCTCTGGAAGTACTTCTTGCTTTAGTGAACGCATTCTTCCAACCCTCTCTCGAATGGCAGAATGACATCTTCACTTCTGCTCTCACAGGTGAAGATACCGTTTAGCATGCTTTGACTAAACTTAATTATTTCCTTATCCCAATTAATTTACTTGCTCAATTATCGCTAATTATCCAAGGGATTAAGAAAACATCGTGGAGAAAGTGAATTATGGATGAGCGGAAATAGGCAGAGATATGATAATGGAAATGCTCATAACATTTAATTATAAAATTAAGCGTCTGATATATGGTGTGAATGATAGACTAAGAAGATGAATACAAGTGATGATAAAGAGATAGAAACAAATACAGAAGAGTGTCAATGTCTTGACACAGATCTAGACGGTGGTTTTGTTTGCCGGCGTGTGGAATGAATGAAGAGAAGAGGTTCCCTCTCAGGCTTGCTCCTCTGGTAGAAGTGACCTTCGTACAGAGCTTCAATAGCGGGGATCGGAAGGATTCTTGCCCGGAGACTCACCTCTCAGCCTTGTTTCTTAATTCTTCCTGGATCTTCGCTCATCCAGTCTCTCTCTCAGATCAGTTTATATATTTTTCTCTATATTCAAGCCTCCCCCCTAGTGGAATTGTCGGAGCTATTTATAGGCTAAACTTTGACTCTTTAACTTGTGGTCCCCACTTTATTGTTATAGCAGCTCCTGAAATGGTGGAGTTAATATTCCTTCTGTTACGCAATCAATCCCATCAGAAATACAATGGCCAGCTGTGCACGCGTCAGAATCCTCCGCATTTGTGTTCCTCTCTACATCTTCGATCGTTTTCCTGCATGCGATGTTATTTTTTATTACCGCATGTGGTTGAGATTGCGTTGATTGCTTAACTCTTGATCGATTGTCGCATGCGCCATCATTGCATTGATCGTCTATTCATTCCTAAATGATGGGCACAATGCGACGTAGATGCGTTGTTCTTTTTATCTTGAGCCTTGAGCGCATGCGGTGACTTGATTTCCTATAAAACAAACTTGAAATATTCTTTTCTACCATCGCAATGGTGTCAGTGGGTGTATTGACGACAATTTATAATTCTCGCATTTCTTAGCTAATTTTCATACAATTGACACAACTTTCCTTTCTTACGCCCCAAGGTTCTCTCTCGAGCTGCCCTAGGCGATCTCTGACGTCACCACTCTTCTCTTGCTCCGCTGTAAAATGGAAAAGAAAACTGTGACAGAAGCACTGATGAATTCGTTAATTGATCAAACCCTTTTCTGAAGAATGCACTTGGTATTTATAGGGCATCAATGGTGAAAGGAGGCTTCTCTCTCCCGGTTGTATAGATGGGACAACTTTAATTCCTTATTGACACGCCGAATGATTGTTACCGATAAAGCTGAATGTACTTGGTGACTGTTATCAGCTGTCAACTTAATTTGGATCCGACTGTCATCAGCTTTCTGTCCCATCGTTCTTAATTATCCTTTCACCCTGATGCGTCCACCATGTTGCGTTGACTAAGTTGCGATGATTCTTCTTCGGCGAATGTTGCGAGCACGATCAACGCAAAGTCTTGCGGTGAAGTTGCGCTCGACCAATGTATTCCTATGATCGCAATCTCTGCATTGCGTTAACGCATATTTTGCACAAAAATGTAAAGATCAATTGCTCTAATGCGTTGGATGCATGCGACCGCAATATTATAGAATTTATGCTTAAGTGACGCAATTTAATATATTTCATCAACGCAATCCAACATTGTTTAAGAACTTAGTACTATGATAACGTGCATTTCTGCCCATTATCAGGGCACCGACGGTGTTGCAATATATCTAAAGATCAGAGATTGGCTACCCATCAGTCTTTGCTAGTTTTCTGCCTTGCACACTTGGTGAGGGCATTAGTTTCATGTCAGTCATCTGTAGCTTGTGCAGTAGGTCATCCACATACTGGGATTGATTTATCAGGAGACTGGATTCTAGATAATGAACTTGTATCCCCATTCCCAGATCTTTAAGTGCAAATTGAACATTGAGAATTTTAATGAGTTGCTCTATTAATTTAGAATTGTTACCTGTGATAATGATGTCGTTGACATAAACAAGTAGAAATATTATTGAGCCCATCGTTTGGTAGATAAATAGTGAGGTGTCCGATCGAGACTGATGAATTCCTCATTTTGTTAGGACAGAGCTGAGAGCAGTAGTCCATGCTCGTGGTGCTTGTTTTAGGACATAAATAGCCTTGTCAAGTTTGCAGACATGGTTCGGGTATAGAGAGTTAACATACCAGGGTGGTTGGCACATATAGACATCCTCGGTGAGTTTTCCATTTAAGAACGCATTGTTGAAGTCAAGTTTCCTGAGAGATCAGCCTTGTGACACAACAACATTGATTCCTACTCGAATCGTGGAAGACTTCATGATAGGGCTAAATGTCTCAAAGACGTCCACTCCATGATGTTGATGAAAGCCCTTCACAACTAGTCGGGCCTTATATCGCTGTATTAAGCCATCCATGTTTCTCTTGAGTCGAAATATCCACTTGTTTCCAACTATAATGTGTGATGGAGATGAGGGAACTAGTGTCCAGGTCTTGTTCTTTATGAGAGCTGAGTATTTCTCATCCATAGCCTTCTTCCACTGAGGAGTTGCAAGTGTAGTTGTGATTCTTGTGGTCTCTGTTTGAGACCAATTAGTAGTTTTGCTTATTATCCAGGATTTGGGTTTAAATATGCCAGCTTTAGCTCTTGTTATCATGGGGTGAGTGGGAACTGGTGAGGGGCAAGAGGAGATGGCAGGCTTTGGCGAGGTGGTAAAGGATGGATTATTAATAAGATGTGGTATATGTGGTATAGTGGGGTTGTCATATCGAACTAGACTGGTTTGAGTCAGAGGCACTAGTGAGTGATGGGTAGAGCTCACCGACGAGAGATATTCGGACTATGGTAAGCATGCATAGCCTGGAGAGGATGTTCAGTTTGTGGAGGTTGGAGCGTGGTCGGGAGCAGATGGAGGTGTAGGATTTATTTGTGGGAACGACTGTGACTGAGGCAGGTTATTGAGTATGGTTTGAAGGCTTGGGACTAAGGACTCAGCTATGATGGGGGTTATCACCTAAGCGATCGTACTGGACGATGGAATTTCAGCGATCGTGGGGTTCTTCGTTGTGGTGATCGTTCTGTACGATGGACTTTTGCTGAATTTTCTAGGTGGTGAATCTCAACGATCTTTGTGTCTTTTGCCTGGGCAATCATTCTACACGATGGAGACTGAGCGATCGTGTTGTCTTTCATCTTGGCGATTGTTCTAGACGATGGGAGCTGAACGATCGTGTTGTCTGTCGCCTGGGCAATTGTTCTAGGCGATGGGAGCTAAACGATCATGTTGTCTTTCGTTTGGGCGTTCGTTCTAAATGATGGTAGCTGAGCAATCGTGTTGTCTGTCGTCTGGGCAATCGTTTTGAGAAATGATGACTCAAAGATCATTTTGTCTGTCGTCTGGCCAGTCGTATGGCGATCGTGTTAAACGATGGAGGTTTAGCTATCGTTTTGTCTGTTGTCTGGGCGATCGTAGTACACGATGGGGATGCAAAGGGGAAGTCATTCTCATTGAATTTCACATGTCTACTGGTGTATATTCGATTCGATGGACTTAGGCATCTGTACCCCTTGTGGTATGAGCTGGGACCAATGTACACACATTTCTCTGAGTGTAATTGGAATTTTTGACTGTGGTATGACCTTAGATAGGGGAAGCAAGCACATCCGAATGTCCCGAGATTGAGAAAATCAAAGTTAGAGCCAAACATTACATTGATGGGTGATTTACCTTGTAGCACGGTGGTAGACATTCCATTTATAAGATAAGCTGCTGTTGATAATGCCTCCCACCAAAAAAACAAAGGCATGGATGCTTGTGCAAGTAGAGTGAGGCCGGTTTTGACTATATGTCGATGTTTGCGCTCGACTCTGCCATTTTGTGCAGAGGTATACGGGCATGATTTTCTGATTAAGATGCCTTTTGACTTACAGAGACGATCAATTCTATCATACTCTTTACCATTGTCTGACTAGAGCATTTTTATCCCTGATTTGAATTGAGTTTGGATTAATTATGTAAAGTGATTGAATGCTGATAGTGTCTCACTCTTCTGTTTCATAGGGTATATCCACACATATCTACTATGATAATCCAAGAACAATATGTAGTATCGGTATCCATCAGTAGATTCAATAGGGGCTGATCCCCATACATTTGTATGTATTAAGTCGAACTTGTTTTATGCTTGAGATTGAGAGTTTGGAAATGGTAGAGCACTTGCTCTTCTTAATTGACATGAATCATAAAATTCATTTCCTTCATTAAATTTGAAAGGTATATTACATTCTCTAATGATATAATCTAGTGTTTTAGTCGACGGATGTCCTAATCTTCTATGTCAGACAGCTCTTGACTCAACCAAAATTTTCCTAATTCTTGATAGAACTAGAGTAGTCGGGTTATTATTTTTGTACAGAGCATTCCCTCTTCTCTTAGCAGTGTCTTTTAGTACTTCAATTCCTTATAGGCGGTATAGTCCTTTGTCAAGCTCCCCTTTTAGCAGTGTTTTGCCCATAGCCTTGTCCTTGATGACACAACAATCAGTGTGAAATTCAACAATCACAACATTGTCATGAGCTAACTTGGATATGCTAATCAAATTCTTTGCAATATTAGGCACACATAGGACATCATTTAGTATAAACTTATTTCTTCCATCAGATAAACAAGATTGACCAGTGTGAGAGATATGTAGTTTTTCACCATGACCTATAATGACCAGTTCATTATCTCCATACTCGATTGGATTATTGATGTTGTTATAGTCGGGAGTTACATGATTTATAGCTCCACTGTCGATGTACCAATTTGGATAAGCTATTGTCTCTGGTGTGGCCATGAAGGGGTTGGAGGTCTGTGAGGCTATGAACACAGCTGCGACATTATTGCTAGGGCCAACCGACCCATGATTTCCTTTTCCTTGTCCACTGTTCTGGGAGTACTCTTTATCAAATCGATGATAGCATACCAGGGCTGAGTGACCATACTTCCCACAGTCTAGACATATCGGTCTATTTGAGTTGTTGTTTCATCCTCTTCCTCGACCCCGACCGCCACTTTGTCCATTGAATGGATTATGGTTAGAATTGTTGCCTTTAGAGTTGTTGCCCTGTTGCCGATTCCCATTGAATGTGGTATTAAACTGTGGCTTCCCTCCATTTATGTGCCTATTGAAAGCTATATTAGCAGAAGGATGCTGGGCAAATGAGCTATGCATTTTAACAGAGTTTTGGTGTTCCAAGCGTTTTTCATAAGAAAGAAGTTCAGATTGCATATCTAACCAAGAAATACCTGGTTTGCCTTGGATGCCCACGACTATTGGGTTGTATTCTTCATCAAGGCCAAGGAGAACTTGCGAGATCAGTGCTCTTGTCGAAATAGAGCTGCCTGTTTGCGCAAGGTTATCGGAGTGTAGCTTCATCAGCTTCAGATATTCACTCATTTTCTGATTGCCTTTTCTTGTCTGTTGGAACACCTGCCTTAGATAGTCTTCTTCAGCTCGGGATTGAACACTGAACAGCTCTTGGATGGCATCCCATAGTTCTTTTGCATTCTCGTACCCCATGAGTTGGACGGCTACATCTGGAGCCATCAAGTTGTACGCCATCCTAGCAGTAGTTGATCGACAGTCAGCCATGCTTCATATTGAGGATTCAGACATCGTTCAACTGACAAGCTTACTCTGTCATCGTTTGGGAGCTGGAGGTTGCTTCAAAGGTGGTCTAGACAAACATCGGTGGACAAAGGATTTTTTCTGAGAGGTGTCCTTTGAGCTTGTAGTTTCGCAAGATGGGCAGCGTGAGCATCTTCCATAACATGAAATTGCCGCGTTCTAGCTTCGTGGTGGTGAGCTGATTGAGGAGCTGATTTAGAGGTGGAGTGCTGAACTTCACATGTTCAGTGGTGGAGGAGCTTCCGGCGAGTGTGGGTAGGCCATGGTGGCTTTGATACCAAGTTGAAGAATAAGAAATTTGGTTTTTGAGAATGCCCTTTCGTCTTCCTTCTCTTTGTATTCAATCAATGCTTAGATATGTACAACTTATTTCTTTATATACACATTGTCTTACAATGTAGTTACATAATAATACAAAAGAATAAAGAATATTACACATGACTTGTTTTGGTTGGTGGAGAGAAATCATTCTAACAAATTCTCAGCAGAATATGGTGAATCATTTTTATTTTTCTTCCACCTTCCCTTTACCTTTTTCCTCTTTATCTCTGTTAGGGTAAAAACTGACCTTAAACAGACCACTCAGAGCCCTAAGTCAACGGTTAGGTAAAAGAAAAAACAAAAAAAATATCAACTTGCCCCTAGAACCAATGTGCATAGCTCTTGCTAGACGTTACATGGCGCTGTAAAGCATTAGCTATCAAGATGTCTAGCGAGGCGTTGCTCTTGAGAAGGAACACCAACGCAATGCCAACCCACACAGTAGGGGTGCTGAGGGATTTGCTGACAATATTATAATGCTATTACTTGCATCACGATGCTATCGGTTGAACTATAAATGTTAATTTTCTTCTCTTAGATCAAAATTAGACTCAATTTGACATTCCTCCTCTATCTTCTCTCATTCTCCACCAATTGTACCTATGTTTCATCAATTTGAGTTGTAATTTTAGCCATTCTACTTCGTATTTTTGATGATTATATGGAGACTATATGTTTGGCTAAAGGTAAGTTCTAGCTTAGGGTTTAAGATTTTTTTTTTCCAATTGTTATAGTGTGAGATTGGTGTTGAAATATGATTTTCTACCTTGCTTATGAATTCTCATTTTAAGCTTATACTTATAAATGTATTTTCTTTGAGTTCTTTGATAAATTAGTCAAAGTAGCATGATCAATCACTATAGATTAAGGCTTAATCGAAGTTGTCCAAAGCTCAAGCTATCATCCACGGTTTAGTCTCTCTTTCCTCTTTTGAATTACCTCTTCCTCTTTCTTTAGTTCGTTGAATCGGATGCGAGGGAGGTGGTGCTCTTAATTAACAACTGCTCAAGCGATTTTAGTGAGGTAAAAAATGCAGTTGCTATTTAAGATTTGAGGATTAGGTTGGGTCCTATCTCCTTCTTTTGTTCCTGTGTATGTAATAGGTCTGCTCATTGTTTGGCTCCATATGCTGCCAGGTTTGCTAATCTTGTTGGCTTTTGTATTTCTTCCACTTCCGAAGATGGGGAGTGCAATTGGGTTTCCAACTTCTTGAATTGGATTTTGGATATAATTTGTAGTGACTTATTACTTCCTTTACATTTAAGGTGGGCTTTAATGAAGTTTCTTTTTTTTTTTTTTTTTTTTTTTTTAAAAAAAAATAGTCTATATGTTGTCTCCGCAATAGTATGAAGTCATAGACTCATTACATATGAAAAGTTGTTTAGAAATGTTTCGAAAATATTAAATTTCCCTTACTATTTGCTCAAATCCTTAGTCTAATAATAGTTTTGATACTAAGTACAAAATCCATAATCTAGAGTTCCTTCAATGTTATTAATGCTTTTTCCAAACATTTTAACCATGTACTAGTGTTTAATATCTGACCTTCTCATGAAAAAACTTTCTAAAAAAGTTCAAACGTCCTAATCCATTATCTTTGACTTACAAAACTAGAGATGATTGAACAAGCATCAAGAAAAATAGCGTTTTAAAGATCCAAGAAATCTTTAGAACCACCCAACTAGGAGAAAATTTTAAGAGGACAAAAATTTAATTATTTTCCACCACAAATTAGAACAGCAGAGCAAATATATATGATGTCCCTTTAAACATTATATTGATATGACTCTTGTACTCTTAAAAGATAAAACATTATATTGATATATTTTTCCTTTTTATAAAATCCCTAGAGATGAAAATAAAGTTACTCGCAATTTTAGCATCGATCTCGCAATTTACCATCGATCTTTGGTTTCGTATTCAAGGTTTTTCAGAGTCTAAAATGATGCATTTCTAGATTTTGTGCTTCCCCTTATTTTCGAAAAGGGGTGATGTGTGTTGTGGTTTTTGGTAATTGATTTGTGTGGTTTTAATGAATTTCTATTTAAAAAAGAAAGTATGAGAAGATATTTCTTTTGGTCTCCTCTATTAATTGGCTGATCCATGTGGAAATCTAATCCACTTAGGTTGGTAGGCCATGAAAAATGTCCTTTGGAGAAAGATGGACCAATAATTATACTTTGAATCCCAAACTTGTGAAGTAGCATGTTTAATTTGTATTAAAAGAAAAAAGTGCAATTTTTAAACATCTTTAAAATTAAGACTCAGTTCAAGGTTAATATACTTCTTAACATATATATTACTACTTGCGTAGTTAAGTTATCTAGCTGAGATTCAATTACATTAGTAATTAACTTTCTTATTCAAGCATTGGAACTAGAACAATTATGTATCTTATTAGGAAGAGTGACAAAAAATAGTATGATTATAATGGTTTGCAAAAACCTAGCTAAAATCATGTGAATAATGACCAGTGTCAATCTTAAATCCAAACTTCAAGACGTTTGATCGTGCAAGAAAATGAAGGTCCCAGTTGGTAAGGATTTCATTTTCAGTTTTTTTTTTTTTTTTTCCTTCTCTTTTTAATTCATGTTGATTTCCTCTCTATTTTTTAATTATGGTTTGAAAAAATACTTGAACATCTGGTTAATTTTTTTTACATATAAAAAAGAGTTTTTGAAAATTACTTTTTCTAGTTTTGAAAACTTGACTTTAATAATATTGGCACAAAATACATAGCAAAATAAAATAATTCATAGATAAATGTAATGTTTATAAACTTAATTTGATAAATGTTTAATTTGATTTTTTATTTGAAAAATGTCTAACCGTTAGAAGTGGGCAATTCATTAATTTTAGTTTCCGTTTTTACCCTCAAACCAACGGCACCGTGCATGCCTAAATTTGTGGACATCTTAAAAAAAAGTGTTTGGTTAATTTTATTGGATTTTATTAAGAATCTAGTTGGTTGTGAGGTTTTAAAAGTGGTTATTTTTAAATATAACAAACTGAGTCAAAATATTTAGGTAAAATTTCACTGTCTATTCGATAGACTGCGACAGATTTATAGTAGTCTATTACGATCTATTGTTAAAATGTGATATTTTGCTATATTTTTAAATAATTTTAACGTTTTGTCATTTAAAATAATTTTCTTTTTAAAGAACAAAAAAACAAAATATTTTTTTTATTGATTTTATTGGATTTTATTAAGAATCCAGTTGGTTATGTGGTTTTTTTAAAAATAAAAATGAGTTCTATTGATTTGATTGGATTTGATTTATGGTATGTTTGGAATACATTTTCAAATGTTTAATTTCAAAAGTAAATCATTTTAGAAGAAATTTGAGTATTTTAACCACTCAAAATAATTTTTTACATGTATTTTAATTCATTTTTATCAAAACTATTTAAATTAAAATGATTTTTTTTAAAAAACATTTTTTTCTTAAGTTAATTCAAACAAGCCTTAGATTCTTGGATTTTAGGGTATATGTAGTGGTTTTGAAATTTGGAAACAATATCTTTTTAATTAATGAACCTAAATTTATCTTATTTATTCCTATTTTATAGATTTGGTAGGTTTGAGGTGTCCTTTATTGTAATTGTCTTTCCAGATTTTGTATCATGGTTTTTGATATGTAAGTGTGCCATGACTTCAATTCTTCTTCTTCTCACATTCCACTTGATTCTAGTAGAAAAATTGTACCTTAGTGGTAATGAAGTTGTTGGTTGTCTGGTTATGTAGAGAAAAGGTGGAATTACCTTTTGGTATATGTCAATTATTTCGAGGGGTTTGTCAAATAATTTTTGTGTAGTCATTGAGTTTAACAATATCTCAAATACACCATCTTTGCATAGTAATAACGGGTCACAATTGTTGAACCTATAAATTTATTGTCTATGTATGTTAATTAAGAACGAGAATATAATTATTGGACCTACAAATTCACTAACTATAGAAAAATGGTGGGGGCTTCGACGATGAGTCTCTCTGGGAAGTTTTGAGCATCACTTGGGTACTCAATATTAGATTTTACACTGTCATGGTTAAATTCAAGCTCTTCCATACAAGAACAATGCTAACTTGCAGACATTGGTTTTGTTTTTTTTTTTTTTTTTTTTTTTTTTTTTTTTTCCCTATTACTCGTTTTTGTTTGGTAGATATTTTAATCTTTTTTTTTTTCATTTAATTTTGTAATCTAAAAATTTAGATTAGATTTGATTTATATGATTTAATTTGACTTTGTTGTTTTAGATTTTTATGCTTAAATGCCTTTTAATATTATTGATTTTTAGGAGGGTATAATTATTCGGATCAAATTAAATAAAATACAAATTTAATGCATTTAGACATTTTTGAAGTGAAGCATAGCATAGGTTTAGACATCTTTCAAAAATGTGTCTTTTCAAATTAGACATTCGTGACATTTTTCAAAAATATCTTCTAAAATTAGGCATTCGTCTAATCGATCTATTCAAAGGATTGGTAAAGGATATATAAATTTTAGAAGATATTTTCAAATTAGGCATTCGTCTATTACTATCAAAGAGTGGAGGTCTATCGACACAATCATCTGAAGTTACCATAAAACTTTAGCAATTAAGCTTTTAAATAATTTTTCAAAATATTAATAAGATAATTTAGGTATCAAAATAATACTTGAAATATAACTTACGTAGAAGAGCTATCCGTTCTAATACCAATTGTAGGATCGTTATGGCGCGCTTCCGTTATTGCTGCTGGGTTGGCCGTCGGGGTTTAATCAAATTAATTAAAACTTTTTACTAATATGAGCCTAATTAAACAAATTAATAAATTTTTTGCTAACATATAATTTATACAAATATTTTCACTTTGAATTAAACAAGAAATTAACCACCACACTTTAAAACACAATTTTTAAATCTAATAAAAGGATTGGTAAAGGATATATAAATTTAAGAACTATCATGAAAATAAATATATATTATCAGTTAAATTTAAGAATAAAAATTGCAAATAATTTTATGCAATAAAATTTAAGAACAAATTAATTGCAAAATTAAATAGTTGCAATATCATGTGTTAGTGCCGCAGTATTTTATTTTGAAAACCAACAAAAAAAAAACAAATGTGAACCATGGTACAAAACTAGCCATTAGACCTAAACATAAAATAATATTAAATTCAAATTTTTTTTAAAACCAATCCAGAAATCAAATATCTACCATGTGTCATTCCTTTATTGTTCCAAGTGGCACCTTTCAATTGGTCCACTTTGATGAGAAAAATCCTGCCATGTCATCCGAGAATTTTCCCGTAAGCTTGTTTCGACCATATCTTCTGCATTTGAGGTCCGATTTAAGTGATTCAAATTGCATTGGAACCGTTGTTCCGAGCTTTATGCAATGGACACTTCAAAATATTCAAATTGTTAATAAATAAAAATACATTTATTATCATCAAAACATGAATGAATGAATGAATTAAAATTAATTAATCTAAGATTTAGAGAAAAAAAGCCAACAGTATGCCCCTCAATGGTAACCTTATAACATACAAGTGCATCAAATTAGAAGCATAAAAATGGTAAATTCATAAAGTCTACTATGTTTCTCTCAAACACAATTGAAGTAAATTTGTTAATTTTAGCATAGCTCAACTTGGTAAGGCCCATATATCAAGAGATCAAAGGTTCAAGTTCTCACTCCACATGATTTTTAACATTTAACATAATTGAAGTAAACTTTTATGCATCTTACACGATTGAAGAATGTATATATATCACAACTAAACTAGAGCCTTAATAATGGAATATCAAAATAGGCTTTGATAGCCAAAAGAAGATTGTGACATCAAATATAAAAGGTCTAATAGATTGGTGCATGATTTCCAAGATTGAGACTTTCTTGTCTAAATTATAAGTCATATGGTTTTTCTTTGACAGATATTTAACATTTAAGACTACTTGAATTGTTTTATTCTCTCTTTCTCACTTTATACCAAAACTTCAAAGTAAAATAAAGGCTACCTAAGATACATTAAGGTCATTTACTTGATGAGAATTTAAATAATGAAAATCTTGGATGCAAGATTACAAGATTATAGATGTCCAAAATTATGGATTTGATATCTTTATATAGTTGTGTTTGTTTTATAAGAATATTTTTACGAGAATCTAAAAATATTTATATGATCATATTTATTTTGTAAGATTCGTTATTGAAATTGTCTTAAATTTACCTCATGTTTAAAAGATAGCCCTTGGGACTATTCACGTCACTTGCACATTAATATTGAACTATTCACTTTTGTTCAGAGAATAATGTTAATAATGTTCACATAAGTTTAATTTTTTATTATAAGACAATTCACGTAAGTTTGATAATGTTCTCTTTTGTTCTTTTCAATAGTTGTCTTAAATTATAGTTAAATTTGCATAATGTTTAGGATCCGTTTATTTGTTTTATAAACTAATTCCCTCAATTTTACTTCAATTCCTTACTTAAAATGTCTATTTTGATAAGTAAATTCCAATCCCGACACAAATGGAGTTATTTCGAAGAATTTGGAGCTAAATCGAACCAAAAGACACCAAAGAATCACTTAAGAAGAAGAGCCAAGGCAAATTACCACTTTGCTCCTCAAAAGGAACAAGTCAACATACTTCAGCAATACTCGAAGTGTCACAACACTCCTCACAACACTAAGCTCAACACTAGCTCGATGCTGGAGGACAGAATGCACTATTTTACTGCAAAATAGGGCAGCATCATAACGCTCTATGCAGAATTGCAACGCTCTAGAAGTTGACGAAAAAATTAAAAAATGTGCGAGCACTTGCACAACGCAGCGTTGGACTTCTTCAAGGTAGCATTGCAACGTTGCGACCTTCTTCAAAACAAAAAGACTTCAGTTCAGACTTCAACCAGGAGAGAAAAACTCATTATTTTTTGTTGATAGAGAGAGCTTAGATCGAAATTAGAGAGAAAATTTCACAAATTTGTTCTTGTATTGAGAGATTTCTTACAAAATTGACAATTCCCTTGTGAATTGCTTCATGGATTCCATCATATCTTCAAAAATTTCTTTCAAGACTTCTCAATCTCATGGCAAGGTAACTCTATTTCTTGGGAAATCTTAATTCTCTTGAGTTCTTTGTATATATTTTCTTGAATTGTTAGCATTCTTGAATGTTCTTGGACTGGCAAGGTAACTCTATTTCTTGGGAAATCTTAATTCTAGGTTAATTTTCTTGAGTTTTTTTGTATATTTTCTTGAATGTTCTTGGACTGAATTTGAATATAAATTAATGGAGGATAATTGACGCTTTGATTCTATTGATTTCTTGAATGTAATTCTTGCTTGAAACTATTGCATAATAGTGAGATAGGTTAGAAAAATTAAGTTTTCTTGTATTAGTTAGGACTTTTTCCGAATTTAACTCTTGAATTTCTTAATTTAGAACATTCATTCAACCATTCTTGAAAGTTACTCTAATGTGCTTCTTAAATATCATAATCACGATAACCCATGTCTTTAAAGCAATCTAAGAAAAGAACATGATAAATGCTATATGGAAGTGATTTTGACTTTGATTAGGTCTAATTGATATGATTAATGTTAATTGTGTTGAGAATGTCCTAGAACTCGCAGTTCGTGTTAAACATTCTATTTATCAATAATAATAAATTGTTGATTTTTCATTCTATTATGAAAATCCAATAACATATCCATGGCTATAGTCTGAATACTGTAACTTTATGTAGTGACATAAACAGGATTAAGTTAATAGTATATAGCCTAAATGGTCTAATATGTATATGGATGAAATTGGGTATCTCATCTTGGTAACACTATTGGATGCGGCCCACTCTGTAGTTATTACAAAGAGTTGTAAAGTGCTACAAACGATGTGATTCACAGATCGTTCATGTTGAGACATGTGAGTGGGGGCATCCTATGCAATGAGTTTGCATATAGACTGGACTATGAAAATAGTCACTTTTCTTTATAACGACCGTTTACTGTTAAAACTGACTATTTCATTTATTACAGAACCTAGGTTAACTCGATCTTAATCTTGAGTTAGTGATAACTTGTAGAAATACAAGTTATTGTGGCTCAAAAGTTGGAACAATTAGGATTTTTAATGATAAAATCTCATCATTTTTAGAGAAAACGCATGGAATTACTCGAACACTATCAAACTCATGCAAAAGAATGTTTATTGCTAAAATACTGCGGCACTAACACATAATATTGCAGGATCTCAAAAAATATTCTAAGTGTCACAGGAAAAGTCTAACGCATGGGGCATGCGTCGGAGGGATTCAACGCAAGAAAGATTTATTGATTTAGGCTATTTGTGTCAAATCACCACTTGCAAGCATGGGCATCTGCAGCGGGCGGCGTTTGAAAAGCATCTGAATGTCAGGCGGCTGACTAGGGTATGGAATTTAATTTTGCCCATCATCAAGTTGGAGAAGACCGACGCCTATAAATAGAAGAAATCCCACCAGATGAACGGATCTTTTTTAGCTCATTGCATAATTCTGAAATTTTGAGACCTTAGAGCTGTGCTGTGGTGACGAGAAGAACAAGAGGGAAGAGAACCACCACCATCGCCGATCAAGGAGCGAAGAAAGCTGAGCTCGAGAGAGAACTTTCTTCCAATTCTTCCACAAGTGGTTGTACACGAACTAGAATTGAGCCAAACTGGACAAGAGATTGTACTTTGCGGCTTGACTCCTTTCATTTCATCTTACCTATCGTTATTATCATCTCATTTGATTAAGTGTTGGTTTTGTAAAGACAATCAGTTTCTTTATAAATTCACATATTTGATCTATCTCACTTCGCCACTGTTTATTTCTTGTTTTATATTGGATGCATCTATAACTTCATGCAAAATTCCATTTCGAAATGCTTAAACCAACTAAATCAATTGGTAAAAGCAACTTTAGCTTAAATTATTCGAGAGGATAAGTAAGTCAACATTGATTTAGAAATGCTAAGTACATCTAGAGATAGACGCACTGGTGTTTTATTGCAACCTGTGACTGACGCATACATCCTAGAGATATGTATTGTATGACATTCGCATTGAGAAGTGCTGAATAAAAGTCTTAACGCATAAACGAAGACAAGCAAGTCATCTCATACACATCATATTCTTGTTCGTGTACATCTAACTTAGATCGACCTATATCATTTGCATCAAACTCCATTTTCACACGACCCTTTAGTCTCTACTTGACCCTTTTGTATCTTTTTGCACATATACAACAACTTAGTGTAAATAACTCATTTCTACATTCACTTAGGATATTTCTACAATAGTTACAATGCAAGGTCTACGTTAGCTTTAATCTGAATCCCTGAGTTTGACCTTGATCTTACCAGGAACCCGAGTTGGATTTATACTTGGATCTAATTTAGGAAAACTTAAATGCCTAAAGAGGAGTGTCATGTGTCCTGTTGCACATCATTAACGCATCAACGCGTCACTAACGCATCATAAATGCATCAACGCATTTTCACATTTACACTTATTTTTCCAATTACCTTATACAATATCCTAAGCTCAAATCACGAATTCAACGAATAGCTAGCTATGAACTCCTGTTTGTTCGGGATTATCCTTTGATCTGCAAACGATAAGAGTAGTCCAACAACACTGCTCAATAGGCCTCCCATTTTGGGGATAAGATCGGATGAATAGCTGGGGACATAGCCCTGCAAAATGAAATTCACTCTTACTTGATTTAGGGTTAGCAGATAGTTGTTCTCTTAAGTACTGATTCCAGGTCTTGAACAATCGGAGCCCGACCTTTTCATGATAGAGAAAGAACTTGATTCATAGGTGTTATGAATTAGAATTGTTCATTAGAGGGTCATTGAGAACTTAAGGAACAAGATGTATTCACATGGGTAAAACGGTTATCTTAACCCAGTTGTGATTACGAATAGATAGTCTAATGAGTTTAGCTGATTAATCTCAGATCGTTAGAGCCCATGATCTGAAGGTCCGTGAGGATCCCTTACTAGCTCGTAAATGGATAAGCTTTAGAGTAGCTTGAGAAGTTAATTTGAGATGTTCAAACTAAAATTAAACGGAATAGGATAATTTATATTTAAATATGATTTAAATATACGAAGATGGATTTGTGCAAAAATTAATTTAATATTTGATATTAAATGAATTAGAATTATTTAAATGATTATTTAAATAATTATTTATTAATTTTATTAGAAAATTAATAAAATTTTTTTCAGTTTTAAAATCAAAATTGAATTTTTGAAATCGATTTTTGAATTGAAATAATTGGAAAGTTGAAATTCATGCACAAAATGGAAAATTAAGTTTTTCCATTACCATCTTCTTCATGCTCACATAAACCCCATTTCCTATCTTCATTTACTCCAAACATGAGCTGTAAGTCATGCAACATTTTTTCTTGGCATATTCACTTGCAATAAATAAAGAAGATTATAGTGAATTTGAGGTATGCATTCAATAGAAATTTTAGAGAAAATTTCGGGCTGAAGAAGAAGTTCTTCAAGTGTGCTGGTGCAATGAGCTTCCCTCTAGTTTTCTGTTGCTTCAAGCTGTTCTTGAGTCTCACAACTCGTTCTAAAAGCTCCAGAGAATAGTAGGGAAGATTTTTAGGTGGTTTACGGAGATCTTTCGAGAGAGATAGCTGCTATTCATCAAGATCTTGAAGAGTTCTACAAAAGGTATGACTACAAACCTCTTATTCTAGATGAGCATGCTTTAGTTTCTGCCAAAATTAGTGAATTTGAATGCTTATTGATCCTCGTTACTTCCGCTATATGTTATTACACTCTTATAATTGGTATCAGAGCATCATATAAGCATTCAATTCGGTTTAATTTTGTTGGTGGTGGGTGTTTTTCATGAGATATATGAAACTGATATGGTTTTTTGAGTTTTGGCATTTTATTTTTCTCTTTAATTTCTCAATTAAATTTGTAATTGGCTCTTGTTTCATAAGCTTATATGTGTTATCAAGAGTCTCTAATTTATTCGGAGTCATTAGAGTTGAAATTAAGCTTTAATTGAAGAAACAAATGAAGATGACCGAGCTGCTGTTCCAGTTTTTTCAGCTTCTTGCTCAAAACCGTTGTTGAGGTTCAGTTGCTAAATGATCGTTTTAGTTCCAGGCATTACACGATGTGAAGAAAATCTAGACGACCGTATAGCAATGGGCATTAGATCGTTGTGATGTTGGACGCTAGACGATCGTATACTTGTGGGGCTAAACGATGTGTTGAAATGCTATACGATGGCATTGCGTGATCGTTCAACTTTGCGTGGGAACTAAACGATGCGTTGGAAGTGCGATGGCACTACACAATCGTGTAGCAGTGGCGTGCGCTAAGCGATGAGTTTAAGTGCTATGCGATGGCACTAAGCAATCTTCTGAGAGCTATGCGATGATGTTCTACGCGATGGAACTAAGTGATTGTGTAGCTATGGTGAACACTAAACGATGACATGAAGCGTTAAGCAATGGTGTTAAGCAATCGTGTAGTTCTACCTGAGAGCTATACGATTACACTATGCGATAGGCAGAAGACACTAAGCGATCGTGTACCTCCGCTCAACGCAAGGCGATGGTGTTAGACGATAACCTTCAGAGTTACACGATTGGCCTTAGCGAGATTTTGAGGTTGGACCGAGAGTAGCTGGTTCGACCGGTTTTCTCGAGGTCTAATTCGGTTCAGCCTTAAAGGGTTTTTGGTTGGTCCGATTCAGACTTATCTAGTCCGATTTGATAATGGGCAGAAATGCACGTTATCATAGTGCTAAGTTCTTAAACAATGTTGGATTGCGTTGATGAAATATGTTAATTTGTGTCCATTAGGCATCAATTTCATAATATTGCGGTCGCATGTGTTCATCACATTAGAATAGTTGGTTTTTGTATTTTTGTGCAGAATATGCGTTGACGCAATGTAAAAATTACGATTATAGAAAATCATCGGTCGAGCGCAACTTCACCGCAAGGCTTTGCGATGATTGTGATCGCAAACATTCGCCTGAGAAGGATCGTCACAACCTGATTAGTGCAACTTGGTCGGCGAATTTGGGTGAAAGGTTAATTAATCGTGATGGGACAGAAAGCTGATGACAGTCGAATCCGAATTAAGTTGACAGCCGATAACGATCACAAGTACATTCAGCTTTTCAGTGACAAATATTCGACGCATCAGTCAGGAATTAAAGCCGTTCCATCTGTACAATCATGAGAGAGAAGCCGTCATTCACCTTAGATGTTCTATAAATACTAGAGGCATCCTTTGGAAAAAGGGTTCACTAGTTCACTATTCTTTGTTCCACAAGTTCGCATGCCCTTGTTATAGTTTTCTTTCATTTTAAGGCGGACACGAGAGGGAAGGTTGTGCCAATAGATCGTTCTGGTAAGCTTGAGAGAGCGCCGGAAGCTTTAAGGACAGAGAGAGGGCCGATGCAGAAGCGGGAACATCTTTAAAATCGAATAGAGATTACAGTGTAAAAGCCTCGGTCAGCAAGGAATTGCTACCAAGCTCTCTATCTTTAACTTCCATTGTCATTTTGTACTCCACTAATTTATCGAAATGGAATCTATTTCTCTATATCTGTTCACTCTCTATTATTTACGCATGAGTAGCTAAATTAGTTGAATGAGTTGAGAAGCATTTAGCTAGCACAACTAGGGAATTTTCATGCTATGCGATTATCTTGTATTATGTATGCTTAATTCGTCCTTAGAGATACTCGAGAGGGTAGTCTAAGGATATGATCTAGACTTGGGAAGGTCAGGTTAGAATCTAGGCTCGGGAAAGTCAGATTAGAACGCATAATCAAGTGATAGAAGGTTAGGAATGAGCATTATTTGTTATCAACACATTGCATGCCTCCTAGAGATAGGATACAATTGTATGCGGTCACCTTGCTTTTATGCATTTTGCATCATCCCATAGGATAAGAGTAGAGACTTAGGGATAATCTCTATGGACACTTTTGCATTCAACACATGCGTCCTAGACTTAGGAGCATCGCATTTTCATTGGAAAATGACTTGCTGTGCATGGTGGTAGCATGATCGCATAGTCTGACGCATTCCCAAGTAACGCTAGCTAAAGATCTTCTCAACCCATTCATCGCATACTCAGTGCATCTATCACACAACTAACTTTTCTCAAATCCATTGCATTTTTTTTTATTTTCTTCATTAACGCAATCAACAACAAACCTACAAATTATTTATTTGGCCACCGTAAAGTTTTCATAAAAATTTCCAATGCAATATGTTTTCACAAGTCTCTGTGTTCGACCCTGGACTTACTAGGAAACTCAGTGGAATTTACACTTGGATTCCGCTGAGGAAACTTGAGTGCACAACACAATTTCATCAACGCATATAATCCACATTTCCATTTCAATAAAAATAAGCATCAAGTTTTTGACGCCATTGCCGAGGACTTCGGCAAAATAGAGTGCTAACGGTAATTTTTCTGATTTCTTTGCAGACTCTCAATCTCTGGCGAATTATGACCCGAAGATTGAGAGGAAATTTAGAAGGAGACTGAGAGACCACCAATAGCAGCCACAATCAGTTAAGAAGAGATGGCGGAGCAGCCTGGAAACAGAGTACCAAATGATAACAATGTCATGGCGAATCCAATCCTGTTGGCAAACGATCGCAATAGACCTATCAGGGACTATGCATTGCCAAACCTCTACGATTTCTCTTTGGGAATCATGAGGCTTGCCATCGATGGAAGCAGATTCGAAATGAAGCCGATGATGCTGTAGATGATCTAGACTGTAGGATAGTTCGGAGGAAGGCGTGGCGAAGACCCGCACGCCCACCTCCGAAGTTTTATTGAAATCTGCAATACTTTTGTGTTCCTGAACTTCTCTACCGAAGATGTTCGACTAACTTTGTTCCCATTTTCTCTCTGTGATTAGGCTAGAAAATGGGCATATTCTCTCGAGCCAGAAGAGATCATTTCTTGAGAACAGGTCGAAATACTTTCCACCTACTGAGAACGCTAGACGATAAAAACTGATTACAAATTTTGAACAAGACATGGACGAATGGCTCAGCGATGCCTAGGCGAGGTTTAAGAGATTGGTCAGGGATTGTCCACACAATGGGTTGCTAGACTGCCTCCAGATGGAAATTTTTTTATCATGGTTTGAATCCCGCTTCGCAGACCGCTGCCAATGCGGCAGACGTTGGTGGTCTGCTTGATAAAATGTATGACGAGGTGAAGAATATCTTGGATCGCATCTCTAAGAACCATGAAGATTGAAGAGAGAGTGACCAGAGATTGAGACTCAAAGATAATGACGCAAGTAATGGTGTTATTGCTTCACTACAAAACCAGATGACCACAATGATGAACTTAATATAAGGAATTGCGATCAGCAGCCCAAACCGCAAATAGTCAAATCACTGCAAGGTGTGCGACTTGCGGTGATGAGCATACGATGGAAGATTACCCGTAAAATCCACAATCTGTTTACTTTGTAAAGAATAACCCCTTTTCGAACACCTACAACCCCGGGTGGAGAAACCACCCCAATTTTACTTAGAAGAATCAACAGTAGAATTTCCAACCCATGGCACAAAAAGAAGGGCCACCAAGATTTTTCCTATGCAACAATGGTCAAACGAGAAATCAAGCAAGTAGCTCACAACTACCGCAACCATCTTCCTTGGAAAGCCTATCGAAGCAATACATAGAGAAAAACGAAACGGTGCTTCAGAGTTAGGCTACGTTCATCTGCAATTTAGAATTACAGATGGGCCAGATTGCGAGTGAGCTGAAGAGTAGACTGCAAGGGGCTCTGCATCAATTGAACTTCCACACAACTTGGGGGGATCAGGTAAAGAGCAATGTCAGGTTGTGACATTGCGAAGTGGGAAGATTGTGGAGGGAGAACAAAAGGAGCTTAGTCGAACAACTTCCATTACGGCTGAACCTGAGATTACGGTGATGCAAGAAGAAGAGAAAGAAGAAGAAACAGTAGAACCGGAGGTTGTGTCGACCTCAAAGCTCACTGAAACGGGAACCGTGAAGGTTCAGTTACCCCCTTTCCTGTAGAGACTAAGGAAGTAAAAGAACGAAGAGGTATAGTACCAACGCTTCTTATCTATGTTAAAGCAATTACATGTTAATATTCTTTTCAGTGAAGCGATTGAGGAAATGCCTGTCTACGAGTTTCTGAAGTATATAGTAACTAAGAAGAGGGGAGCTGGAAAATTTGCCACGGTGGCGTTAACACAAAGTTCCAAATCAATAATTCCACCAAAGATGAGCGATCTTGGGAGCTTTATCATTCCTTGCTCCATAGAAGGACTGTACATCGGGCAAGCCCTGTGTGAACTGGGAGCTAGCATAAATTTGATGCCTTGTCAATCTTTAGACAATTGAATGTGGGGCAATTTATGCCCACAATAGTGACTCTCCAATTGGCCGATAGATCTCTGGTGCATCCAGAGGTAAAGGTGAAGTATGTTCTAATAACTATTGATAAGTTTATCCTACCAGGTGACTTCATCATATTGGACTATGAGGTCGATAAAGATGTGACCATCATTCTAGGGCGACCTTTTCTATCAACAAGTCGTGCTCAAATTGATGTGCATAAAGGGGAAATCACTTTGAGCATCAATGGACAGAAACTCAAGTTTAACATAATTCGTGCCCTGAAGTTTTCGGATGAAGAAGACCTGCATGACTCAGATGATGGCCAAAATGTGATTGAAGAAGAAAAGTTTGATGAAGAAAATGAAGAAGAGGATGCCAGCGCATCCGTTGCTGCCTGTAATGCGATCACAATAAAAATAAGCAAGGAAGAAGAAATGATCGCAAAGCAAGAAGAATAGCTAATGGAAAAAGAAGAAAGAAAAACAACGCAACCTTCCCTAGTGGACCACTAACACTTGTATTAAAGACCCTACCAACCCATTTGAAGTACGCATTTTTGGGGCAGAATGAGAAGCTGCCAGTTATCATTTCCTCTGTGCTCAATGAAGAACAAGAGAATGCATTGATTAGCATTCTCAGAAAACATGTGCGAGCAATTGGCTGGACACTCATCGACATTATAGGAATTAGCTCTACGTACATGTTAAGATTAATTTAGGGACGCATTTTGTTTTGCTTTATTTTTATCATTTAAGGATGGATGGGTTTGAACATAAAATCATGCGTTAGACATAACTGATGCGTTTGCTCCCATACGTCTGAGGTCATGCGTCGGAATGATGATGTGTTAATCTTAGCATGCAATAATCGCGCGTTCCTATCATAAGTTTTCTTACGCTTGCGCCAAGTATAACACAAACGCAAGTTTCTTGGGTAATCCAAGGTTGAACACGGGGACTTGTCACTCAATAATATTTGTGAGGTGATGCATTTGAGGCAATAAATAAGAATAACAATAAAGCGAAGGAGGTTTAAAATGATTTACACACTACTCTACTCCTAACTAAATAGATTGAGCAATAGAAGACTTACAATGAGAATAGGTAGAGACACAACAACCATTAACGCATAGTAATGTTTATTATCTTAAATCACCTGAGTAATCCCAGCTCGTTGCACTAACGCATCACACCTCTAGGTGGTCAGCCGCATGACTATATCTCTATAGTGCATGGTTGCGTTGAGCATAAGATTGTGCCTATCTCTAGGAATAATACGAATCTTGCTTAGTGCGTTCCATCCCTTACCTTCTCATGCAGTTAGACGCGGCTATTTAACTTATAGATAAGCAATGCAGCATCCCATAGACAGGCGCTGCCACAACCTTTCACCAGGCAAAGAGGATTAACTCACTATACTTACACAATGCACACCTCTTGGTGGGTTGCTACATGCGTCCTATATCTAGGCTATACGATTAAGCTTTCGATTAACTTTGATAAATAAATGCTGAAGATAAACTATGATAGAGATGAAGATGATGAAGAAGACGGTAATGAAGGAGTTAATATTTGCATTGATCACAAAATATCTTAATATCTCAAGCTAAAATGTAATACAATACAGAGATTAGAAAGGAGATGAAGGACTCTACGTCAAGGCTGTCGGTGGTGCCATGGTTGAATGATGGAGATGTCTCTCTCGAGCTCTATCTCCGACGAATGCTCCGATCGTCACTCGGTTTGGATTGTGGAGATGAAGAATTCTCACTGGAAATCTCTTTCAAGCTCTCATCTGTGATCACAAACATCTGCCTTGAGGCAGAAGCTCGGATGTCTCAAAATGAAGGTCTCAAGGGCTATTTATAGAATTTGGATGCCGACAGCTATAATGATGAAGGTATGGCTCACTGCTGCTTTTGTCACGGTATGGGCATTGTCACATCGACTTATCTTGTTGATACTCCCAAGATATGCGTCCGAGCTGAATTTAGCTGAAGTTATCAACACGTTCTACCCATCTTGTGATCTTCTATTATGGTTGTCAATCCGTGGCCGCAATCTCTATTTGTTCACTGCATTCTCCATGCATTGGACTTGCAACTTTTATATGTTGGACGCATGGGGTTGTCGTCTGGGTTCGTCTTTTGCAGTCGCCTGGCTTCAGCACATGCGTTTGTCTGTGATTGCTTATTACAAATACATGCGTTTGATTCTTGCGATAGCTATAAAAATAGACACTTTGGCACGAAATAACGCATAATATTGGGTTAGTGAGATTTTAGGTGCTTATCGATGCAAAACTCAATTTCTCACAAATTCTAAGCATTATCATTGTGTTTTCTACCAGTTAGCCCTCATAATTCTAAATAAAAGGCTTATAATAACTGGCATTTCTGCCAGTTATAAGTACTGCATGCACTGCATTAGTCTTGAAGATGACCACAAAGCAACAATTGAACATCAACGCAGACTCAACCCTGTGATGAAAGAGGTCGTCAAGAAGGAGATCATTAAATGGTTAGATGCGGGCGTTATCTATCCTATAACAGATAGCACGTGGGTCAGCCCTGTGCAGTGTGTGTGCCGAAGAAGGGCGGCATGACGGTAATCCAGAATGAAAACAACGAATTAATACCGCAAAGGACCATCACTAGATGGCGCATTTGCATGGACTACCGCAAGCTGAATGTGGCCACAAAGAAAGATCATTTTCCTCTATCATTCATCGATCAAATTCTAGACTGTCTAGCTGGAAATCATGTGCCTACGTGGGAATCAAACATAGTATATGCGAAGAGTCCAATGCAGAACATGGTACAACCAAATTATGATAGCTCTAGAAGATCAAGACAAGACCACATTCACCTGCCTATGTGGGACCTTCACTTTTCGCCGCATGTCGTTTGGCCTTTGCAATGCACCAAACACGTTCCAAAGGTGCATGATGGCCATCTTTTTAGATTATCTTATGGACTCTGTTGAAATCTTTATGGACGACTTCTCTGTTTATGGGAACACTTATAAAGTCTGTCTAGCCAACTTGGAGAAGATACTAAAGAGATGCGAAGAGACGAGTCTGGTGCTTAACTGGGAAAAATGTCATTTCATGGTGAAGGAGGGTATAGTGTTGGGACACAAGATTTTCTGGGATGGTTGGAGGTGGACAAAGCAAAAATCGAAGCAATTGAAAAGCTTCCACCTCCAACAAGCGTGAAGGCTGTACGAAGATTCTTGAGGCACGCTGGATTCTACAGACGATTTGTCAAAGACTTTTCTAAAACAACACGACCACTGAGTGCGTTATTAGCGGTTGATAGAAAATTTGAGTTTTACAACAACTGCCTCAACGCATTCAAAGTTTTGAAAGATGCGCTGATTACCGCACCCTTGCGCTGGATTGGACACTTCCTGTTGAAATCATGTACGACGAAACGGGTATGTGATGGGAGCAGCTTTAGCGCAAAAGAGAAAAAAAATCTTGCGTACCATCGGATATGCGAGTAAAACACTAAACCCTGCTCAGACAAATTATACCACCACAGAGAAAGAGCTCATGGCGGTAATTTTTGCGTTGGAGAAATTTCGGGCATATCTGTTGGGAACAAAGGTACTCATCCATACTGATCATTCAGTAATAAAGTACTTAATTACTTTGAAGGAAGCAAAACCGAGGCTGATCAGGTGGGTTCTCCTCCAAGAATTTGATATAGAAATAATTGATCGGAAGGGGACAGAGAACCAAGTTGTGGATCACTTGTCTGGACTAGAAAATCCTAAGGTTGACCATAACGAGTCTGAGGTGAGTGCCGTATTCCTGGATGAGCAGCTGTTCCATATAGAAGAATTGCCCTGGTATGCAGACATAGTCAATTATTTGGTCTGCGAGCAATTTCCTGAAGATTACACCTACCACCAACAGAAAAAGCTCAAACATGAATGTAGACATTATTATTGGGATGATTAGAATTTGTATAAAAGAAGTGCAGACCAGATTTTTCGATTATGCATACCAAATGATGCTTAACAACTCATATTATCGCAATGTCATGACTCACCATATGGTGGGCACTTTTGAGAGCAGGCACCGCAGCCAAAGTCTTACAGAGTGGATTCTTTTGGCCTACATTGTTCAAGGATGCGGCTGACTATGCAATGAAATGTGATCGGTGCCAACGCACAAGTGACATTTCGTGGGAAAATGCAATGCTAATGAACACCATCTTGGAGCTTGAATTGTTTGACGTATGGGAGATTGATTTCATGGGACCATTTCCTCCTTCAAATGGTAAACATTACATTTTATTAGTCGTCGATTATGTCTCCAAGTGGGTAGAGGCAATAGCATGCGCTGCAAGTGATGCGGTGGTAGTTTCCCAGTTCTTGAAGAAACAGAATTTCACTCGTTTCAGCACTCCCCGTGCCATCATAAGTGATGAAGGATCCCACTTTGTCAACCATACTATCAAGGAGCTGCTGCGCAAATACAACATTCTCCACAAAGTGGCCATCGCATACCATCCGCAGACGAATGGTTAGGCCGAGGGGTCCAATCGAGAAATGAAGCTGATACTTGAAAAGGTAGTAAGACCTTAACGAACAGATTGGGCAACAAAGCTTGATGATGCGTTATGAGCATACCGGACTGCATTTAAAACACCAATAAGTATGTCCCCATATGTGTTGGTATTTGGTAAGGCATGTCATTTACCTTTGGAGTTGGAACATAAGGCACTATAGGCGGTAAAGAAGTTGAACTTTGATTTGAAGAAGGCAGGAGAAGCGCGAAAAACGCAATTGGTCGAGCTAGAAGAATGGAGGATCAACGCATATGAAAATGCGAAGATTTATAAAGAGCGCACCAAGCGCTGGCATGACAAATGCATATGTGGTAAGAACCTCCAAGTCCGCTGGTCCAGACCCTTCATTATTAAAGAAATATTCCCACATGGTGCAGTGGAGCTGATCATTGAGGATGGAAGCCGCACATTTAAGGTTAATAGATAGCGAGTTAAGGCATATTGCGGAGGTGACTTCCAGCCAGAAAAAGCCTCCGTGAAGCTAAAAAACCCGGAATACCCCTTGTTTGATTCTTGAACTCTTATTCCTTCGTCACTTTTGTTATCATTTAGCTATCTGCATCTTACTCATCTTTCTTTCTATATATCTAAAAAAAAAAAAAACTTGTTTTGTTTTAAATCAGTTGACCCTCTCTTTGTTTGTTTACAACGATTAAGGCACAGGATTGTAGAGGTGTTACATGAAGCAACAAATTATCTCACTTTATCACCGCAATCCAAAGAAGAGAGATCGCCGCAAAGATGGATGCGTCAATACACAATACGGGCGAGAATGCAAATTTGGGGGTGTACTCTTCCTTATCTTTATTTCAAATTTTGCGCTATCACATTGCATGTTAGTTTTAAAAGCATTATCACCGCATCCTCTTTGATTACTGCAATCATTTGACATAGATAATTTTAGTAGGTTACCACATGCTGTTTCATTGCCAAGTATGATTTCAATGATGAAAAATATGCTTCTATTTCTTTCGTATATACTAGAGTCAACTTAGTCTTAAGAGTCATCTTATGAAATATTTCTAGAAGTTAGGGGTTTGCTAGCTTTCTTTCAAACTCTCTTTACAACGCATTCTAAGAACATTGCATGATTCATTTCAATCTTTTGGCAATGAGGACATTGCCGCATTTTAAATTTTGGGGTGAGATATTTATTTTTGACCTTGCTATTTTCTTAAAAAAAATTTTTTTTTTTTGAGAATAACAACTCCATTGTCAATGTAATGGAAAACCCATGTTGATAAGAGTTAAGTTGTGAAAGACACTTACCCGTAGTTGGATGTCCACATGACACACATGGGGGCAACCAAAAACGAAAGTAAGTCACCAGGATCAACGCATAAATAAATGACCGCTCCGCTGCCAAGTAGGTATGAGTTTAGTCTGAAAAAGAGTGCATTGCTCGTAGTTGGATGTCCGCATGACACCCGTGGGAGCAAGCCAAAACGAAGGCAAAGCACCTCGATCAGTATAAGGTCAGAAAAAAATATAACAACGACAAGAAATATGCAAGGATAAAATCATTTGATACCCTGGTGAAAAATTTTCTTTTTGATATAAATTATGCAATGTTCTGGAAATTAGTAAAGTCCTTTTAAAGGTTAAACTTGCAGTCCCTAGGTCTTAGAAATATTTTAAGAAGAGACTTGAATAAGACTTAAGGAAATTTTGGCATATAGGATTTGAACAAAGTATCCTTGAGAAATTTTAAAGAACTTTGCGGTTAACTTGCTAAAGGAATCTTTAGCTTATGCTTGAGGACAAGCATTGTTTAAATTTGGGGGTGTGATAACGGGCAGAAATGCACGTTATCATAGTGCTAAGTTCTTAAACAATGTTGGATTGCATTGATGAAATATGTTAATTTGCGTTCATTAGGCATCAATTTCATAATATTGTGGTCGCATGCGTTCATCGCATTAGAATAGTTAATTTTTGTATTTTTGTGCAGAATATGCGTTGACGCAATGCAAGAATTGCGATCATAGGAAATCATCGGTCGAGCGCAACTTCACCGCAAGGCTTTGCGATGATTGTGCTCACAAACATTCGCCCGAGAAGGATCGCCGCAACCTAGTCAGTGCAACTTGCTGAGCGCATCTGGGTGAAAGGCTAATTAATCGCGATGGGATAGAAAGCTGTGTCGAATCTGAATTAAGTTGACAGCCGATAACGATCACAAGTACATTCAGCTTTTCGATGACAAATATTCGGCGCATTAGTTAAGAATTAAAGCCGTCCCATTTGTACAATCATGAGAGAGAAGCCGCCGTTCACTTTAGATGTTCTATAAATACCAGAGGCATCATTCAGAGTTTTAAGGCGGAGTAAGAGAAGAGGGGTGACGCCGGAGATCACTCAGGGCAACTCGAGAGAGAACCTTGACGTGAAGAAGCAGAGAGTGGGCCGACTCTCGCGAGAGCGAGATTATCTTTTGAGCATGAGTAGAAATCAGTGTAAAAGCCTGGGCAGCAAGAGATTGCTTCCAGGCCCTTTATTCTATACTTGCATTGTTATTTTGTACTTCATCTTCATATTTATACAATGAAAGTTCTATTTCTACACCTGTTCACTCTCTTAGAATGCATGAGTAGCTAAACTAGTCGAATGGGTTGAGGAAAACTAAGCTAACATGACCTAGGAAATTCATTGCTTGCGATTGTCTTATTTTATGTTGTGCCAAATACCCTTTACAGCTACTCGAGAGAGAGTCTAAAGAAAGAACCTAATGACTCGAGAGAGCTAAGTTAGAATCTGGACTCGAGAGAGCAAGATTAGAACTGCATAAACAAGAGATAGGGACTTAAAGATAAGCTCTTTTTGTCAACCTGCATCGCATGCATCCTAGAGATGAGAATCATATTATGTGGTTGCTTTATTTGTGTGTGTGTCATTTCGTCATCGCATAAATAAGAATAGAGGCTTATGTGTAGGTCCAATAGACTTAGAGCATATATCGCATGCGTTCTAGCCTTAGAAGCCATGGCATTTGCACCGAGTGGTGGTTTACTGTAGTATGCATGTTGCATGATCGCAAAGCATGAACACATCCTAGGATGTGTTAGCCGAAACTTTTCTCAACCCCTTCACCGCATACTCATCGCATTTCCTGTTTATCAACTCTTTTCGAACTCCGTTGCATTTGTTTATTTTTCATCAACGCAAACAACAATCCCAACACTTTATTTATTTATCCGGTTACCGCAAAGTCTTCATAAAAATTACCAATGCAATTTGTTTTCACAATTCCCTTTGTTCAATCCTGGACTTATCAGGAAACTCAGTGGAATTTACACTTGGATTCCGGTGAGGAAACTTGAGTGCACAATGTAATTTCATCAACACATATCATCCACATTTCCACTTCAATAAAAAGAAGCATCACGGTTCAAGATGCTTGGGTTCGGTTTGGAGTGGTTTGAGCGGTTCAAAGAAGATTTTTGAAGCTGTTTGTAATAGTTAGGCATCTGTTTGCTTGTTTATGCCAAAACTAAAATCATATAAGTTAGTATTTAATTGTTTATGCATGTGATGTATATAATAATTAAATAATTCATGTATATGCATACAGTGTGCCATGTAGATTTAAAACCCCACCGTCGGAAGCATGTTACATGCATTGAAAGTATGTTATAAATGTTATAATATATAGTATGCATGTTAGGGTTATATTTAATATAATGGTTATATTAAATATTGAATGCCTTTGTTGAATGTTTTGGATATTTAGCATGTCTAAAATTTTGTAAGCTATTAGAAAATTGGGTTAGACGTTTAAAATCTATAACAAAGAACAGTTGCATGCCCACTTAAGTTAACAACTAGTTTTAATAGTTACAATAGATTGTTACCTTATAAAATATGGTTACAAACTCATATCGGTTCATAAACCTGTCTAAGGCTGGGGGTACTTAAGTTGACGGTTTACAGAACACCTCCTACCTGGGGATTATGACCGAAAGATTGAGCATTGTTAACTGATTTTATGAGCTTGCGTGAGCGATGTGAGGTAATAAAATGGTTTATCACCTAGACATTGTAGGTTAAGTCTAATTATAAGCGTTATACTTGGATAAACCACTTAGACTTAGGTTGTATAAATTTAGCCATTATACCTAAGTAAAATACCCAAACATTTAGAACACTTCAGTGGGAGATTAACAATATATTTGATATATAGTTATTATCTCGCGTCCTCAATAGTTCACACCGTGAGATCAATGCTCAGCTTCGTGTCGCTTTTATCGCGACTGCTCTATTCGAAAAGTGTTTGCATGGGTCAATAACAAGGTGAATGGGAGAGGTAGTTCATAGTAAGTGAATGAAGGAAATGTGTCAACATTGTCCTACGGTCTCCTCCATTAGTTTGAACCGTGAGATTCTTATGTTGCACCTACTGTCATTTTTAGGTGACACTAGCTAGTCGTTAACCACGGTGATCCCCTCGGAGGGTTGTAACATAGGATTCGGAACAACCTAGGCTTCAGTAAAATGAATAGGGTCTTATAGTTCCGTCTTGGGTATTGTCTTCTATTTCGGAGGCATATTCATACCGTTCTATAAGATCTGAAAATGGCAGGTCACACTTACAAGAATTACTAATTGTTAGTAAAGATCTTGACTGAAAACGATAACCAAAAGAACTATAGGAATATGAGTTATTCTGGAGATAGTATTTGGTTAAGAACTGTCTTGCTTCTGTGAAGGAATTCTTGATTGTCCCTCGGTAGCAATTGTTCTAAATCACTAAAGTATCATCACAAATAAATAAAGATTTATTGGTCACTTTATTATTTTTTTGCTAAAGCATATTCAATAGAGTTTGTTTAAAATATTTCAACAATGTCAAACTCAATCATACAATTGCTTGCTTCTCATAAATTTAATGGAGAGGGTTATTCGAACTGGAAATCAAACATCAATATGATATTAGTTGTAGACGATCTAAGGTTTGTGTTGATAGAGGAATGCCCTCCAGTTCTCAGTTCAACACCCGCCTGAAATGTTCGAGACGTCTATGATAGGTGAGTGAGGGTGAACGAGAAAGCTCGGGCCTATATCTTAGCGTGTATACCTGATGTACTCAGCAAGAAGCATGAGGTCATGCCCACCACCCATGCGATAATGGCATCATTACAGGAGATGTTCGGGTAACCGTCATCTTCTGTTAGACATGAAGCCATTAAGTATGTCTATGTTATGATGGAACACGAGACATACACAGTGGAATTAGGATCTAATTACATTCTAATTGCTCTTAAATTAAAGAAATAAGCATGCGTCATGAAGGGAAAAACAGTGAATTAAAAGTGTAGAATACTACCTTTGAAGCTCCCGAAAACCGCTTTTCCTCATTGAATCTCGACCCGAAATCTTTTGAACCACCACTAGAGTTGACCTACTATCCTCTGGACTCAGAACCGAGTTGTGGGACCCGGTGGATGAAGAGAACCGAGAGAGAGAAAAGAGATGAAAATAAGGAATGGAATTTTGAGTAGGTTTGGGTGTTTCCTTCTTTTTTTCACAAAGTTGTAATTTTCCAGCCCAAGTATCAAAAAACTAATTTTCAAAATGAAAAAAGTCTTTTCACTAAATTGAAAAGCCCAATTTATAGAAAAAAAGGCCTGCAACAATTGCATGAAAAAACTTCAAAACAACATCTAGAATCCACTCACTTAGTGGGTTTAATGTCTCCACTATAAGCCAACTCCTAGCTCACTATTTTGTTAGTGGAATTATCTAACAAAAGTTTGGATTTTCCCACTAACTATAGTCAAAGGGCAAAATAGTCATTTCGTCAAAGTCAAACTTTGACCGAAAAGTCAACATTTTGACTTTTTATGATTTTATCTGTGTTGACTAATTTTGACCTCCCGAGCATGAGTCCGCATTCATTTTTTTGAAATTGAAATCACATTTGAATATAAGGTCGGTCAAAATTTGATTTTTCAAAGTCAAAAGTCAACTCTTTGACTTTTAAAACTTTGACCATTTCCATCATTTTCGAGCTTCCGAATATGAACATATTCATATTCTTGATATTTAAATCACATTTAAATATTAAAGTTGTATCTCTAAGCTAAAAAAAAACCTGACCACTATATCACATATACTTGTCGGTTTCTCTCTTTCTACCTAATTCGAACAATTCAAATCATTCTATCATACTGTTCTAAGTTTATTCCATATGAGCTAGTAGGGGAACCTAATGAACCTATAGATCATGGGCTTCAATGATCCAAGATTAGTTAGCTAAACTTTTTAGACGGAGCTAATCAACATTCATTAACTAACGGGTCATTCCACTAAAGTCCCGTAGTTGCACTCCCCTCACTATAGATATATTTGTGTCCATTTGATATAACCATGATGAGTAAGTTAATCCTTCACAGGTTGTTCGTAATCTCGGTTGGGTCATAAAAACCGTTTTACCCCCAAGACTACATCTTGTTCCTTAAGTTTCACTGATCCTTTAATGAACAATTGGTTTAAGGTCCAACCTACAAACCGAATCCCTCTCGGGCCAAGGAGAGGGTGAGGCCCCTTGTTCAAGACCTGGATTCAGTACTAAAGGGAACAACCTATCTACTATCCCTATAATGGGTAGGAGTGAATTCCTTCTTGTACCCTATGTTTCTAGCTATCCACCCGATCTAACCCCTGAAATGGGAGGCTTATTGGGCCAGCGATATTGAGCTGCCCTGTGCTATGCCTGTCTCTTATACACATCTAGATGTGTATAAGAGACAGGTCTTATGTAAACTCTTTACATAGGATGCCCCCACTCACATATCTCTATATGAACGATTCAGGATCACATCGTTTGTACTAACTACAAAGTGGGCCGCATCCATAGTGTCCCTAGAATAAGGCGCCCAACCTTATTCATATACTATAGACTATTTTGGCTATATATTTGAATTTGATCCATCTTTTATGTTACTACATAAAGTTCAAACTACATTCAATAGCCTTAGGACCATAGTTTATTGGATTGAAGATTACAATTTCAATAACAACTTTATCGAAAAGAAAAACAGAACATGTTTATTAATTTACAAACTACGAGTTTTAGGACATAAAATCCAACATGTTACGTGCATGAAAGATGGAACCAATGTAAGAGAACACGTTCTTGATATGATGGTTCATTTGAATGTTACGAAGGCTCACGGGGCAATGATAGATGAGACGAGTCAAGTGAGCATGATACTGAAATCTCTCCCAGAGAGTTATCTGCCGTTCAGAACAAGTGCTATTATGAACAAAATCACTTATAATTTGACGATGCAGTTGAATGAGTTACATACTTATCAATCAATGATGAAATTGAAGGGAAAAGAAATAAATGTTATTTTGAAACCAAAGAAGTTTTATAAAGGGTCTACGTCAAGAACAAAACCCACTGATGATAAGAAATATGGTCCTCTTCTTCTAAGGATAAAACCGTACAAATGAAGAAGAAAGGAAAAGGGAAAAAGAAAGGCACTGCAAAATAAAAAAAAAAAAAAAAACAAAAACAAAAATCCCAAAAGAAAATGTTTCCATTGTAGAGAAGTTGGGCACTGGAAATGAAACTGCCCAAAGTATTTGGCTGAGAAGAAAGCATAAAAGGCAAAACAAGGTAATTCTAATTTACTATTTGTTGAAACATGTATAGTGGAAAATTCTCACGTTACCTAGATATTGGATTCAGGCGCCGCTAATCATGTTTGCACTTTTCTACAAGAAATTAGTTCTTGAAGAAGACTTTCTGAACTTGAAATGACTTTCAAGGTGGGAACGGGTGAAGCCATTTCAGCTGAAGTAATGGGAGATGTAAAGTTTTTTTGAGATTCTTTTATCTTACTTAAAAATATATTCTATGTACCTAAGATGAAAAGAAATTTGATCTCCATTTCTTATCTGCTAGAAAATATGTACAGTGTATCTTTCGAATGTAATGAAGTGTTTGTTTATTCAAAAGGTGTTCATATTTGTTGTACAAGACTTGAAAATAACTTATACATATTAAAACCAACCGAAGCAAGAGCTATTTTAAATATAGAGATGTTTAAAACGACTGAGGCTCATAATAAGAAGTGGAAAATTTCTCCTAACGCCTATCTTTAGCACCTCAGACTTGGTCACATTAATCTCAACAGGATTGAGAGATTGGTAAAAAATGGTAATCTAAATCAGTTAGAAGATGTTCTCTACCTCCACGTGAATCATGTCTTGAGGGAAAAATGACTAAAAGATCTTTTTCTGACAAAGGCCTTCGTGCCAAAGAGCCTCTTGAACTTATACATTCAGACCTATGTGGTCCGATGAATGTTAAAGCACGAGGAGGTTATCAGTACTTTGTCAGTTTTATTGATGATTACTTTAGATATGGCTATATTTACTTAATCAGTCATAAGTCAGAAACTCTTGAAAAGTTCAAAGAATTTAAGGTTGAGACTGAAAATCTATTAAGTAAAAGAATTAAAACACTTCGATCTCATTGAGGTGGCGAGTATATGGATCTACAAATCCAAAACTATCTAGTAGATCATGGAATTCAATCCCAACTCACAGCACTTGGAACACCACAACAAAACGGTATTGTAGAAAGAAGAAATCGAACCTTGTTGGACATGGTTGGTCTATGATGAGTTATGCTCAGTTACCTCAATCCTTTTGGGGGTATGTAGTATAGACTGCAGTATTTATCTTAAACGTTGTTCCATTAAAAAGTGTTTTAGAAACACCGTATGAATTATGTAAAGAATGCAAAACGAGTTGACGTCATTTCTGTATATGGGGTTGTCCAGCACGCATGTTGGTATAGAATCCTAAGAAATTGGAAATCTGTTTAAAATTATACCTATTTGTAGGATACCCTAAAGAAACAAAAGGAGGATTTTTTTTATGATCCCCAAGAAGATAAAATATTTGTATCAACAAATGCTACGTTCTTGGATGAGAATCATATTAAAAATCATCTACCTCATAGTAAACTAATATTGCAAGAACTGACTAAAGATACTACAGTAACATCAACAAGAGTTGTTGATCAAGCTGGTCCATTGATGACATGCAGAAATGCATGTCATCTTAGGCCTTTTACTTAGAATTGTGAAGGTTGTTAAACAGAATATGCAAAAATTATGATAGGAATTCATGAGAAAATGAGCTTGCGTCGTTCAATATGATGAATCTCGGCTAACCCCTTATTATGCGTTATTATGCGTTATTATGCATTCAATGTTCTATTTTTGTAGCTAATGCAGGAAGTGGATGCAAAGCGGAAACCGGACTACCACATAGATGAATGCATGCAGAGAAACTCTCCATCGTAAAGGCGAATGCGTTCGATCAACACATGGATGTTGCAGTAATCAGCCGCATGCGTCCATCACATGGGAGTTACGCTCTTCAAGTGATTTTGATCATCGTGTAGAGTTGCGGTATTTAGTGAATGCGGTCACTGAATGACAGCGGCTGTGCGATAACGTATGATAAAGGGATCAACACAAGGTTAGTGGAATGAACGCATCAACGCATCTACCTTGGGAAAATCAAAAGATGATGTTGACATTTCACCTACCATGTCGTTAGCTGCAGAGGTTCAGAAAAGGACTAACGCACCGAATGTCAGAATCAGAGCAGTCCATTAATTCTGTCAACGATCCAAGCTCTATAAATAGAAGCCGATGAGCAGAAATACAAGTCATCCAAGGTTTTCGCCTGAGGTTCACCTAGGGTGGATCCTTGAGATCCAGACAAACGTGTGAGAAGACGCTTGAGAGTTCTTCACCTCCTTCATCCATTCCGAGTGACGGCCGGAGCCTTTGAGTGGAGCTAGATCTCGAGAGAGTCAGCTCCACTGCCCATCCATGGCACCACTGGCAGCCTTGACGCATATCTACTAGAAGCAAGTCTTTGCTTCCAGTTGGTCATTTCATTTTCCTTTCTTTTCTTATATTGTATTGTATGAAATTTTGTGATTATGGAATTAATACAATTTGTTTTCAATGCATTTCTATATTTTCTCCGATTCCATCCCCATCTTTTTTACTTAGCATCTTTAATTTCCATTACATCACTTGGTGAGACTGCTTGAGTATCGCATACTTAGTCATGTTGATTAGGGATATGAAGCATGTAACAAACCACCGAGAGGTGTGCGTTGTGCGAGTATGTGAGAAAACCTTATTTACTTAGTGTGAAGCTGTGGCAATGCCTGTCTATAGGCTAACGCATTACTTTTCTATGAGTAAAGTCAACAACAACCAACTGCCCGGGAGGGTAAATGGTTGGTCGCATTAAGTAATGTATGCATTGTTCACTAGAGATAGGAAAAATCTTAGGTCAACAGAGTTCATGCGATTACCTTGTCCTATGAGTACTTCATTCATCATTTAGGAATACTTAGGAGAGTAGTCTAAAACCCAAATCTAAGACTCGAGAGAGCGGATTGGAACACATAGGTAAGAATGGGGAACTTAGGGATAAGCTCTGTTGCTATCACACAGTGTATGCACCTACAGATAGGATATTACATGCCTCTAGGAAGTAGGATAAGGTGGTATGTGGCTAGCACGCTCATGCGACGAGAGCTAGTGAGCGAGTTATGGAGGTCTAGGCAGGCATAGGCTTCTTGGCAATATCGCAGATACATCGTATACGTCCTAGAGTTAGTCTCAAGAGTGTGTAGCATGATTGCATGACTTGCGTTGACTAAGGTTGCCCTTGAGGTCACTCTTAAGTGTTTCAATGAAATCATCTCCACATTTTATCTGTTTTCCCATTCATTTATTTCATGTCAAGAGTTGTCATGTCTCTACCTCCCATGCATATTCTCATTGCGTTGTCTATTACTTAGGAGTAGGAGTAGGGTTAACTTAGCAACCTCCCTTCCATTCTTTTATTCAAACTGCCGCATACACATTACCGCATTCATTTTGCTACAAGTCCCTGAGTTCAACCTCGGATCACCCGAGAAACTTGCGTTCACGTTATACTTAGCGTGAGCGCAAGAAAACTTGTGACATGATGCATGGTCATCGCATACATTTATTAACGCATATTCATTCCAATGCATGACCATCGACGCATGACTATCAACGCATACACTTAGAACATGCATCGCATATTGTGTCCAAGGGATTTTAGTTGTTGAGTAATTTGACATCTAATTTCCCGTCATCATCCATCAACAACAGTTGTTGTCCCGTCATGTCTATCCCAAGAGTTGAGGATGCCTCAATGTAGTGGGAGGGTTATTCAACAACCTGAATGCTACATGGGTTTAATAGAAACTTAAAACATCATATATAGGATGATGGTTTAGAGGATCCATTAACCTTTAAAAAGGAAATGAAAGATGTTCACAAGGAATAGTGGATAAAAGCCATGGACGATGAAATAGAGTTTATGTATTTCAACTCTATCTAGGAACTTGTAGATCAACCATATGGGGTTACACCTATCGGTTGCAAATGGATCTACAAGAGGCAACAAGACCAAACATGTAAGATACAAACCTATAAAGCCAGACTCATGGAAAAAGGTTTTATCTAAAGAGAAGGAGTTGATTATGAAGAAACTTTTTCTCTTGTCGTCACGATAAAGTCAATAAGAATACTTCTTTCCATTGCCACATATTATGACTATGAGATATGACAAATGGATGTCAAGACAACTTTTTTGAATGGCTATCTTGATGAAAGTATTTTTATGTGTCAACGAGAAGGGTTCATCGAAAAAGGATAGGAACATAAAGTTTATAAGCTTAATCGATCCATTTATGGATTGAAACAAGCATCTAGATCCTAGAATATAAGGTTTGACACTACGATCAAATCGTATGGCTTAGAACAGAATGTTGACGAACCTTCTGTGTATAAGAAGATAGTCAATAAGATTGTAGCATTCTTAGTTCTTTATGTTAATGTTGTCTTGCTCATTGGGAATGAGACAAGTTTTCTTGCTGACGTAAAGAAATGGTTAGCAACACAGTTCCAAATGAAATATTTGGGTGATGCTTAGTATCTTCTAGGAATAAAGATCTTTCGGAACCGAAAGAGTAGAACATTGGCACTATCTCAGGCATCTCATATTGACAAGATGTTTTCAAGATATAATATGCAAAATTCCAAGAAAGGTATGTTACCTTTTAGACATGGAATTCATTTGTCAAAGGAACAGTGTCCTAAGACACCTCAAGATGTTGAGAAGATGAATCGAATTCCATATGCATCTGCAGTTGGGAGTTTGATGTATGCCATGTTGTGTACACGCCTTGATATATGCTTTGCAGTTGGAATCGTCAGCAGGTTCCAACCCAATCCAGGACACAGTTGTTGGACTGCTGTAAAAAATATCCTCAAGTATCTAAGGAGAACGAGGGACTATATGCTTGTGTATGGACCTAAGGATCTGATCCTTATAGGATATATTGATTATAATTTTCAGACTGACGAAGATTCCAGGAAATTTACTTTAGGATCAGTTTTCACTCTTAATAGAGGAGCTATAGTTTGGAGAAGCATTAAGCAAAGTTGTATCGCTGACTCCACAATGGAAGTGGAATACGTGGCTGCATGTGAAGCTGCTAAAGAAGCATTATGGCTACGCAAATTCTTGGCTGATTTGGAAGTAGTTTCAGATATGCACCTGCCTATTACATTGTATTGTGACAATAGTGGTACTGTTGCTAACTCAAAAGAACCCAGGAGTCACAAATGAGGAAAACACATTGAAAGATAGTACCATCTCATTCAAAAGATAGTGCACAGAGGAGATGTGATCGTCACAAAGATTGCCTCTGAAGACAACCTTACTGATCCATTCACAAATGCCCTCTCGGCTAAAGTGTTCGAGGGCCACCTAGTTGGACTAGGACTCCGAGTAGTGTAATCTAAGGCAAGTGGGAGAATATCTATGGTATTCGAGATGCCCTAGTTTATTGTACTTTTCCTTTATGTTTCTCAACATTATATTGTATATATTTGTTCTCATTAGAGTTTTAGTCCAAGTGGGAGATTATTGAGAATGTCCTAGAACTAGCAGTTCGTGTTAAACATTCTATTTATCAATAATAATAAATTGTTGATTTTGCATTTTATTATGAAAATCCAATAAACATATCCATGGCTATAGTCTGAATACTGTAACTTTATGTAGTGACATAAACAGGATCAAGTTAACAGTGTATAGTCTAAATGGTCTAATAAGTATATGGATGAAATTGAGTACCTCATCCTGGTAACACTATTGGATGCGGCCCACTCTATAGTTGTTACAAAGAGTTGTAAAGTGCTACAAACGATGTGAATCACAGATCATTCATGTTGAGACATGTGAGTGGGGGCATCCTATCCAATGAGTTTGCATATAGACTGGACCACGAAAATAGTCACTTTTCTTTATAACGATTGTTTACTATTAAAACTGACTATTTCATTTATTACATAACCTAGGTTAACTCGATCTTAATCCTGAGCTAGTTATGAACTCCTATTTATTCGTGATTATCCTTTGATCTGCAAATGGTGAGAGTAGTCCAACAGCACTGCTCAATAAGCCTCCCATTTTGGGGATAAGACTGGATGAATAGCTGGGGACATAGCCCTGCAAGATGAAATTCACTCTTACCTGATTTAGGGTTCGCAGATAGGTTGTTCTCTTAAGTACTGATTCCAGGTCTTGAACAATCAGCGCCCTGCCTTCTCATGATAGAGAAAGGACTTGATTCATAGGTGTTATGAATCAAAATTGTTCATTAGAGGGTCGGTGGGAACTTAAGGAACAAGATGTATTCACAGGGGTAAAATGATTATCTTGACCCAGCTGTGATTATGAACAACATGTGAAGGATCGACTTACTGATTATAGTTATATAAAATGGATATAATATATCTACAGTGAGGGGAGTTCAACTATGGGTGACCCATTAGTTAACAAATGAGGGATAGATCAGTGTAATGAGTTTAGCCAATTAATCTCGGATCGTTGGAGCTCATGATCTGTAGGTCCGCGAGGTCCACCTACTAGCTCTAAATGGATAAGCTTTAGAGTAGCTTGAGAAGTTAATTTGACATGTTCAAATTAAAATTAAACGGAATAGAAGAATTTATATTTAAATATGATTTAAATATATGAAGATGGATTTGTACAAAAATTAATTTAATATTTGATATTAAATTAACTAGAATTATTTAAATGATTATTTCAATAATTATTTATTAATTTTATTGGAAAATTAATAATGTTTTCAGTTTTAAAATTAAAAATTGAATTTTGAAATCCGTTTTGATATTGGAAAAATTGGAAAGTTGAAATTCATGCACAAAATGGAAAATTAAGTTTTTCCATTGCCCATCTTCTTCTTGCTCACACAAACCCCATTTCCTCATCTTCATTTACTCCAAGCATGAGATGCAAGTCATGCAACATTCTTCTTTACATGTTCACCTACAATAAATAAAGAAGACTAGAGTGAATTTGAGGCATGCATTCAACAGAAATTTTAGAGAAAATTTCAGGCTGAAGAAGATGTTCTTCAAGCGTGCTGGTGCAGTGAGCTTCCATCTGGTTTTCCATTACTTCAAGCTGTTCTTGAGTCCCACAACTTATTCTAAAGTTCCAAGAGGATAGTGGGAAAGATCTTGAGGTGGTTCACGGTGATCTTTCGAGGAGACAACTGTTGTTCATCAAGATCTTGAAGAGTTCTACAAAGGTATGACTACAAACCCTCTTATTTTAGATGAGCATGCTTTAGTTTCTGCTAAAATCAGTGAATTTGAATGCTTATTGATTCTAGTTACTTCTGCTGTATGTTATTACACTCTTACAAACTAGCTATATGGGTCTTTCTTTATTGGATTATTGAATGTTGAGTTTTCAAGTAATTGTTCAAGAACAATAATAGGATTAAACCTAGTAACAAGATTTCTCAAGAATCTTCTTCTATCAACTCTCTTTAAAAGAATAGTAAGTAGAGTAACAAATTGTTTTCATTCTCATTCTAGTTAGTTTCTTTACAACAACATCCCCTCCTCCTCTCCCCCTCCAAATTGCTATCTTTTTTAATTCAAAGGTTATTCTCGACCAATTAATAGAGGTTCCCTTGGGATTGACCTCATACTTTCACTATAACTACGTATTAGTTTTAGTAGTTGTTCGAGCATTATAAATTTCAGTTGCTTGGGTAAGATAGAATTAACAACATCTATTTTACAACGATCAAATTGGTACAGTTGCCAGGGAACCCTGCAATTGGGCTTTTAGAATCTGTGAATTTTTTTTTTTTTTTTTTTTTTTAATAAAAAAAAAAAAAAAAAAAATAGAATGACCCGCTCCTCTCAGAGTGTACGTTGTGATTTTGTTGTAGATATCAACTGTGAGGAGAGGAGACTACAAAAGGAAAGAATAACAAGGGAAGAAGGAGAATTTAAAGAATCGAGTCAAGAAGAGGAACCAATACAAACAAATACTATGGGTGAGGCAAGGGAGCAAACGTTAAGAGAGCTTGCAGAACTGGATTACACTCAACAACCATTATGTATTATTGGGTTTTATGTCCTAAAACTCGTGGTTTATAAACAATAAAACTTATTCTGAAAAATTCAATAAGTTTTTATTGAATATATGTATTGCTTATTTCGTTTTAGAAATCCAATAAACTAAAAGATCCATGACTATTACATGAGTACTTAAACTTTATATGAAGACATAAAAGTAGATCAGGTTCGAATAAATAGTCAAAATGATCTATAGTATATGAGTGAGGTTGGGTGCCTTATTCTAGTAACACTATTGAATGCGACCCGCTCTTTAGTTGTTACATGGAGTTGTAAAGTGCTACAGACGACGTGATCCTAATCATATATATTATGACATGAGGAGTGGGGGTGTCCTATGGGGTTTGTATAAGATTGGACCACGAAATCAACCACTCTTACTTTATAACACTGTTTACCATTTAAGACTGACTCTTTCAAAGCGATGCCCTAGGTAACTTACGAGCATCTGGGAAGGGTCATCGTACTGATGATTGGTTATATCCAATGGACATAGAAATATATCTATGGTAAGAAGATTTTAGTTGCCGGTCTTTAGTGGAATGTCTGATAGTTAACGGATGGTGGATATCGTGGCTAAAGAGTTTAGTCAGTTATTCACGTACTGTTGGGGCTTTGAGCCATAGGTCCATAAAGTCCCCTTGTTAGCTTGGATACAAGTTGAGAATAAGTTTTTGGGCCTGTTTGAAATGTTCAAATTGACAAGAGGGAGTTCGATTATATATGATATAATTGAACTAGTTAATTATATATGATATAATAGACTTTATGTATGAGATACATTAATTTGGAGGAAATTGAATATAAATATGATTTTATCTAGTGGAGGATAAATACTATGGTTAATATATGATATTAAACCATAAGTTATGAATAGAATGTGATTATATTTATTATCTATTAATTGGACAGTTATGGGATAATTGGCCGACATCTCTTCTTTTTTCATAATGGATAAGTATGATGAAGAATCGTTTTGAGACACTTAAATAGCTCATGATGTGTTAAGCAAAAAGACACAGTGCTAAATGATAGTGCTAAACGATCCCTTATCTTTTACTAAACGATCGTTTAGCTTTTCCTACACGATCGTCTAGACGATCGCTTACCTATTCCTACACGATCGTATATTTCACCTAAACGATCAAGCATTTTGTCTATATGATAGACGAGTCTTTCTCCCACTTGCTTGATCGTTGTATACGATCTCTTTACCTTCTTCCCTCTACCAAATCCGAACAAAGCCCACCATATGGATTCTCATTATGAGAATACTAAGGGCTCTGAGTGGTGGTGTCATCCCTGTTTCCTTCTGTTCATGTGGAGACTGTTTGTGGTAGACGATTGGGTGTTGTTGAACGATAGCTTGCCATTCCAGCGAAAGCGAGACTTGCTGTGAGGAAAAGTCTTCAATTGGTATGATCTTTCAGTCTCTTATTTATTGATCCTTTAAGCACGCTAATAATTTAGCTTTACATTGCATATCTTTATGTTTGAATGTATATATGGAAATTCTGTCACAATGAATTGGAAGGATCTGCTTTCGCTCATAGATACTCTTGAATAAGAGTTCCTTCAAGGTGAAAGTTGGCTTAATAGTATCGGTTTAATAAACCTTCATTTCAGGGGCAAGACCGGGTAGATAGTTGGGGACATAGGGTGCAAGATGGAATTGGCTCCTATTCGCTTTTAGGGATAGTAGAGAGGTTGTTCCCTTAATTGTTGACTTCGGGTCTTGAACAAGTTACCCCACTCTCTAATTGGCCCGAGAGGGACTCGGTTTGTTGATTGAATCACAAGCCAATTGTTCATTAGAGGATTAGTGGGACTTAAGGAACAAGAGGTAATCTCGGGGGTAAAATAGACATTTGACCCAGCCGTTGTTACGAACAGCCTGTGAAGGGTTAACTTACTAATCATGGTTATCGAGTGGACACAATATATCTATAGTGAGGGGAATGCAACTATGGGCTTTAGTGGAGTGACCCATTAGTTAACAAATGTGGGTTAATTTGGTGTAAAGAATTTAGCCAATTAATCTCGAATCGTTGGAGCCCATGTGTAGGGGATGATGCCCTAAACTCTCGTGTCCTATAGTTTGTGAATACAGTTTTGAATTAACGCTTGTGATGTAAAATATATGATATTTTCTTCACTTTGTCTATGAACATTAGATGTTTTATTTGCTTTACCACAAATAAATAAACTAAGATCCCTGATTGTCGTGTGGAGACATACATGTGGATCATGTCTTGAGTGATGACCAAAATGGTCTGTACTACATGGATATAGGAAGGAAACCTTATCCTAGTAATGCTACGGATGTGGCCTGCTTTGTAGAATAGTTACAAGTATTGTAACCTGCTACAGATGATCTAATCCTGATCATTCATGTGGAGACATGCGAGCGAGGGCATCCTATACAAAGGAGTTTTTATAAGATTGGACCACGAAGTGTTATAGTCTCATCATATAACGCCATTCATGATAGAGACTTCACTTCACTAGGATGACCATAGGTAACATGACCTTAATCCTGAGTGAGTTGGAAACTCCTGCCTTTGAGGGCTGTCCTTTGATTTGCATGGGTGCGAGTGGCTAGATCGCCGACTCAAACCTACCACTTTGGGGATTCGTCTGATTTGGGAGCTGGGAACTCAGCTACAAAAGATGAAATTCACTCATTCCCAGAAGTAAGGGTAAGTAGATAGATTGCTCCCTTAAAGGTTGATTCCGGGCTTGAACGATGTGGCGCGACACACCTTCTCATGGCCCAAAAAGTGTCCACACATAGTAGGACTATGTTGTATTATTCATTGGAGGGATTAATGGTACTTAAGAAGTTAGATGTAACTATAAGGGCAAAATGATAAATTATCCCAGCTGTACTTACGAGCATCTGTGAAGGGTTATCGTACTATTGATTGATTATATTTGATGGACACAAAAATATATCTGTGGTGAGAAGAGTGCATCTGTCGGTCTTTAATGGAATGTCTGGTAGTTAACGGATGGTGGATCTCGTGGCTAAAGAGTTTAGTCAGCTATTCACGTACCGTTGGAGCTTCGAGCCATGGGTCCATAAGTTCCCCTTGGTAGCTCAATGGATTCAAGTTGAGAATCAGTTTTTGGGTCAGATTGAAATGTTCAAATTGACAAGAGGGAGTTCGATTATATATGATATGATTGAACTGGTTAATTATATATGATATGATTGACATTATGTATGAGATACATTATTTGGAGGTAAATGATATAAATACGAGTTATATCTAGTGGAGGAGAAAAGACAATTGTTCATATGTTGCATTTGATGTGATATTAAACCATAGGTTAATGAATATAATATGATTATATTTATTATTTATTTTTGGACAATTATAGGATAATTGTGTCGACATTTTCTCCGTAACTGTGTGATAGTGGGAGGTTGCATTCATTTTTTGTAACTGAAGAATAAAATGAAAATCGTTTTCATTTTACAAAGAGATTAGTCATTCACTCACTTTTTGTGTATACTGCCTATCGCATAGCAAACTAGAGCCTATACGATAGCTCAACGTTTCTAAATGATTGTATACATGTGTGCGTTCTTCTAAACATCACACAGGATTTACTAAACGATCATCTAGCCTTTTCCTAAATGATCGTCTATACGATCGCGACCCTTTTACTAAACGATCGTGTACCTCTTTTTAAATGATCAAGCATCGTCTATACGATAGACCCAATATTCTCCCACTTGCTTGGTCGTGGTATACGATCTTTTCTTCCTCCTTCCCTCTGCCAAATCCAATAGAGCCCACACCTTATAGATTCTCACACCGAGAATACTGAGGGTTCTAAGTGGTGGTGTACTCCCTGCTACTGTGTTCGTGAGTAGTCGACCGGGTTTTTGGTGGACGATTTGCTTAGACGTTCTCAGCGAAGAGTGAGAGGAGCAGTCCGTTGGACGAGAACTAGTGTTATGTGAAGAAGGGTTCTTCAACTGGTACGTTTCTCGTTCTCTTTGTCGTTTAAGTTTCAAAGCATGCATGTAATTTGTTGTATAATGCATATCTATTCTGTTAGATTGTAAATGCGTTAATTCTTTCTCAATGAGTTTGGAACGATCTTGCTTCCGTTCAGAGGTACTCTTTGATAAGAGTTCCTTCACCATGATCTGTAGGTCCACGAGGTCCCCCTACTAGCTCGTTAATGGATTAGTCTTAGAGTAGCGTGATAAGTTAATTTGGAACGTTCAAATTAGAATTAAGAGAATTAGTAATTATATTGTGTTATAATTACGCGTTTAATTTTAGAACTAAATGGAATGGAAAATCAATTGATATTTAAATATGATTTAAATATTGAATTCACGAATAGGGATTCATGATGGTGGAAATTGTATAAAATTAATTTAATATTTAATATTAAATTAATTAAATTAAATTTTTAAAAACTGTTTAATTAATTATTTATTATTAATTTTATTAGAAAATTAATTTATTAAATTAATTTGAAAAATTAATAATGTTTTCAATTTTGAAATCAAATTGATTTTTGAAATCATTTTGTAAATTTAAATCAAAATTGGAAATATACAAAAATGGAAAATTGGATTTCTCCATTAACATCAACCAAGGAGCTCACTCAAAAACCATTTATTCTTGCTTCAATCTTCAAAGCATAAGATGCTCTTCATGCAGTCTTCTCCATTGCATGATTGTCCTGCAATAAATAGAGAAGATTGAAGTGGAAATCAGTAATGAAAACTAATGCAATTCTCGAGTCTTTGCTGAAAAACTTGAGAGGTTGAAGAAGGAGTTCTTCAAGTTGCAGCAGTGTGCTTCTTCTCCAAATTTCCTTCATTCAAGCTTGTTTTGAGTCCCACAACTAAATATAAGGCTCCTTTAAGAATAGTAGAAAAGACTTTGAGGTGGTTCACAAGAAGATGAAGAAGATTTGCAGCTGAATTCGTGATTCAAAAGATTCTACAAAAGTATGAATTGAAACCCTCTTATTATTGTATGAGCATGCTTTATTAATAGCCAAAATTAATGAATTAGAATACTTATTGATCCTTGTTGCTTCCGCTGCATGCTAATATACTCTTGTAATTGGTATCAGAGCATCATTTAAGCATTCAATTTGGTTTAATTTTGGCGTGGTGGGTGTTTTCCATGAGATATATGAAAATGGTGCACTGATATGGTTTTCTAAGTTTTAGCATTTAAATTCTCTTTGATTCTTACGTTAAATTTGTAATTGGCTCTTGTTTGATGAGCTTATATGTGTGTTCAAGAGTCTTTAATTTATTTGGAGTCATTAAAGTTGAAATTAAGTTGTAATTGAAGAAAGAAGTGAAGAAGGCCGAGCTATAGATTTCCAGATCGTAAGCTTCTATCCAAGCAGCGTTGCAACCCTGCCCTTGAGCATTGCAACACTGCTCATAATTTCAGCGAAAGTGAGATTTTCATTTGAATTTCAATCGAGATTTCGAGCAAAGTAGAGAGATTTTGATGGTTTGAGCAAGATTTCCTTCAAAACTAGTGAGATTCAGTGGAGCTAGCGAGATCTTGAACCGATTTTCAACGAGAGATCGAGTTTGAGCGAGATTTCAACCAGAAGCAAGATTCTTGAATCGGTTTTAACAAGTTTGACTCGTTGACTGAGCGAGGATTGACCAGTTTGATCGGTTTTTTTCAAACTTTACCCAGTTCACCTTAAAAAATATTTTGATTGGTCCGGTTCAAGTGGTTCACATCTGGTTCAAGCTGTTTGGGTTCGGTTTGGAGTGGTTTGAGCGGTCGGAAAGGGTTTGGAGGTTTTTCTTGCTGTTTTTGTAAATATTAGGCCTTTGTTTGCTTGAAAATTCCAAAACTAAAACAATATCAGTATATGTTTAATTATTTATGCATGTGATGTATGTTATAATTAAAAAATCTTGTATGTGCATACAATATGCCATGTAGATCTAAAATCCCACCATAGAAAGCATATTACATGCATTGAAAGTATATTATAAAATTTTATAATATATAGTATGCATGTTTAAGGTTTCTTTTATTTAATATAAATGTTATATTAAATATTGAATGCCTTTGATGTATGTTGTGGATGTTTAGCATGTTTAAAATTTTGTAAGTTGTTACAGAATTGGGTTAGATATTTAAAATCTATAACAAAGAACAGCTGCATACTCACATAATTTAACCACTCGTTTTAATAGTTAAAATAGGTCGTTAAACTTGTAAAACTCGGGTTACAAACTCACCTAGTATATAATCCTGTTGAAGGCTAAAGGTATTTAAGTTGACGGTCTACGGAACACCTCCTACCTGGAGATTATGGTCGAATTATTAAGCGTTGCTAATTGGTTTTATGAGTAATATGTGAGCAATGTGAGGTTTTAAAACTAGTTTATCACCTAGACATTTTTGATTTAAAAGGTTCTACAAAGGTATAACTTCTAACCGTCTTATTATGTATGAGCATGCTTTATTAATATCCAAAATTAATAAATTAAAATGCTTATTGATCATTGTTGCTTCCGCTGCATGCTGATATACTTCTGCATGTATAGTATATTCGGAGACTACAGTACCTTTTGAATTGAAACCCGGTTTAGTTCATCTTTTACCCACTTTCTGAGGTAATCCAGGTGAGATCCCATATAAACACATGAAAGAATTTCATTTGGTATGTGATGGTATGCGCCCACATGGTGTAACGCAAGAACAACTTAATCTTAGGGCCTTTCCCTTCTCCTTGAAGGATGTGGCCAAAGATCGGTTATACTACTTGACGGTCGGATCGATTACCACGTGGAATGGTCTTAAGAAAATGTTTTTAGAAAAATTTTCCCCTGCATCTAAGGCTAATAATATTAGAAAAGAAATATATAATATAAAGCAATTGGTAGGGAGTCCCTATATGCGTATTGGGAAAGGTATAAGCAACTTTTTGCTTCCTTTCCCCATCATCAAATTTCTAACCAATACCTTATCCAGTATTTCTATTCAGGATTCTTCCATCTGAGAGGAGCAACATTGATGCAGCTGCCAGTGGAGCTCTAGTTGACAAAACGCCCACTAAAGCTAGTGAGTTAATATCAACCATGACGGAGAATTTACAGAATTTTGGATCAAAGACTCTTGGATATGATGTTGTTTAGGCTAAAGAGGTTAGTGAATTGAGAACTCAAGTATCTAATCTAGTTTCCCTTTTTACTCAGGTTGCTAAGGAGGACTCCCCCAATTTAAAGCATGTGGAACATGTGGTGTGGTTGGACATGCTTCCGTATCTTTCTTACAAGGTCAACCTCAAGTGAATGCAATAGGAGGTTTCCAAAGGAAGTACGATCCCCATGGGCAAACTTATAACTAAGGGTGGCAAGATCATCCCAATTTCAAATAGGGATCTCAAGGGAAATACAGGAACCAGAATCAATATTCTTCAAGCTCCTCAGGTATGTCTCTCGAGGATGTAGTGAAATCCTTTGCTGACCACTCTTTGAAATTTCAACAAGAACTCCACAATTTTCAAAAGGACGACATACAACTTGAACAAGAAACTAAACAACTTTAACAAGACACAAAATCTTTTCAACAAGAGACTAGACAAGGCTTCTCAAATGTGGGCACATAAATCATGCAACTTGAAATTATGGTAAGCAAGCTTGAGAGTAAATCATCAGGAAAGCTCCCCGCTCAACCAAAGCATGCAAATGTAAGTGCAATTATTCTCAGAAGTGGTAACACCACTCATCCTCTCAAGATGGAAACCCAGTTCAATTTCCTCCGAAAAAGCAAGAAAAAGTAATGAAAGAACAAGAGAGCAAGGTAAGTGAACCAAAAGAGACTCCTATTTTTCCCGAGGTATGTGATTACTCTCCTCCTAAAGTAGAGCCATATGTACCCAAGGCACCATTCTCTAGTAGATTAGAAGACCTAAGGTAGAAGATACCGATCTAGAGCTTGTTGAGATGTTAAAAAAGGTACAAATTAACATCCCTTTACTTAATGCTATTTAACATATACCTAGGTATGCTAAATTTTTAAAAGACTTGTGTGCTAAGAAAAGAAAAGGGAAGGAAGAGGAGAGGTTAACTGTTAGCAAGAATGTCCATGCTTTATGTCCCAAAAATGTAGAAAGTCGAGAATGTTTACCTTGCCATGTAAAGTAGGAGATAGAATTATCACTCATGCTATGCTAGATTTAGGTGCTTCAATAAACGTCACGCCTTTTCATGTTCATGAAGACCTAGCAGATAGGTTATACATACAACCTCTAGACATAGTAGAAGATCTTTTGTTGAGAGTTGGAGAATTAATCTTTCTAGTCGATTTTTACATTTTGAAATTGGATGAACCATACTCTACTACTTCTTCTAATATTTTACTTGGTAGACCCTTCATGGAAACTGCAAAAACTAGAATTGACGTAGATAAGGGGTCTTTATTAGTAGAATTTGATGGAGAGGTAAAATCCTTCAACATTTATGATGCCATGAAATTTCCAGAGGAGTATTTATATCTTTGTTCCATAGATACATGCGACATGTTTGATGAATTTTTGTTTTCTATTGATGAAAATTTGGATTGTTTGGTTGCCCCCTCCATTGATCATGATGATGATGACTCTTTGATTGACTCTTTCTTTACTTCGAATGATTTTGATTTGAATGATAATTCTTCTAATAATGATGTTGTGGAATCTCAGGTACAGGGGATCGAGCTTAAAGCTCTCCCTTCTCACCTTAAATATGTTTTCTTAGGAGAAGATAAAGCCTTTTCTGTGATCAAATCTAGAGAACTTACATCTTTTCAAGAATGCTCACTAGTAGAAACATTGAAGGACCACAAGAAAGAAATTGGTTAGACTTTGGATGATATAAAAGGGATAAGCCCTTCCCTTTGCATGCACAAAATTGTCCTAGAGGACGGAGGCAAGGTAACCATTCAACCTCAAAGAAGACTAAATCCTACCATGAAAGAAATTGTTTACAAGGAAATCCTCAAGCTACTTGAAGTCGGAATAATATACCTAGTCTCGAATAGCCAATGGGTAAGTTCGATACACGTGGTATCGAAGAAGACCGAGATGACCATTGTGAAAACTGATAAAGGTGAGATGATTCCAATGAGAGTGCAAAACGGTTGGAGAATGTGTATAAACTTCAGAAAACTCAACGAGGTAACAAAAAAAGATCACTTTCCTATACCTTTTATTGACCAAATGGTTAAACGGCTAGTTAGGAAGCTACAGTTTTGTTTTCTTGACAGTTTTTCTGGATTTTATCAAATACGAATAACATAGGAAGATCAAGAAAAGACTACTTTTACTTGAACTTATGGTACATATGCATTTAAGAGAATGCCATTTGGGCTATGTAACATTCTAGGCATGTTTCAACGATGCATGATGAGCATTTTCTCCGACTACGTAAAAAAGTGCATAGAAATTTTCATGGATGACTTCACTGTGTATGGTAATTCTTTCGAAGATTGTTTGCACAATTTGAGCTGATTTTGAAAAGATGCATAGAAACAAATTTGGTTTTGAATTATGAAAAATGTCACTTCATGGCTTCTCACGGGATAGTTTAGGACACTTTGTATCTTCTAAAGGCAAAGAAGTTGATATAACAAAAATAAATGTCATAGCCAGCCTTCCCTATCCTAAAAACATTAGGGAAGTGTGCTATTTTCTTGGTAGTGCAAGGTTCTACAGGAGGTTCATTAAGAACTTTTCAAAAATTGCACTCCCTTTGTCAAGCCTACTTCAAAAAGTTGCCACATTTGATTTCAATAAGAAACGCAAGGAAGCCTTTGACACACTCAAAGAGAAGTTAACATCAACTCGAATACCACCTCGATGGGACTTTCCATTTGAGATCATGTGCGATGCTAGTAACCTAGCAGTAGGGTCGATATTAGGACAAAGAGTTGACAAGAAGTGCCATATGATATGTTTCGCATCTAGAATACTCAATTCATCTCAATCATTTATTCAACCATAGAAAAAGAATTTCTTTCTATTATGTTTGCTTTGCATAAATTTAGATCTTACATTCTCGGTTTTCCAATAATTGTTTATACTGACCACGCTGCTCTTAGGTACCTCATGACGAAGAAAGAATCAAAGCCCAGACTTGTCAAATGGGTCCTTCTTTTGCAGGAGTTCAACTTGACTATGAAATACATAAAAAGATCCAAGAATTCAGTGGCCGACCATTTAAGTCGAATCATGAAAAAAGAAGAGTTAATTCCAATTAGAGAGGACTTTCCTTATAAACACCTTTTCAAAGTAAATGCTTTCCTACCGTGGTACACCGACATGGTAAATTACCTTGTTACGGGTAAGTTTTCCTTTAACATGTCTTCATCTAGAAGGTCTAAACTAAAAAGTGACTTTAAATACTTTGAATGGGATCCTCCTTATCTATAGAAATTTTGTTCATATCAAATCATTAGGAGATGTGACCCTAACGAAGAATTTGAGTCTGCTTTGTCATTTTGCCATGAACATGCATGTGGACGTCATTTTTTGTCCATAACAATATGCTAGAAAAATTTTAGATTCAGGACTATTTTGGAATTCTCTTTTTGTCGATTCGTGTGCATTGTAAGTCTTGTGAAAAGTGTCAAAAATCTGGATCTTTGTCTAAAAGAAATGAAATGCCTCTCAATTCCATTCTTGTTTGTGAAATATTTGACGTGTGGGGCTTAGATTTCATGGTCCATTTTCTTCTTCGTTAGCCGTACATTTTACTTAGAGTAGATTATATTTCCAAGTGGGTCAAGGCAATCCCCACTAGAACAAATAATTCTTCTATTGTTTCAAAATTCCTAAAAAAATAACATCTTTTCTAGATTTGGAATTCTTAAGGCCATCATAAATGACCAAGGAACACATTTTTGCAATAGAACCATAGAGACATTATTGAAGAAATACAAATTTCATTACCGTGTTGCAACCCCGTATCATACTCAAACAAATGGTCAAACGAAAATTTCAAATAGAAAAGTGAAAAACATTTTAGGAAATACTGTATACCTGAAAAGAAAAGATTGGAGTTATAAACTTAATGATGCACTTTGGGCTTACAAAACCGCTTAAAGTTACCCATAGGAATAACCCCGTACGGAATTATATATGGCAACGCATGCCATCTTCCAGTAAAGGTTGAACACAAAATGTATTGGGTAGTAAAGCAATATAATTTGAATCTAGCCCAAGCTGGAAAAGAAAGACTCCTAGAGTTATAGCAATTAGAATAATTTAAACAAGATGCTTATGAAAATTCAAAAATTTACAAAAAGAAAATCAAAATTTTTCATGACAAAGGCTTAATAAGAAAGGACTTCAAAATTGGACAAAAATTTTTGCTTTATAATTCTACATTACAGTTGATGCTTGGAAAACTCAAGTCCAAATGGCTAGGTCCTTTTAAAATTACTACTGTTTTCTCATATGGTGCAGTCGAAATAAAAAGTCCTAAAACAGGAAAAATCTTCAAGGTGAATGGGCATAGACTCAAAATTTACAATGAAGGACATGTAAACCAAGTCCAAACGACACCCCTCTTCACCAACGTCAAGGAAACGACGCTGGTTTGGTCCGTTTGTTAGCTAGTAGGGGGACCTAATGGACCTACAGATCATGGGCTTCAACGATCCGAGATTAATTGGCTAAATTCTTTAACCCAATTAACCAACATTCGTTAACTACCAGATCACTCCACCAAAGTCCAACAGTTACACTCCCCCCACTATAGATATATTTCTATCCACTTGATTTAACCACGATCTATAAGTCGACCTTTCACAGGTTGTTCGTAATAACGGCTGGGTCAAAAATTGTTTCACCCTCGAGATTACATCTTGTTCCTTAAGTTCCTCTAATCCTCTAATGAACAATTGGTTTGTGATCCAATCATCAAACCAAGTCCCTCTCAGGCCAATGAGAGGGTGGGACCCCTTGCTCAAAACCCGAAGTCCATACTTAAAGAACAACCTTTTTACTATCCCTAAAAGTGGGTAGGAGTGAATTTCATCTTGCACCCTATGTCCTCAGTCATCTACTCGGTCTTACCCTTTAAATGGGGGCCGTATTGAGTCGACACTATTAAGCCAACCTTCACCTATGCAAATCTAAGGATAGTCTAGAATAAACAGGAGTTCATAGTTAGCTCATGATTAAGGTCAAGTTACTTAGGTCATCGCTTTAAAATAGTCAGTCTTATATAGTAAACAACATTATAAAGAAGAGTGACTTATTTCTCAGTTCGATCTTATACAAACTCTTTACACAGGATGCCTCCACTTGCATGTTTCCACATGAACGATTCAGGATCACATCGTTTGTACTACATACAAAGTGGGTCGCATACAATAGTGTCCCTAAAATAAGGTACTCAGTCTTATCCATATACTATAGACCATTTTGGCTATGTACTCAAACTTGATCCACTCTTATGTCTCCACATTAAGTTTCAAGTACTCATGTAATAGTCATGGATCTTATTTATTGGATTTAGTTTTTACAAGTGCAGTTTACATATCCAATAACAATTTTATTTAATAAATCTCAATAACCACTTTATTGTAAATAGAATATGTTTAATTTTACAAACTATGACTTTTAGGACATATAACCCAATAAGTTTATTTTTTGTATAAATATATAACATAAATATACTTCATAATTGATTTTTTTTTTTAAAAAATACAATATTTTATTTTAAACTATACACTACAAAATGCCAATATATATTTATATATATAAATAAAGAAAAAAATCTATGTACTATATTCAAAGGGACTATAAGGGGAGAATTTTCTCCTTCCCTTTTTTGTCCTTAAATATTTTAATAATTCCCTTCTTGCCCTGGGTGATGCAATGTTAAAGGAGGCATGCGACCAAGTAATTGCAAGCGTTGGCTTGAGAGTTAAGCCTTAAGTTGATGACCAAGAGGAAAGGATCAGCCTAGTGAATGATTAGGTAAGCTAGTTGTCATGCTTAGGTTCGTTGTTATCTCTCTAAGGATGAGGTGGCAGCTTATCAATGAATGGTTAGCATGCAACTGCTAATATAAAAGGGAAGTTTGAATTCAAAGAGAGGGTTTGAGCAATTTACTTGTGCAAATATAGTGATTCCAGAGCCATTAAAACCCTGAGTGTTTCTAGTTACTGAGGTTGAATTTCCGTAAGGAAATTCCAGAGGAATTGGGCTAGAGATTGAAGAATCTAATTAAAGGTCGAGCCCTCGGGTAAGCTAAAGCCAGTCTTGATGATTTGAGAATTTCAGCCAAATCACGAGAAGTTCTAGGCTGAAATTTTAAAGTAAGCTTGTTAAGACATTTTAGAGTAAGTTTGTAGAAGGAACTTTGTCGAGAAAAGGCTTGGAAAACTAGTTATTCAAATTGTAAGCTAAATCTAGAACTTTTGAACAAACAGGCAGCTGCTTAGGTTGATAAGCAAACAGCTGAAGGGCCAGACAGGGATGTTGAACGCACGCGTTAAGGAATGAGCTCTGTGCAAGGAATGAGTTGGCGCAAGGATGCACTGAAATGCGATGAACCATGCAACGCATGCCGAAGCCGTAAGTGCAAGTGTTGTGTGGGTGTTGGATTGTGCATAGCTCACATTGAGGCTATTGCCTTCCTCCTTTGGTCGCATACATCTAAGCCAACGCATGTCCTAGCCCACACATAGCTTAATCTTAACATATCATCAACCAAGCATTAAGTCCTCCTCAACGCTCAACCATCGAGCATCACATCGCATGCCTTATGTATCTTGTGTCCAGACTGCAAACGCTTTCCAAACAATCCAATATCCTTCCAGTGTAATCGCATATCTCATCACATCCTTCCTCGCTTCATCACATAGCTCTAGCGTGCATCGAGTATCCAACGCCTTGCGCTCATCATAGCACACTGGTCAGTACGCACGCCCAGCCTCAACATTTAGCCTTGCATTCATTGTGCACCCTAGCGCACATCGTCTATCTCATCTGCTTGTGCTCATTGTCTAGTGCCTATAATGCAACCCCGAATACATTATGCGATCACCCTCGTGCAACTCCCTCATGTTCAGTGCCTTGCTCGTGTGCAACCGACCGCTTCCTCACTCGCGCCTGTCCATACTTGTAAAACCTAAACCCTAATTACTTTAAGTAAGAGTAAGTAATGTGATGTCTTCTAATGAGCTAAATGAAGCCATGCCTTAGGAAGGGTAGAAGAAGGAAGCAAGAAGAAATAGGCACTTGGGTAGCTAAGTGTAAAAGTAGGACAAAACCCGGTTAGGCTAAGAAAGGTCATGATTGATGATGGAATGCATAATAAGCATATGAATGAGACCATGCCATCTAATAAGGTGTAGTGCTAAAGTAATATTGTGAGTGAAGTTAGAAAAAGCAGTTTTGCTAAATCCTAGCCTTCATTACCAATAATGGGCATGGTGGCACAAGGAGGGTTCATGCTGGATTTTGGGCGGTAATATAAGCAAGAAGGTTGAATTCATTGGGTCGGTTTGGACAAACTACTTAGGCTATTTGTGTAATTCTAGTGGCATTAAAAAGCTCTGTGTGTCTATTTTCTGTGGGTGGGTACAGGAAAACTCATTGGAATAAGGCCGGAGGGGAAAAATAAAGATGAAGGGTTCGTTTCTCTAGTGAATCTAGCATCAGTGAATAATTGAAGCTCCAGGATGAATTATGAAGCATTTTGAGCTAAACATTTGAGGTAATATTGCTAACTCAGTTATGAACAACTTTGTAGAATGGAACTTTTTAAGATGAGGCTTGGAAACCGAGTTATATAATTTTTAATTTTGAACTGGAAATTGTTGAACAAGCAGGCAACTACTTGAATTGGAGCCACCGATGAAGTTTTAAATCTCCAGATTAAACGACAAGAAATTTTGAGCTTAAATTTTAAGGTAATGTTGCTACTCAATTTTAAACATGTTTATAGAAAGAAGTTTCTTCAAAAGAGGTCTGGATTTTGAGTTATGAATTTTTAAAGTGTAATAGAGAATCTGTGCATAAGCAGACAGCTGCTTCGGAGGAATAAGCAAACAGCTCACCGTGGAGATTATAGTGAGATTTTGTGATGAGGATCTCGCTAATGAAGGAAATCTCGCTAATTTTGTGATGAGGATCTCGCTCTAGAAGGGAATCTCGCTAGAAATTAGGTTGAGTATTGCTGGTATCGCTGGTAAGGTGAGTATCACTGGTATTGCTGGTAAGGTAGGTATCGTTGGTATCGCTGGTAAGGGAATATCGCTTGGAAAAGCTTGATCTCACTAGTAAGGGAGTATCGCTAGGAAAAGCTTGATCTCGCTCATGAGGATCTCGCTTATGAGGAGAATCTCGCTAGTAAAGTTGTCTTTGATGATGAAAGTTGCATTAGTAAATGAACTATTTGAGGTATTTTGTTAAGAATTCTAAGTAGTTTAACCAGGAGTTATGTCCTTTCAGGCTAAGAAGAGCTAGGAGAGACATATAACCCGTTAAGAGGCCAACGAGCTGTGAGTGACCATGTGATGATTTAATGTTTTAATGATTTAGAAACTAAGAATTCTTGAAGATATTTCCCATGCTAAGTGTTTAAATGAATTGCTAAGCAACATATTTGTGAAACTGTTTCTCATGCTAAGTAAAGCATATTTTCCATGGAATTGACATGATTTAGGTATGTTATCTTGTCCAAATACTCTAAGTATGTTTAAGTAACTCCATTTTTATGACGAACCAGTATGATGGATGAACTAGTATGATGATTTGAGCACTAAGCTTTAGTTTTCAACTAAATGTCTATGACTAGTTATATGACGAATACTGAAGGACAATGAGAAGGTATCCTTTCAACTAAAGGTTTATGACTAGTTATATGACGGATACTGAAGGACAATGAGAAGGTATCCTTTCAACTAAATGTTTATGACTAGTTATATGATAGATATTGAAGGACAATGAGAAGGTATCCTATCAAGTACCTAAGGTATGACAGTACTCAGTTATAACCACGTGCATGAAGGTAATACGACGTCGAGGGATTGAGCAAAAGGGTTCTCCCTGATTAAGGTTGGCATTGAGAGTTAGATCTGATAGTTCACTCTCAACTAAGGATAAAGGTAGTAGTCATATCTTCTTCTAGGCTAGAAGGATAGTTTGGAATTGCTAATGCTTATGAATGTTTATCAATGCAAGATGTTACTAATATTTGAGTTTTCCATGTATGTTTCCCATATCTAACGTATGCTAATAGTTTTACAAGCTAGTTCAACATGATTTAAGCCAACTTATTTTGCAAAGTATGAAGCATGTGTTAGGGTTAAAGCTAAGGTCGTATGAAGCTTGATGTACTATGCTTTAAATACCTAAGATTGTCAAAGTACTTGCGTTAGTATTCCTAAATATACTGAAGGGGATACTGAAGGTAGGGAAGGTATCCTAAAGAGTTTTCTATGCTATATTTGAGAACTATTCTTTAAATGCTTTTCGAGAACTTGATAGCTTGAGTGAGTTGGATACCAAAGGTAAGGAAGGAATCTAAATAAATGTACCTAAGGTGTTGACGGTACATAGAAAACTCCATGAGCATGTAGACAGGTCTGAGTGAGAGGCTGAGGTATGGGTCTCTTAGCCGATAACAGACGTTGGGAGCTAGAGCGATGTATGCTCGTTCTCAACTGAGGAATAATGATTTTAATGGTGGTTTTAAAGGTTTTATGTACATGTTTGCTTGGTACATTCTAGTTTCAGTGTTATGTTCTCAAGCTTTCGGTTTTAAGTATGAGATTTATATTTTTATTAAGTCACTCACTGGGCTTCTAGCTCACGTTTTCGAATGTTTTCCTTTTTCAGGTACCGGTCAGTTCCCAAAGGACTATTTTGCTACTACTCTGCCACTTAAAGAAACAGGTTGAAGGAAGCGTAATTGAGGACCTGTATTAGTTAGTACACATGTGTCTGTCTAATGACTAGTATTCTTGATGGGGCTTACTAGGTTGTAATATCCATGTATAAACAATGCTGCGACACCCTGTGAAGTAAATGTGTTAAGTTCTAAGTTAATATGTATGTATTCAGGGTTTTAGTATTATTTAATAGGTAAGAGAGGCAGTAAGTGCCAGTAAAAGGATTGGTAACTGCTGCAGTCACCATTCCATCCAGGTTAGGAGGGTAATCCGGTGCGGGGTGTGACAATACTTGTTGCATGATGGCTCTTCCTCGCTGCATGGTCACGCAAGCCTCAGCGCATCCCTTGTAGCGCCTGGCCTTGCAACGCCAAGTATTCCTTGCTCGCATGCTCACTAACCTCGAAAGCCCCTTGGCTGCCGCATTCCTTGTCAACGCATAAGGTTGCAAGCACTCAACAAGACCACCTTGGCGTGCACAACTTCAATGCCTAGCTTTCTCCATACTCGGCCACACTTGGCCTCCACAAGAGCTCATCTATTCTTTAAAAGCAAGACTAGCACATGAGAGCTTGTCTCCAACGCCCAACATAAGGCTAACACATAGGCTATACTACCAACATAGCCATTTTATGGCTTGCCTAATCTCCAAGGCAAAACCAACGCCCATTCTTCCAAATCAATATGCCTTGGCCTATAATTAGCCAAATTTTCCTCTTGCTAAGCTATCTAAAACTCACCCGAGACTAGGTTTTTCCATTACTTATCATTTTCTTCCTTCATCTTTCTACTTTCTTACTTCCTTTACAACATTACCTTAACGTATCCTTAGTCTTTGCTTAGCGTACCTATTACTCACTTATGTAGGAAAAATGGAGTACGGGGTTTACAATTACCTCCCCCTTAAGGAAATTTCATCCTCGAAATTTGCTCGGACTTACTTATAATTAGGGTTTCACAACATCCTTTGGTTGTAAAACTTTATAACCTTATTCTTTACTACGCTTCCACTATGCTACTCTAACATTAATTTTGTTCATTCTAAGTAATACTACTATATATGAACAACCTAGTCATAAGAGTTCATTGTACTTGTTACATCATTTGGTGACTCTTCCATTCTTTGCTGAGTCATAACATTCATTTTATCATTAGGATGGTCTTGTTTCCCTTTTCTTGTGATGCAACTGGAACATTTGTTTCCAGTTTTCATACCTTTGATCTATCCTACCAGCTGTGAAATCACTTTTTGTGTCAATTGGACTTCTCGACCTAATTGAGGCCATTCTTCCTAGAATGTCCTGTCTGTCCATACTTGGAAGAAGACATTCTTTCTACTATAACATTTTCTCAACTATGGCTTACCACACTTTACACATAAGGGTTTCTTAATTGTACTAGTCTTGAGCTCATTAAACTTCGAGCTATTACCTAGACCATCAGCAAACTTGGACCTTTTCCATTTCGCCTTCTACTGACCACTTTGTTCCTTAATTTTATACTCAACGTACCTTTAGTACCTTTTGAGCTCACTGTTGCTTATCTTTTTCCTTCCTCTTAGGATTAACTTTAACTAGGGCTTTCTCGATATCATAGCTTTTTCCTAAATTCACCAGAATAGACTCCATATTTGTCACCAACCTCTGGCAAACTTGCTAAGCATTCTATCTCTAGTGAAGAGTCTATTCTTACCTGTGTGACTTCTAATTTCTCTTCCTGAAGTCTCACTTCCTGAGCCACTGAAACTTTATCTTTCACTTACTAGAATCCTCATTCTTTTGAATCTCAGGCTTTCTAAAGGTAGGGTCAGGGAACTCGTTGTCTGTCTGCTTGCTCTGCCTGCCACTTTCGCTCAACATCTTTTTTTTTTTCTTAGGTAGTACACATGTTAGGGACTCACTTAGGACTCAAACTTTATACATAAACTTTCCCTTTCTTCCTAAAATCTTATGCTCTGATACCAACTTGTCACACCCTGCTTCAGATTACCCTCTTAACCTGGAAAGAGATGTGACTGCAGTAGTTACCGACCCTTTTCCTGGCATTTATTGCCTAACTAACTGGTTTAACCTATCTTAAACCTTGGTATACATATATTTCATCAACATACTGAGCAAATTAACTCAAAACTTAACACATTTACATTACAGGGTTTTAAACATTGTTCATACATACACTTATGTATACTACAATTTAGTGAGCCCAACATACAACACTAGTCCCTATATGGCAGACACATGTGTACTAACAAATATAAAGTCCTCAATCAAGCTTCCTTCAACCGAAGTCTTTGAGTGGCAAAGTAGCAGCAGAGATGTCTTCTGGGGAGTGACCGCTACCTGGATGAGAAAACATTTGAAAACCTGAGCTAGAAGCCTAGTGAGTGACTAACTTTTAAAACACATGCATCATACATAAAACTGATAATAAAACTGAAAGCTTTAACTGAAGATATAAACTCAGGCAACCATCATTCACGTAATCATTAACATAACAAAATCACATTTTATGCTTTGCTGAACTATGCCTTTGTTGAGAGTGGCCCTTTTACTCACTTGTTACTATACTTATACTTAACCTATTGTCTAAGAGTGAACCCTTTTGTCCAACTCTCTACTTTACTTAACTGCATTACTACTTGACTGAGAGAAAGAACCCTTTTGTCCAATTCTCCATACCAATCTAGGTCAAGGTGTGTCTCCTTTGTCCATCACCTTTCTCTTAGTTTCAGCTATCCTACATGCATATAGATTGGATCCAATCCTCAGAACTTATGTCTAGGACTTAGTTCCAATACCTTCACATCTAGTCCTTCAGTACTGTACTATTCAAATCTAAGACTAAGCTTCAGTACCTTTTCATTTAGTCGTTCAGTATTGAGCTATTCATACTGAACTCGTATCTAGGGCTGAGCTTTAGTACCTTCTCATTTAGTCCTTCAGTACTGAGCTATTCATACTAATCTTTCAGTATTGAGCTATTCATACTAATCTCATATCTAAGACTAAGCTCCAGTACCTTCTCATTTAGTCCTTCAGTACTAAGCTATTCGTATGTTCTAAGGCACATTCTATATCTCTTTATGACTTAGTTGCCCTAAAGCATTCAGTACTAACACATACTCATGATCATTGAAATGCATAACATGAACATAACATTAAAGAAAGATGTGTTACTTAGAAACTATTTGAGAATAGTTGTCATAAATAGCTTTTAGTAAACATGAATTGCTAAAACATTCATAAAGCATTTGCAATTCATTTAAAGCATTTTAAACATTTAAAGTCACTCACTATCTTTGGCAATCCTCTTAATGCATTCTTTTGATGTCAAACCTGTGGACATCATAATGCATTTTATTCATTAGCATTGGCCCCCTTTTTGGGACTAACATTCTATAACTAGCTTACTTTGTTTTTGTGTGCAACCTTACCTATCAATGCCAAGCTCACTGTACGTTGAACACTTAGCTAAATTCTTAGGCCTCAACTTGATTAGGCAGCAACAACTTCACCATTGCTTATTACCAAGCCAATGTTTGCAATTACTTGGTTGCATGCTTCCTTCAACAATGCATCGCCCAACTTGGCCAATGCATAGTTCACCTTAACGCTATCACATTTCTCCTTTGGTCGCATACTTCTAAGCCAACGTATGTCCTAGTCCATGCATAGCATAATCTTAACATATCATCAACCAAGCATTAAGCCCTCCCCAACACTCAACCACCGGGCATCACATCGCATCCCTCAACCAAGATTGCCAATGCTTTCCAAGCAATCGCACAGCCTTCCAGTTCAATTACATATCTCATCACATCCTTCCTCGATTCATCGTATAGCTCTAGCATGCATCGAGTATCCAGCGCCTTGTGCTCATCGCTGCACACTGGTTAGCACGCACGCCCAACCTCAACGCTCAGCCTTGCGCTCATCATGCACCCCAACGCACATTTCTTATCTTCCTGCGCTCATCGTCTAGCACCTATCACTAGCGTCTATCGTCTAGCGCCTATCGTGCAACCCACATGCCTTATACGATCACCCTCGTGTAATGCCCCACGTCCAGTGCCTTACTCACTCGCAACTGCACGCTTCCTAGCTCGGCCTGGCCCATACTCTTTGAACGATGGCTCTTCCTAGCTGCAAGGTCACGCAAGCCTCGGTGCATCCCTTGCACACGTGCGCTAGGCTTAGCGCCTGGCCTTGTGCCAACGCCCAGCAATTCTTGCCCACATGTTCACTAATCTCGCAAGCCCCTTGGCTGCCGCATGCCTTGTCAATGCATAGGGTTTCTAGTGCTCAACAAGACCGCTTTGGCGTGCACAACTCCAACGCCTAGCTTCCTCCATACTCAGCCACACTTGGCCTCAAGAGCTCATCTAACCTCTAAAAAGCAAGACTAGCGCATGAGAACTTGTCTTCAATGCCCAACATAATACACATAGGCTACAAAACCAACACTTAGCCATTTTATGGCTTACCTAACCTCCAAGGTAAAACCAATGCCCATTCTTCCAAACCAATGCCATCAATGTCTTGGCCTATACTTAGCCAAATTTTCCTCTTGCAAAGCTATCTAAAACTCACCCGAGACTAGGTTTTTCCATTACTTAGAATTTTCTTCCTTCATCTTCCTACTTTCTTACTTCCTTTACAACTTTACCTTAACATATCCTTAGTCTTTGCTACCATACCTATTACTCACTTATGTAGGGAAAATAGAGTACGGAATTTACATTTGCTCTAAAGCAAGTAAGGTTACTCCTAAGTCAAGGTGGACCTTACGGGGTGACAACAAAAGTACAAACTAGATAACCCAATTCTAAGCACATAAGACTTTAATTTTGTCAAACAATGACTTAAAGATGTATGAGAGAAAAGAAAAATTTTTAAATTGGGCTAAAAATCATGATCATGTTTTCCTAACGTTCTTTCATGCAAGTTTTATTACAGCAAGAGTGCATAATAAACCATTGAGGACATAAAATTAGTCTTTATCTTTAAGCATGTGGACAAATATGAATGTGAATGAATGAACAATTCTTTTGCAATAAAGACAATTTTATGCGATACTACGTCTAAATATATACGTTGTTAATGTTATGCTTGTAGTATGCGATGTAGTAGTGCGTGTCACAAGTTTCCTTGCACTGAAACCAAGTATAATTCTAACGCAAGTTTCTCAGAATAATATGAGATCGAATACAGTGATTGTTTTCGTTAATGAGTTACTTTTGTGATACATGCGACCGGTTTAACAATGAATAAAGAATTGGGTTTATACATGAATATAAATTGCAATGAAATAAAATTGCATTGATAAAATAAAATCCTAAACTAATATGATACAAGATACAAGATACATGATACACGATACTAAGGTCGAGAACTGACTGCGAAGTTGTACAAAGATTGGATGTATGCGATGGCAAGTCTTTATGAATGAATCAGAACGAAAAAGAGCAAATAGTAAAAACAACGCAAGTTTGCCAATTGCGTTAAAGATACAACTAAGTTTCCGCTTTCCCTTGGCGTACACCTCTCGGTAATCGGCCGCGTTCCCATATCTCTATGGTGAAACAGGGATGAACATGATGAACGCAAGGTTGTTTCCATCTCTGGAAATACTTCTTGCTTTAGTTAACGCATTCTTCCAACCCTCTCTTGATAGGCGGAATAACATCTTCACTTCTGCTCTCACATGTGAAAATGCCGTCGAGCATGCTTTAGCTAAACTTAATTATTTCCTTAACAAAAATTAACTTACTCGCTTAATTCTTTCTATTTACCCATGGGATTAAGAATACATCATGGAGAAAATGGATTATTGATGTATGGAAAGAGACAGTGAGATGACAATGGAAATTATCATAAGATTTAATACTAAAATTAAGCGTCTGATACATGTTGTGAATGAAAGAGTAAATACGATGAATACAGATGATGAAATAAAGATTAGAAACGAATAAAGAAAGAGTGTCAACGTTTTGACACAGATCCCGAACGGAGTTGTGCTTGCCGGCGTGTGGAAGTAGTTGAGAGAAAAGCTTCCCTCTCAAGCTTGCTTTCTCGATAGAATTGACCTTCGCACAGAGCTTCAGCTATGGGGATTGGAAGGATTCTCTATTCGGAGACTCACCTCTTGGCCTTGTCTCGTGGTTCGCCTCGATATAATCTGTAAGTCGCTTCAGACCAGTCTCTCTCTCAGAATGAGTATATGATGTCTCTATGTATACATGTATATTTTTTAATGAATTTGCAGAAGCTATTTATAGGCGAAGCTTGGCTCTTTGACTTTGTGGTTCCCACTGTATGGTTATGGTAGTTCCTGAAATGGTGGAGTGAATCTTCCTTCTATTACGTAATCAATCCATCAGAAATGCACAACTGAAAGCTATACATTTGTTAGAATCCTCCGCAAATGTGTTGCTCTTTACATCTTTGATCTATCGCTGCATGCGGTGTTATTTTTTATTACCGCATGCGGTTGAAATTGCGTTGATTGCTAGAGCTCTTAATCGATTGTCGCATGTGCCGTCATTACGTTGATCATCCCTTCATTCTTGATTGATGGGCGCAATGCGACAAGATGCATTATTTATTTTGCTTTTAAGCCATGATGCATGCGGTGACTAATTTCCTGCAAATAGAAACTAAGACATTCTATTCTACCATCACAATGGTGTTAGTGGGTGTATTGACAACATTTTATAATTTTCGCATTTCTTAGCCAATTTCAATACTATCGACGCAACTTTTCTTTCTTTTAGCCGCAATATCTAAATAAAACAATATAAATAACTTGTATTTCTACAAGTTATCACACCCCGAAATTTAGATATATGCTTGTCCTCAAGCATATCTTCAACTAAGGCAATATCGCTCAATTCTTATCCTTATTTTGTGTCGATTGGTTGCTCCGGATGCTCTACCTGGACAACATTACTTAACAATGCAATTTTCTTCTATCCTAGATAATTCATAAACATGCCCTACTTTATTCTTTTATACAATAAATCTCGACTAAAAAATTCCTTTCTTGTTTTAAAAAGAATGTTTACCTCTTCATGGAAAAACAACTTGGTACGACTGTATGCGGCGGTCTAGTTTGCGTCATTTTATTAGAGACTGTTGATCATGGTTACACCCTTCGTTTTGGCTTGTTCCCACGGGTGTCATGCGAACATCCACGATTGTGTACCAATCTCAACTTCAACTCTTGATTTTTAGCTAAGTTTAACTTTAGCTTGTCAGAGGAGTTGTCCCTTATATTCTTATTTTTCTTCTCATTTTTTTCTCTTTCATATTGCGTCGATCTTGGAAACCCACCTTCGTTTTGGCTTGCTCCCACGGGTGTCATGCGAACATCCAACTACGAGCAGGTTCCTTTCACGACTTAACTCTTATCACGGTGGAATTTTTCCTTTGTGCTGACATTGGAGTTTGTATGAATTTTTTCTTTTTTTTTTTTGACAATGAAGGCATTTTTCTAATGACCGCATCCACTTGATCGCATCTGCTCAGACCTTCCCCACCCCCAAATTTAGAGATGCGCAAGGTCCTCATTCCATTGTTTTGGACAGAATAGATAAAACACTTAATCAAAATTTTGAAAAGAAGGTTTGAGTAGAGTCTTGAAGGATAAAAGGTAAAGCAGTGCTATTGCTATGAATTATCTAAGTGTTAGTCAGAAAATGCAAAGTGTGGGAAATATTTCTAAGGGTATGCATATAACTCATCATGGCAGCGCAATTAATAATGCAAAAGAAAAGATAAAGAACATCGCAATAATTGACAAAGGATGATAAATAAGAGGCTAACGCATACGGAAAGAATTGTTACTCAGTTGTATTAAAAATTAATTAAGTATACAAAGAATTACAAATAACGCAATACAAAATTTGAGCATGTACAAAGAATCAAGTAATAGCTTCTATACATAGAAATAATGAAGTGAATTTATCCTTTGTCTTTGATTCAGATGAGTGCACGGTTAATGATTAACACAATGCATATTTGCAGAGGACGGGCAACAACACATGTATCAGCGTAACACACCCTCAACTCAACGCATTTCTGGAGGACGGGCGCACGGTATTTCTACTGGTACAACTCTACCTCAACATAGTGCTTTTTTGCTAAGGACGGGCAAAAAATACATACGAGCGCAACACACCCCTCAACGCAATGCATTTGTGAAAGATGGACGCAAAGTGATCTTGTTAGCGCAAGATGCACCCATCATCGCAATGCATACCGGATGTTGATTGTTATTATTTTAATTTTTTTTTCATCAATGCAAGTCGCTAGGACTTTGCGGTATTTATTTTCTTTTAAACAATCATTCATAGAGAATTTAAAACAACGCAATTAATGCAGAAAGTAAGGAAATTGAAATAACGCACGAAAATTAACGCAATTGAATTAAGTGAAAAGTAAATTCATAAAGTAATAAAAGCTAGTTTAAGAAAACAATAAATAACATATTGTAGAGAGCAATAAAGAAAGCCATTAAGAAAGCAATTAAACATAGATTTTTAGAGATATGGATTGAAAGACAATTTTCCCATAATTACCGCAATCCACACCTCTACAGGCGGTCAAGCTTGCCTGCACAATGCCATCAAGGACATTGTTCACCTCCTTGCCTCATCCTGCAGTGTGTACGGGAAGAGATATAATCTAATTCCTTCGGGAGTCACACCAAGTATGGAGAATGTGTTGCACATTTCTTTCTGATGTGTTCTTATGCGAAAAATACACTTGATCTCTGGGTCAGTTTAGAATTTCGGGATCTATTCCAGTACTCATAAACCGTTAGCCTGTTCTTCGCGTTAAACTGACAGTATAAAGAGATCTGTCCTGCAAAATACCATAAAAGTATTCAACACTAATCGTTACCAATCCCTGGCAACGACGCCATAAACTTGATGACATAATTTTAGTCCTTCTGTTTAAGCATGTGGACAAATATGAATGTGAATGAATGAACAATTCTTTTGCAATAAAGATAATTTTATGCGATAATACGTCTAAATATATACTTGTTAATGATATGCTCGTAGTATGCAATGTAGTAGTGCGTGTCACAAGTTTCCTTGCGCTGAAACCAAGTATAATTCCAAAGCAAGTTTCTCAGAATAATAAGAGGTTGAACACAAGGATTGTTTTTGTTAATGCGTTACTTTTGTGATACATGCGACCAGTTTAACAATGAATAAAAAATTGGGTTTATATAGGAATATAAATTGCGTTGATAAAATAAAATCCTAAACTAATATGATACAAGATACATGATACATGATACACAATAATGAGGTTGAGAACTGACTGCAAAGTTGTATAAAGATTCGATGTATGCGATGGCAAGTCTTTATGAACGAATCAGAAGGAGAAAGAGCAAATAGTAAAAACAACGTAAGTTTGCCAATTGCGTTAAAGATACAACTAAGGTTCCGTTTTCCCTTGGCGTACACCTCTCGGTGATCGACTGCTTTCCCATATTTCTATGTTGAAAAGGGATGAACGTGATGAATGCAAGGTTGTTTCCATCTCTGGAAATACTTCTTGCTTTAGTTAACGCATATTCCAACCCTCTCTCGATAGGCGGAATAACATCTTCACTTCTACTCTCACATGTGAAAATGTCGTCGAGCATGCTTTAGCTAAACATAATTATTTCCTTAACACAAATTAACTTACTCGCTTAATTCCTGCTATTTACCCATGGGATTAAGAATACATCATGGAGAAAATGGATTATGGATGTACAGAAAGAGATAGTGAGATGACAATGGAGATTATCATAATATTTAATACTAAAATTAAGCGTCTGATACATGTTGTGAATGAAAGAGTAAAGATTATGAATACAGATGATGAAATAGAGATTAAAAACGAATATAAAAAGAGTGTCAACGTCTTAACATAGATTCTGAATAGAGGTTGTGCTTGCCGGCGTGTGGAAGTAGTGGAGTGGAAAGCTTCCCTCTCAAGCTTGCTTTCTCGGTAGAATTGACCTTCGCACAGAGTTTCAACTACAGGGATTTGAAGAATTCTCTATTCGGAGACTCACTTCTCGGCCTTTGCCCGGATCTACTCTGTAAGTCGCTTCAGACCAGTCTCTCTCTCAGAATCAGTATATGCACGTCTCTATGTATACATGTATATTTTTCAGTGTTTGCAGAAGCTATTTATAGGCGAAGCTTGGATCTTTGACTTTGTGGTCCCCACTGTATGGTTATGGTAGTTCCTGAAATGGAAGAGTGAATCTTCCTTCTGTTACACAATCAATCCGTCAGAAATGCACAACTGGAAGCTATAATTTGTCAGAATCCTCCGTAAATGCGTTGCTCTTTACATCTTCAATCTATCGCTGCATGCGGTGTTATTTTTTCTTACCGCATATGGTTGAAATTGCGTTGATCACTAGAGCTCTTGATTGATTGTCACATGCACCATCATTGTGTTGATCATCTCTTCGTTCTTGATTGATGGGCGCAATGTGATGAGATGCGTTGTTTATTTTTCTTTTGAGCCATGAATGCATTCAGTGAATGATTTCCTGCAAACAGAAACGGAAACATTCTATTCTACCATCGCAATGGTGTTAGTGGGTGTATTGACGACATTTTATAATTTTCGCATTTCTTAGCCAATTTCTATACTATTGACGCAACTTTTCTTTCTTTTAGCTGCAATATCTAAATAAAACAGTATAAATAACTTGTATTTCTACAAGTTATCAACCATCATATTAACAATAGAGCAACAGAGCAAACAAAACAATCAAAGCATAGAAAGCATAGTCCGAGCATAACGCTCAAGGACCTCAAGCTAAGATAAAACTATCCAACAGGTACCCTACTCCTAACTTTAAAACGATACATTGTCCCAAATGTATATCAAGTATAGCTCAAAAAGAAAAAGAAACAAGAGAACACAAAACCTCCACTGAAAACACGGTCACACACGAGACGGTGGTGGTAGTAAGGCTCGCCTCGAAAAAAGATGCTCTTCTCTTCTAGTTTGCCCTACAAAGCAAAAACAAAAACAAAAGAAAAACAAAAGCAAAAGAAACCTACAAAACAAAATGAAAAAAAAAGTTAACAAAAACTAAAGGATAGAAGAACTACAAACTACAAAAATAACAAAAACTAAGGAAAGGAAAAGAAAAATACTACCAAGGGCACGAGAAGGAAAGCTAGCCTCTATCAGAGTCGGATGAGTCTGGTTTCCTCGTAAGTTTTCTCTGGAAACTGATGCTAGCATATTAAAGATGGTTCTGCTCATAAATGTAGTTTAACTGTCCTTTCTATACGCCTCGCCCGACGAGAAGTCTCCTGACTCACTTTTAGGGACTCGGTAGTCACTTGAAGGGCTTCATGGGACATCCTCAAAGCCTACTCCCCAAAAGACTCCTCCGCTATTAGCACATCGTACTGATCCTGAGGAATATCCTCATCATCCCTTTCGTCTTTGTCCTCTTGATCTACTCCACGCCCACGGAAGGTGGGTACTGACAACTTGCAGATGGGTGCTCGATGCCCTATCCTCTCTTCATCAATTGGGGTCTCCACCCCAGAACTTCAGCACAGCTCAATAATCAAGCTCGGGTGCCCTAAGCTATCAGTGGTGGAACAATGCCCACATTAGCGGATCGAGGTCCTAAAGACCTGACTCACGTTACTGGACATAACCTTGAACTAAACAGTATGGGAGCTTGGCTCAGTCCTTGGTGACATCAGTAAGACATAGCAATGGCATCAATCTGGAACATACAAAGGCATGCCAAATTTGACGAGAGACGAACATATTCGTCCCTATAAAGTTGACTACAACACCTCTCAACCTAACCCGTTTAACTCTAGGTCCACACAGAGTCTCAATAACCTCCTACTCGAGGAACTGTTGGGAGCAGAATCTATTGGGGTTGATGCCCTAAATCTCGTAGGGTTTTGTAGTTTGTAAACATCTGCATGAACAAACGCTTGTGATGTAATAATATCAAATATTTTCTTCACTGTTGTCTATGAAATATGAGATATTTTAGTTTCATTTACCACAAACCAATAAACTAAGTTCCCTGATTGTCATTGTAACTTAAGCATGTATATGGAGACATACAAGTGGATCATGCCTTAAGTGATAACCTAAATGGTCTGTAGTATATGGATATAGGAGGGAAACCTTATCCTAGTGACATTACGGATATGACCCGCTTTATAGATGTTACAAATTTTGTAAAGTGCTACAGATGGTCTGATCCTGATCATTCATGTAGAGACATGCGAGCGAGGGTATCCTATACAAAGGAGTTTGTATAAGACAGAAGCACGAAGTATTTAGTCTCGTTATATAATGTTGTTCACGACAGAGACTTTCATTTCACTAGGATGACCATAGGTAACATGACCTTAATCCTGAGTGAGTTGGGAACTCCTACCTATGGGGGAAATCCTTTGATTTACATGGATGCGAGTGGCTAGATTGCCAACTCAAACCTACACTTTGGGGATTCGTCTGATTAGGGAGCTGGGAACTCAGCTACACAAGATGAAATTCACTCCTTCCACGAAGTAGGGGTAAGTAGATAGATTGCTCTCTTAAGGGCTGATTCTGGGGCTTGAACGTTGTGGCGCCATACACTTTCTCATGGCCCAAAAGGTGTCCACTCATAGTAGGACTATGATGTATTGTTCATTAGAGAAAACAGCTATACTTAAAGAGTTAGATGTAAGTAGAGGGACAAAATGGTAAATTGGCCGAGCTATACTTACGAGCGATTTGTGAAGGATTATCGTACTGTTGACTGGTTATATCCGATGGACACAAAAATATATCTATGGTGAGAAGAGTGCAACTGTCAGTCTTTAGTGGAGTGCCCGACAGTTAACGGATGGTGGATCTCGTGATTAAAGAATTTAGTCAGCTATTCACGTACTGTTGGAGCTTCAAGCTACAGGTCCATAAGGTCCCCTTGGTAGCTCAATGGATTTAAATTTAGAATCAGTTTTTGGGTCAGTTTGAAGTGTTTAAAATTGACAAGAAAGATTTTGATTACATATGATAAAATTAAACCGATTCAATTATATGTGATATAATTGATATGATGTATGAGATACATTAATTGGAGGATATTGATATTAATATGATTTATATTGAATAAAGGAGAAAGAAACTATGGTTTAAATGTTACATATGACGTGATATTAAAACTATAGGTTATAAATATAATATGATAAGTTAGTTATTATATTTATTTATAATTAAAACAATTATATGATAATTGTGGGTGGTTTCTCCTTTAACCATGCGTGAAAGTGGGAGGTTATGTTCAGTTTTCATAACTGAAGGATAAAATGAAAAATGTTTTCATTTTGAAGACATCGCTTTATTAAGTGCATTACTAATTGTTTAGCTCACGGGAGACTACACGATAGCCTTTAAGTGATTTTCTAAACAATCGTGTACTAGCGCCTTTTACTAAACCATCGTGTAAAGCGATTTACTAAGTGGTCACGTGCCAAGCAAGATTCTCTAAACGGTCATGTAAACAATCAAGAGTGTTTAACTAAACGATTGTGCACCTAGCGAGATTTACTAAACGATCAGGTACACAAAGTCTATACGATAGACAGTTGTCACACCCTACCCCAGATCACCCTCTTAGCCTAGAGAAGAGCGTGACTGTAGTAGTTATCAACCCTTAGGCTAACACTTACTACCTAAAAACTCTTGCGGAATAACTCTGATACCAAATACAAATTATATGCAACGAGACAGCTATAGGCCCACAATTTATTAACTTAGAAACTTAAAATGTTTAAAGTGTTTACAACATTAGATTTACAAGTCCTAAAACCCACAAACCCTAGTCCCTATATGAATAATAGTAACATGTGTACAATATTAACCGTAACCACCTAGCAAACGGTTACAAGTCTTTTCGTCCTTTAGTCGCAGAGGAGATACTGAGTTGTCTTCAGAGGATTTGACCGCTACCTGTGGGGGGGGGAAAGACGAAAAACATTTGAAAACGGGGTGAGCTTACGCCTAGTGAGTGACCGAGAAAACATAGTAAATTCTCATGCATGATTTTAGTAATGAGTTTTTAACTGAACATAAACCTTTACAATACTTTTACTGCATCATAAACGTTTTCCAAGCATAAAACATGTAAAGCTGTTTTAAACATAAAACAATAAAAGCATTTCTCAAATCAAAGTACTTTATAACTGGTAAAATAATCCCAACACCAACTACTAGTTCAGAGAGAACCCTTTTGCTCAATCTTTGACTTTATTCACCTGTGGCCACATTAGGTACTACTGCTCAGATACCTTCTCCTTGTACTTCAGTATCGAGCTACTAGGATACCTTCTCCAATGTACTTCAGTATCCCGTTGGTTTGGTACCTTCTCAAACGTACTTCAGTTCCAATAAATACCTTCTCCTTGTACTTCAGTATCTAGTTGGGTGGATGCCTTCTCCTTGTACTTCGGCATCGCATTTTACCAAAATTATTTATAAACAACTTTTCTCTTTAAAGCATGTACAGTATAACACATATACAACATGGCTTTAAAGATAGTAACACATGCTGGATAAAACCAACATATGTAAATAGTTTTTCAACAATAGGCATGCGTTCACAACACAATTCAGATCTTGCTTGGAAACCACTTTATAAAACTAATAGGCATGAGAATTATTTTTGCAAAAATGATTTCTATAAAACGTTTATAATCAAAAAATTTTAAAAACGTTTTAGTTTGAAAACATTTTAGCCACTCACCTCGAATTCTGATGAACTTTTCACTCTAGTAGCTCCTCAGGTCCCTTTTTCACCCCTAGAATCCAGATTCAACGTACAACTTAGATTACTCATAGTTCCGAACCTTATTTTGAAATACTTCCTTCTATAAACTTATTCTAAAATGTCTTAGGAATATTACCCTATACTTTCAGCTCATAATTCTTCGTGGTTTGGCCGAAATCTCAAAATCTTCCAGACTGGCCCAGACTGATCCGACAGTCTGACCCTTCTGCCTTCTTCTCAACCTACAGCCCAGTTCCTTTGAGCCTTTTCCTCTGGCAGACCTACACTAAAAACTAGACTTCGAGAGCTTTTAGATGGCTTGGGAATCACTCCAAACGCACAAGTAGATTGGAATATCTCCTCGTCCAAATTTGACACATTCCTCTGAATCCTCAATACCCTCTACTTTCTCTACTAAATTTATGATTTTTGTGTGATTTGAAAATGAAATCCCAACTCCCTATTTATAGGTGTTCAAATTTCTCATGGGATTGACAGCACCTACTTGGCTGCATGGCCAAATGTTTAATCCTCCCTTTATCAACGTAAGCTGACTTCACCTTGGTTCAATGTGTTCTTCGCAAACGCATCCAACACAATTTCTTAGGGTTTAAGAATTTCTCTTAATCGGACACCTAGATTTTAATTGACATTTGCCCTTACGTCTTCAAGCTTTTTTTTTATTCAAATTAGGGTTTTTAAATGCATAATCCACCCCAACGCGTCCAAATACATCGCCCAGAAGCTTGCTCGGTCGTTCAATGCATAGGCGAGGCGCTGTCTCTTATACACATCTAGATGTGTATAAGAGACAGGGCGAGGCGTGCGCGTGACGTTCGAATGCAGCACCCGACAAGGCGTGGCTGACGCATAGGCCGCTCTCGCTCTCTCCACTCTCGCTCTCTCCCACTATCTCGCTGGTCTTGCTCTCTCCACTCTCGCTCTCTCCCACTTTCTCACTCAAAATCTAGTTCTCTCCCCTCTCGCTCTCTCCAACTTTCTAGCTCAAAATCTTGCTCTCTCTACTCTCGCTCTCTCCAATTCTCTCGCTCAAACTGCTCTCTCCAATCTCGCTTTCTCCCATTATCTCGCTGGTCTTGTTCTGTCCAATCTCGCTTTCTCCCAGTTTCTCTCCAACTTTCTCTCCAATCTCGCTCTCTCCTAGTTTCTCTCCAATCTTGCTACCTTTGTTGTTAGCTACTGTGAACAATGTTCTCCGTACACGTTTGCTCACCACTTTGTGATACTTTTACACGGATTTTCCAAATTTTTCCAAAGTAATTTTCCATATTTTTCGCATTTCACATAAATTCCACATTTTTCTCAGTCCTTCAGCCATAACGCACTTCACCTAATTTCTCCATAGCCGAATTTTTCCAAAATTTCCCAAACTCAATTTCCATATTTTTCTTTTTCAAATCCCCATTCCTTCTTCACCATTCCACACTAACTTTCTCATCAACCTACTTATTATTCAAATTTCATTACAATTTTACCAATTATAGCTCAAATTAAATTATTCAAGGAAAATCTACTTAACACTTAGAAATTTTCTTCCTCTTAACTTAGGATTTAACTTTCACTTAGTTAATTCCTTTTATCACTTGCTTAAGTAAGGAAAATAGAAATCCGGGTTTCACAACAGTTTTTTCTCCCACTTGCTTGATTGTATAGTTCGATCATTGCTTTCCTCCATCCCTCTACCAAATACAACAGAGTCCACACCTCCTGGATTCTCACTCTGAGAATACCAAGGTTGTCGAGTGCTGGTGTCTAAGAGGTTGCTTGTTCATGGAGAAGATTGTTCGTGTTCTAAGTGACAATGAGAGATTGGGTTGGCGTTCTAAGTGACAACAAGAGGTTGCTATTTCAGTCTTCACGAGAGCGAGAGATCAGTAGAAGAAGAGGTCTTCAAAGGCATGTCTCTCATTCCTTTTGTATTTAATTATAAAACCATGTTGTAATTTGTTAGAAGATGCATAACTATTCTTTATGTTTGTGAATGCCTTTAATTCTGCCACAATAGGCTTGGATAGATCTTGCTTCCGCTCATGGGTTCTCTTGAATAAGAGTTCCTTCAGAATCAACTATACTCATCATTGAAGTCTATCAACTTGAAGACTTCATTGATGAGAATGGACGAAAAGGGAACCCTAATGCCCCTAACTAACGAGAAGTCCCTATTGTGAACTAAACCTAGGGTGCTCGAAAACTGGCTTTGGATCACACCCACCCTGTCTAGTGCTACCGTCACTCCTCCTACTTTATCTCTTAGGACTCATGAAATTTTGACTAAATGAAAAATCTTGCAAAAATTGGGCTCTAACCTAGGCGAAATCCAACAAAAACTTCAAAAATCACCCTATCCCACAAAAAATATACAACAACTAAAATAAAATTCACGTGTACATAGAAAAAAACTCAACAAGTATTTCAATTTCAAGTCAAACATCATTAACTAGATTTTCAACACAAATTTAAATCAAGCCTAGATTCCATTCAATCAAAGAGATTCGACATGTGTTGCAAATTTACAGAAGAAATAAATAATGGAAGGCCCTAGAAATGAAGAAATCTCAAAAATTGCCCAAGAAAAGGCCCTAGAATTCGATTTGGGTATGAAACCCATGAATTGAAGGTTGAAAAGTGAAAAAAACCTTGAAGATTATATGAAACTGAAGAGGAATTGCAAGATTTTTGTGATTTAGGTGAAGAATAGGTGAAAGATTGGAAGAAATGTGGGAGAGAATGGTTGAAAATTGAAAGAGAAAGTGAAAAGAATAACCATTCTTGCTTAACGTAGTTCTACCTTGCAGCATTGTAACACCGTGCCCTATTTATTTATTTATTTTTTGGTTAAAGAAACTAAATTAAACCTAACCCTACTTAAACGAAAAATAAATAAAAGAAACTAAACCAAAACTTTAAAACTAATTTAAAAAAATGTCCTAAAAAACTAGAAATAGAAAATAAGAATTAAAAGAAAAATTTTCACCTCGCTGTCTCTAGGAATCGAAATTTTTTAACGTCAGTTGCTCGACGTAATCTGCTCCCTGTCAAGGTTCAAAGAAATTCTTGTTTTCTCTGGTCCTCTCTTGGATAAGTCGATATGGCCCGGTAAGACCATAAAGGTTCCCATGTTTTGAAAATAACCAAACAGGTCGAATTTGGATTTTTTAAGTTTTTTCGAAAAAAACGTAAAAAGAAAGAATCAAAAGACTCAAATGACCCAAAAGAGTCGAAATAAAGAAAAGACTAAATAGACTCTTGAGAACAATGAGAACAAAACCAAAAAATATACGATATACTAGACGACAGAACAGGGCGAGGTTTCTCAACCTCGAACTCCATCACCTAGAAATCAACAGTTGTAGGCTCAGATTCTTCATAGTCCTCACAAACTAGCTCTAGACATGGAAGGCTATCTTCCAACTCATCCTCAATGTCGACATTGGTTACCTCATTGTTGCACGCCTCTGTCATAAGATGTAAGCAGCAAGGATTCACATCCCTTCTCAACTGAATCAGAAGATTGAGTGACCAAGTCTCTCAAACTTGGAAGATCGATTCTAATCTTAGTTTGAAAACTAAAGCTCTCCTGTAGGAAGCCGCAGATCTCCTTCTCAAAAACAAGATTGTTAATAGCAAGTTGTCTAATCACATCTTTTAGTGACATACCTGAGTCGGCAGTGTGAGCTTGCATCGACATGTTAGACGTGGCAAGGTGTGGATCATAGTGGCACTTGTCCCACCCTAGGTTTCCATAGCCATAGGACTTATCCCATCTAGGCCGATGGAAATTGTCATCCATATAACTAGGATACCCTTCCATGGAGTAGTCTCGCGGAACAAGGCTCCACTGTAGGTTTGGACAAGCTTGCCCAGGGTGATCAATCCTACATGCTTGCACCTACTGTGGTTTACCTGCAACATTGACTAACCAGATAAGTTGACTTGGAAGGTCACAAACCTTGTCACTAGGCCGAGATGCTCCACTCGATTGTCCCTATTCTTGTTGATGTTATCTGTCCATGCTTAGAATATTGACACAAAAAAGAAAACAAATCAAAAGCAAAAGAATAATCTAACTAGAAATTTAACTAACAAAACGTAATGGCTTCCTCGACAGTAACGCTATTTTGATGGGAACGAGACTTACGTCATTAGCCTTAGACTTGGTCAAAAGAAAATTTGTAAATACTGAACTACTCCTATAACTACTAAAACGTAGCAACAGTGATAAGTCCAAATCGATCTGCAGGGAAACGAAGTTTGTTTCGTTAAGCTAATTTTCTAACTAGAGCGGTAAATGAGGTTTTGGAGTGGAAGAGAAAATGCGTTAAATTGAGATAAAAGGGTAAACGTATTCTAGGATAGAGGTCTGTCTAATTTCTAGAGCAAGAGAGAGTATCTATGCAATTTCTATCATGAAAATCAATAATTAAACAACACTCTATTCTAGGCATGCACGACTACTAAATCGATTCAACTTAACTAATTTCTACAAAGGCCAACAATCAATTAAATCAAAATCAATCAAGCATCCTAATTATTAGTTATGGTCAGAAATACCATACCCTAATTAAACTATATACTCTTAAATCTACTGCGTTCTTTGCGATCATATAAAATTAAAAATCATATGTATTAAGAACGAGGATTCAATTGCGTCAATTAAATGTCAGGAAAAGTCATGTTCACCAAATTATTTTCGAATCTAGATTAAATATGCATGACCAAGATTTAAGGTCAACCTATAAATCTAAGCATTCATATATAATCTTTTGCTACCATGGTAAATTCAAGCATACACAAACACAAGGAAACATGCAAGCTCAAAATTAACTAGCGAAGACATGCAATTATGACAGGGTCGTCAGTTTAACACAAATTCAAATATAATTACACTATGATTCAAAGAAAAATATAGAATTGAAGAACATCAAATTTAATTACAAAATTCTCAAGAAATAAAACATAGGGCCCTTGCTTAAAGAAATTAGATAGAAATTACCTCTTAATTCATAGAAAAATCTAAGATAAACACCCGATCCATTGATTACAACCCAAAAAAAAAAAAAAAAAAAACTAACTTAAAGATACTAAAATTTGAATGGAAAAGAATAAAAATGAAGATCAAACTCAGCCTCTAACAATTCGGCCCCAGAATTCAGCATATGATGACGAACAGAAATGCACGTCATTATAGGCCTTTTATTTAGAATTATGAAGGCTGTTAAGTAGAAGATGCGGCGATTATACTAAGAAATCATGAGAAAACGAGCTTGCATAGATCGGCATTAAGAATCTCGGCTAACCCACTATTATGCGTTATTATGCATTCAATTATTTATATTTGTAGCAAACGTAGAAATTGATCGCATGCGCGAAAGCCAGGCTATCGCGAAGACGACCGCATGTGGGGAATCTCTCCATCGCAAAGGTGAATGCATATATTTGACGCATGGATGTTGCGGCCATTAACAACATGCGTCCATCGCATAGAAGTTGCGGCTATAGAGTAATAACCATAATAGAGGGATGAGCGCAAGGGTAGTGGAATGCGTTGATACTTCAGAAACCAAGCATGTACGCATACCTTGGGAGTATCAAAAGGTGATGTTGACATTTCACCTACCACGCTGTTATCAACAGAGATTTAAAGCAGTCCATCACGCTGTTAGCAACAGAATTTCAGAGAAGGACCATTAATATTGTCAGCGATCAAGTTATAAATAGAAGCCACAAAGTAGAACTTAAAATAATCCAAGGTCCTCTGCCTGAAGGCTACCTTCGGGTGGATCCTTGTGATCCAGACCAAAGAATGAGAAGATAGTCTTGAGAGTTCTTCATCCCCTTAACCATTTCGAGTGACAACCGGAGTCTTCGCTGGAGTTAGAGCTCGAGAGAGTCTACTCCACCGCCATCCATGGCACCACCGGCAGCCTTGACACACATCTGTTGGAAGCAAGACATTGCTTCCGTCTGGCCCTCCATTTCTCTTCTATCTTTGTATTGTATTACATTATGGATTAAGAGTATAATACATTTTGTGATCAATGAATTTCTATATTTTCCTTCAATTCCATCTCCACCTTCATTTACTGAGCATCCTTTACTTTCATTGCATCATTAAGTAAGACTGCTAGAGTATCGCATACTTAGTCATGCGGCATAGATATATACAACATGTAGCAAACCACCGAGAGGTGTGCATTACGCAAGTGTTGTGAGAAAATCCTATTTGCTTAGTGTGAAGCTGTAGCAACGCTTGTCTATAAGCGGATGCAATGCTTGTCTATGAGTAGAATCAGTAACAACCAACTGCCCGGGAGGGTAAGTAGTTGATCACATTAAGCAAAGTAAGCAAGTGTTCACTAGAGATAGGAATAATCTTAAATCAACCATGTTTTATGTGATTACCTTGTCTTATGAGTGTATCATTCATCATTTAGGCATACTCGGGAATCTAGACTCGGGAGAGTAGATTGGATTGAATAAGCAAGAATGGGGACTTAGGAATAAGCTCCATCTGCTAATACACAGCGTATGCACCCTTTAAGTAGGATATGGTGGTATGCGGACTACTTGTTTATGTGTGAGAGCACGTGAGTGGGAATAGAGACTTAGAAATAAGGCCTCTCGCCACTATCGCATATACATCACATACATCTTTGTCAAGTGTGTATAGCATGATCGCATAGCATGCGTTGGCTGGGGTTACCCTTGCGGTCAAGCTTGGAGTTGCGATGAAGACATCATCGCCATTTTATCTATTTTCCCATACATTTTACTATGCGTTAACAGTTGTCATGTCTCTATCTCTCATAGTCATACTTCCATGCTTAATCTGTTAGTTAGGAGTAGGAGTAGCACATAGTCAATAACCCTCAACATTCTTTTATTCTTCGCTGCAAACAAATTACTTCATAACATTTTGCTACAAGTCCCTAAGTTCGACCTTGGATCATTTGAGAAACTTGCGATCTCGTTATACTTGGTGAGAGCGAAAGAAAACTTGTGATAGGAATGCATGGTCATTGCACACGAGATTAACGCATACTTTCCATTCCAATACATGACCACCGACACATGAGAACAAACATATAGATTAAGACATGCATCATATATGCACTTCTAAATTTTCATCATCAGCATACTTTGACCTAACAGTGAAAATAAATATTTATAGAACAAATCGCAGTGTTGCAATGTTGCCTTGTGTTTGGGCCAAAGAAGACACACGCGTGGACGTAAAGGGAAGCGTCACTCTAATCGGAGTCTTGCAACGTTGCCCTGCACACCAACATTCTACCTTCCAGTGTCAGGCAAGCATTGGACCAAGGCAAAGGTTGAACGTTGCGATGCTGAAGTAGGGGCATTTTGGTCTGTTTGCTCCTTTGAAGCTCATATGCTCAAATTGACTCCATTTTACTTAAAATTAATCCTTTCGGCTCCAAATACTCGATTCTACCTCTTGATTTCTCGGTACCTATAAAATAGGGCAATAAACACATATAATCCAATAACAAGCCCGAATTAAGCTAGGAATAATAACTCTTTTTGAGAGTGTTGATGGGAAAAGGAAAGGAAAATAAATATGATTGTCTTATGTTATGAGTTACTCTCCATGCGTTGAGGCCATGCGTTGGACTAGAAAATATGAAATATGCATTAAGCTCGTATGCAATGACCTTGTGTTTCAATCACAAATTTTCTTGCTTTCTCGCCAAGTATAAGGAGAACGCAAGTTTCTCGGGATGATCCAAGGTTGAACACAGAGACTTGTAACTTAATAATGTTGTGAAGTAATGCATTTGAGGCGATGAATAAAAGTAAAAAGACAGAAGTTAATGAAATATGCGCTGCTCCTACTCCTAACTAAATAGATTGAGCAATGGAAGTTTAACTATGAGGATTGGTAGAGATGCAACAATTGTTAACGCATAATAATATTCATTATGTTAGGTCGCTTAAGTAATCCCAGCTCACCACACTAATGCATCGCACACCTCTCAGTGGCCAGCTGCATGCTTATATCTCTATAATGCATAGTTGCATCGAGCATGAGATCGTTCCTATCTCTGGGAACAAAGCTTACCTTACTTTAGTGTGTTCCACTACTCACCTCTCAGGCAGTTAGTTGCAGCTAATCAGCTCATAGACAAGCATTACGATAACCTCACACCAAGGGAAGAGGATTAACTCACTATACTTCTATAACACACACCTGTCGGTGGGTTGCTACATGCGTCCTATCTCTAGGCAACATGACTGAGTATGCGACTATCTTCGATACTCAACTCAACGATGATAAAGACAAAGAAGATGATGAAGATGGTGCTGAAGGAACTAAGATATGCATTGATTACAAATTGTATTAATGATTTAACCAAAATGTAATACAATACAGAGATAAGAGGAGAGGTGGAAGGCTAGATGCAAGCAATCTCTTTCTTTTCGCCCGAAATGCGTCAAGGCTACTAGTGGCACAATGGATGGATGGTGGAGAAGTCTCTCTTGAGCTCTATCTACGAAGAAACTCCAGTCGTCACTCGAAAGGGCCTGTGGAGGTGGAGAATCCTCAAAGAGTGTCTGCTTATGCTCTCATCTGTGATCACAAGGATCTGCTTTAAGGCAGAAACTCGGATGTTTTGAAGTGAAGATCCAAGGTGTTATTTATAGAGCTTAAACACCGAAAGCGTGATGATTGCGTTCTGAGTCACTGCTACTTTTGTCGCGGTATGGGCAATGTCAACATCACCTTATCTTGTTGATACTCCCAAGGTATGCATTCAGGCTTGTTTCTCTTGAAGTGTCAACGCATTCCACCCACTTGGCGATCAATTTCCATTACGATTATCACTCAGTGGACGCGACATTCCATGCGGCGAACTAGTCTTTATGAAACTTTTCATGCGGTTACTCTTGCGGCGGACTAAGGTCGACACATGCGGTCAATCCCTGCAACGACTGCAAAAAAAAAAAAAAAAAGATGCTTTGTTGCAGGATAACGCATGATATAAGGTTAGTGAGGATTTCTAATGCTAGTCGACGCAAGCTCACTTTTTCACATGAATTCTTGGTATTATTGACACATATTCTTCTTATTAGCCTTCATAATTCTAAGTAAAAGGCTACAATAGCTTGTATTTCTACAACTATTAGAGTGCTATTAGCTACTTCTGCCAATGAATTTCTTTTGTTTTATTATCTACTGTTAAACAATTTTTCTTTAAAATTCCTCATTTGATAATCATTTGGTTGTTTTTATTTTTGAAAACTAAACCTATAAACACAACCCTATAAACATAACTTATGCCTATTAATTGTTTGGTTTTGATATATAGGTTTTAGGAGTGTGTTCTAAAAAGTAAAAACTAAAAAAGTAGTTTTAAAAAACTTTTCTTTGTTTTTAAATTTAGCTAAGAATTCAAGTGTTAGTCCATAAAAATGAAAAATATGGTAAGTAGATGAAATTCACTGGGAAGAAATTGTGAGGGAAAAATCACAAATTTAAATTCAAATAGTTCTAACAAAGAATAATTCTTATTAATAGAAAAAAAAACCAAAGTATTTACAATTGATCATCAATAAGGGATTCTTTGCTCACGCACGATTTCTTTTTTTTTTTTTTTCTGTCTGACGACTTCATTACGTTGTCATTCTTCTTCTCTTCTCTTCTCTTCCCTTCTCCTTCTTCTTCTCCTTTTCTTCTTCTTCTTCTTCTTCTTCTTCTTCTNTCTTCTTCTTCTTCTTCTTCTTCTTCTTCTTCTTCTTCTTCTTCTTCTTCTTCTTCTTCTTCTTCTTCTTCTTCTTCTTCTTCTTCTTCTCTTCTAGGTTTTTAGATCATAAGTATGATGTAGGCTTTCTTTTTCTTCTTCTTCTTTTCTTTTCTAGGTTTCCAGAATCTTGGAATTCTATCAATTTGGTTGTTGTATTTGTGTTCTTTTCAATTTTTTCTTAATTTTTATTATTCTTTGGTTTTTATTTTTTGTTGTGCAAATAGATAGTTTTTGTGTGAATATTTATGGATGTGATCATTTTTCTACCACTGATAGACAATGATAAAGATTTATCACTATCTATCAATGATACACGGTGATAGAGCTCTATCATCAGTGATAGACTGTGATGGAGCTCGTGATAAACAGTGATAGAGCTCTATCATAGTCTATCACTGATAGATACTGATAGAGCTCTATCACTGTCTATCACTTATATAAAGTTATAGAACTATATACATATTAATATTTCCTTATATAATCTTCTTTTCCTTTTTTTGAGTAACTTGATACTATGGTTAATGTTCTTGCAATTGAATCTTAGGATTCTATCAATTTTGTTGTTGTATTTGTGTTCCTTTCAACATTTTCTGAGTTTTTATTATTCTTTGTTTTTGATTTGTTGTTATACAGATAGATAGTTTTTTATGTGAATATGTATGGATGTGAACATTTATCTACAACTGATAGACAGTGATAGAGATCTATCACTATCTATCAATGGTAACGGTGATTAAGCTCTATCACCAGTGATAGATTGTGATTGAGCTCTAATACTATCTATCTCTTATATAAAATTATAGAGCTATATGCATATTCATATTTTCTTATATAATCTTCTTTTCTTTTTCTTGCAGTAACTTGATACCATGATTAATGTTCCTATAGTTTTTTTTTTATGGTGGACAGTGGACTTATTATAATTCTTATGAGAATTATAGTGTTGTTGGAGTTTTTGTTGATGATATGATAAACTTCAATGGTTTAGTTTGTTTAATATTGGGTGAAATTTAGTTGATGTTTCTATAGATTTATCAGTAATATTGGATTTTGATCAAACTAATATTCAATCTATATTCCAAATAAAACAAGATAAGGATGTTAGTTGATATCTGTCTTTGGCTAAAGATTCAAGGACTAGGCATCCTTTAGTTGCTCATGTTAATCATCATTTTGTAGAAGGATCTTGTACTGGTATTAGTGGTGGAGGCGGTGATAGATTGCTATGTTTAGGTTCTTCTAGTTCTTCAAATGATCACGTTATACTAGATGTTTGTTTTAATGGTGATTTGAAGGAAAAAGATGTATTTGAAGTAAAGAAATACTATCCAAGAATTTTTATATAATAGTAGTGAATAAGAATTTTCAATTTAGGACTACACAATAAAATTCAAAGTCACTTGAGTTGAAATGTTTGCAAGAAGGATGTCAATGGTATGTTCGGGCATCTCAGTACAAGAAAAGTGAGTTATGGATGCTACATATTTTACCATAATTGTTCAATGAATACAACTCAAAGGTGTCATAGGAAAGCTTCTTCATCTGTAATTGGAGACTGCTTAAAAGAAGATTTTAGGCTGAAAGAAATGAATCCAAGTATTAGTTATCAAAGTATCAATTATCTGTAACTGGAGACTGCTCACAGTTGTTCTTAAGGCTTGTACTAAGCTTGGTGTTAATATTAGTTATCAAAAAGCTTGGAGGGCAAAAGAACACGTATTGAGATCCTTAAATGGTGATGCAGATGAGTCATATAACTCGATTCATTAGTTTTTTGAAAGGTTGAAAGAAATGAATCTAAGTATTACTACAAATGAAGTATTCTTCTTATAAAATTTATATCACTGTCTATCATAGATATCGCATCGCTTAGAGCGCATCATTGGTAAACAATCACATAGTACCATTGTATAGTAAATTCAACGTATTGTTTAGTTCCCATGCCTAAGCTAAACGATCGCTTAGTGCTATCGTATAGCAAATTGAACGCACCGTTTAGCTCTCACAGGTACACGATNGAACGCACCGTTTAGCTCTCACAGGTACACGATCGTCTAGCGTTCAACATCATAATGACCAGCGCCCATTGCTATACGTTTGTCTAGCTTTTCTTCATATCGTGTAATGTCAGGAGCTGGACGATCATTTAATAACTGGAACCTCATCAACGATTTTAAGTAGAAGTTGAAAAACTGGAACAGCAGCTCGACCTCCTTCACTTGTTTCTTCAATTACATCTTAATTTCGACTCTAATGACTCCAAATAAATTACAGACTCTTGCTAACACATAAAATTTCATCAAACAAGAGCCAATTATAAATTTAAATGAGAAATTAAAGAGAATTAAAATGTCAAATCTTAGAAAACCATATCAGTGCACCAACTTCATATTTCTCATATAAAACACCCACCAAAATTAAATTAAACCGAATTGAATGCTTATTTGATGCTCTGATACCAATTGTAGGATTCTATCAACAGTAGTGGAAGCAAAAAATCATCTAAGCACTAAAATTCACTAATTTTGGAAAAATATAAAGCATGTTTTGCGAAAACAAGTGAGTTTCAAGACATACCTATTGCAGAACTTCTTCAAAGCTCCTCCACCAGCTACTATCTTCTCCAAATCTTGTTGTAGACCACCTCAATATCTTCCCCACTATTCTCTTGGTGCTCTAGATTTAGTTGGAGGAACTCAAAACAAGCTTGAATCAAGGGTAGAAGGAGAAATGCTCACTGCAAAAAATCAGCTGAAGAACTCTTTCTTTAAACCAAAATTTCTCTCAAAATCTCTATAGATTGCATGCCCGATTTTCACTCTAATCTCTTCATTATATTGCAAATCAACAAGCAAAGAGAAGAGTTGCATGAGTTGCAGCTCATGCTTAGAGAAGACAAGGCAAAGATAATGCCATTTGAGTGAGCTACTTGGTGATGGATATGGAAAAACCTCTTTTTCCATTTTATGTGTTTTGTTTGTTTTATTTTTTTTTCTTTCAATTTTATCATAAACTCAAAATTCTGATTTAGAAAATCTATTTGATTTTTAAAATGAAAAAATTAATTAATTTCATAAATTAATTATTAAATAAAACTTATTTAATTTAATATCAAATATGAAATTAATTTTAACACATATCCATCTTTATCTATTTAAATCATATTTAAAATAAATTCTCCTATTCCATTTAATTCTAAAATTAAACATAAAATTATATCTCATGCTATTTTAGAGCTAGTCCGTTACGACCTAATAGGGGGGACCTCGCGGACCTATAGATCATGGGCTCTAACGATCCAAGATTAATTGGCTAAACTCATTAGACCAAATTAATCTCCATTCGTTAACTAATGGGTCACTCCACTAAAGACCATAGTTGCACTCCTCTTACTGTAGATATATTATGTCCACATGATTTATCCATAATCAACAGTCGACACTTCACAGGTTGTTCGTAATAATAGCTGGGTCAAATATTTGTTTTACCTTGAGATTATGTCTTATTCCTCAAGTCCCTACTGATCCTCTAATGAATAATTGGTTTGTGATCCAATCACTAAACCAAATTCTCTCAGCCCAGTGAGAGAGTGGGGCCTCTTGTTCAAAACTTGGATTCAGTACTCTAGAGAACAACCTTTCTTCTATCCCTAAATTAGGTAGGCGTGAACTCCGTCTTGCACCCTATGTCCCCAGCTATCTATCCGATCTTACCACTGAAATGTGAGTCTTATTGAGCCAGCGCAGTTGAGCCTACCCTCAACTATGAAAATCTAAGGGCAATCTTGAATAAACAGAAGTTCATAGTTAGCTCAGGATTAAGATCAAGTTACCTAGGTCATCTAGGTGAAATAATCAGTTTTAGAAAATAAACAGCATTATAAATTAAGAGTAACTTATTTATTGGTCCTGATCTTATGAAAACTCATTGCATAGGATGCCCCCACTCCTCATGTCATAACATGTACGAATTAGGATCACATCGTATGTAGCACTTTAGAACTCTTTGTAACAACTACAGAGTAGGCCGCATCCAATGGTGTTATCAGAATAAGGCACCCAACCTCATTCATATACGATAGATCATTTTGATTATTTACTTGACCCCAATCCACTCTTATGTCTCCACATAAAGTTGAAGTATTCATACAATAGTCATGGGTCTTAGTTTATTGGATTTAGACTTTCATACAATTTATGAGATCAATTCAAAGTATATTGATAATAGAAAATGTTTATTATTTTACAAACTGCGCGTTTTTAGGATATAAAACCCAACAATACACCCACTTGAACTAAAACTTCAGTGGATCAATATGTAAAAATATATACAATGTTGAGTTTACATGTAGAAAATAAAATGTACAAATACAATAACCAAGGGCATTACAATACCCACAAATTCTCCCACTTGCCCTAGTGATACAAAACTCGTAGACCTAGTCCTACTAGGTAACCCTCAAACACTTTAGCCGAGAGGGCCTTTGTAAATGGATCAGCTATGTTTCTTTTGCCGATTCACTTGCCGCTACATACTTAGCTTCCATTGTGGAGTCCACAATACGACTATGTTTGTTGCTCCTCCACACAACTGCTCCTCCGTTAAGAGTGAATACTGACCCGAAGTTGATTTCCTCGAATCAATATCGGTCTAAAAGTCAGAATTAGTGTATCCAGTAAGGATCAAATCCTTCATACTCAAGAATATAATCTCTCGTTCTCTGAAGATACTTGAGAATGTTTTTAACAGTAGTCCAATGGTCACGACCAGGATTGGACTAAAATTTGGTGACAATTTCTACGACATAGCATATATCGGGATGAGTACACAACATTGCATATGTCAAACTCCCAACTGCAAATGCATATGGAATTTGATTCATCTCCTCAACTTCTTGAGGTATTTTAGGACTTTGTTCCTTAGACAGGTGAATTCCGTGCCTGAAAGGTAAAGATCCTTTCTTGGAATTTTGCATTTTATACCTAGACAACATCTTATCTATATAAGATGCTTGAGATAATGCCGATGTTCTATTCTTGTGATTCCGAACAATTTGGATTCCAAGAACATACTGTGCTTCTCCCAAATCTTTCATTTGGAATTGTGAAGTCAACCATCTCTTAACATCAACTAGATATTCTATCTCATTCCCAATGAGTAAAATATCATCAACATACAACACCAGAAAAGCGGCAGTTTTGTTGACGATTTTCTTGTAGACACAGGGTTCGTCAATATTTTGTTCAAAGTCATAAGATTTGATCGCAGCATCAAATCTCATATTCCAGGATCTAGAAGCTTGGTTTAATCCATAAATGGATTGATTAAGCTTGCAAACCTTTTCCTCTTGACTCTGCTGTATAAACCCTTCTGGTTGAGACATATAGATACTCTCTTCAAGATAGCCATTTAGAAAAGTTGTTTTGACATCATTTGCATATTTCATAACCATAAAATGTGGCTATGAACAAGAGTATTCTTATATACTTTATCATGGCAAATGGAGAGAAGGTTTCTTCAAAATCTAACCCTTCTCTTTGGGTAAACCCTTTTGCTACTAGTCTAGCTTTGTAGGTCTGTATCTTACTAGCTTGGTCTTGTTTTCTCTTGTAGATCCATTTGCAACCGATGGGTTTTACCCCTTCAGGTTGATCTACAAGATCTTAGACAGAATTGAAATACATAGATTCCATTTCAAGGTCCATGGCTTTAATCAATCGGTCTTTGTCCACATCGTTCATTGCTTGATTAAAAGACAATGGATCCTCTAAACCATAATCTGGTATGATGACTTGATTTCAATTAAACCCATGTACCAGTCAGGCTGTTGCATAACCTTCCCACTACAATGAGGCATTCTCAACTCTTGAGAAGGATGTAAAGTATCAGTTTCATCAACAACTGTAATATTGATTGAAAGAAGGATATCAAAACAATTCAATATGTCTATGTGTTTTTATAAAGAAATCACAGTCGGAATTTGCTATTATAACTGTATATGTTGATTACTTAAATATAACTGGGATTCCTGAACAACTTTCAAAGGCAATAGAATATCTTAAGAAATAGTTTGAGATGAAAGATCTCGGAAGAACAAATTTTTTCCTTGGCTTGCAAATTGAGCATCTAGCAGATGAGATATTTGTTCATCAATCAACTTATATAGGAAAAGTTTTTGAAAAAGTTCTATATGGACAAAATACATCCATTGAACAATCCAATAGAAGTTCATTCACTAGATGTGAAGAAAGATAAATTTCGATCTCGAGATGATAATGAAGAACTTCCTCGTCCTGAAGTACCATATCTTAGTGCAATTGGTGCACTTATGTATCTTGCTAATAATACAAGACCAGACATTGCATTTACAGTAAATTTATTAGTAAAATATAGTTCTTTTCCAACAAAAAGACACTGGAATGGAATTAAGCATATACTCCGTTATCTTGAATGAATGATTGATATAGGTTTGTTTTATTCAAATAAATCGAATTTAGATTTGGTTCGTTGTGAAGCTTCTGGATATTTATCTAATCCACACAAAGCTAGATTTCAAATAGGTTATCGATTCACAAGTGGACAATGAAACAAACCATAATGGCTACTTCCCTAAATCATGTTGAAATTCTTGCAATTCACGAGGCTAGTCGAGAATGCGTATAGCTAAGATCAATGAATCAGAAAATTTGTGGAGCATGTGGTTTGTCTTCTAGTAAAAATCATGTAATGATATTATACAAAGATAACACAACATGCATATCCTGAATCAAATGAGGATGTATTTAAGTAGGATATATTTAAGGAGATAGAGTAAACCATATTTCACCAAAGCTTTTCTAGACTTATGATCTTGAACAAAATGACGAGGTCACTATACAACAAATTTGTTCGAAAGATAACTGGTAGACATATTTACAAAGACATTACCTATTGCAGTCCTTGAAAAACTAGTGCATAACATTGTAATGCAGCAACTCAAACTTGTGCATAACATTGTAATTTTTTCTAGTAAGACTTTAACGAGACATATTTCATATATATAATAGGCATCTAAGGGGGAGTATTATAAATATTATGATAATAGATGCCCATTAAATTCTCATGCTTTGTGTCAGTTGACCATGTATCATGTCCCCATTTTCCAAAGTATCTTCCATGTGTCTCAACATTACACATTACTAATGTCCATGTAGTCCACCTTCTACATGCCAAATTGCCTATAAATAATGGCATTTGATGGGTTTTTGAAGACACACATTGGGCAAATTCCATAAAAATTAGAGAAAGTTGAGAATTTAGAGAAACTTCTTATTTTATATTTTGCTAATTTATTTTATTTTGTTTATTTATATATTATCTTTAATTTATTTCAATATTTATTTATTTTACTATTATATTATATTATATTTATTTTAATATTATATTTTATTGGTATCTATGTTCTTATTGCGCTCCTCAAGTTCATAACATTATCATTATTATTATTGTATANTATGTGTGTGTGTGTATATATATATATATATTAAATAAATTGAAATTAGTTTTATTTCATTTTATTTTATTTTAAATTTATTGAACTTTAAAAATAGAAGGAGTTACTTCTAATCCCTCCCCCCTAAATCTCTCAAATACTCAGAAACATGGGATGGGAGTTTGGAATTGGTTTTTTATCTTCTTGTTCTTCATGATAAGGAGAATATACAGAAGTTTTTCTGTGAAATTAAATTTCCAGTGTGTGTTCTCCAGAAAATAAAATTTCCTCTTCTAACAAAACTTTCTCCCTCTCCTAAAAATATCTCAGAGCCCACAACTCATGAGGATTCTCTACCCTTACAGAGAATACAAAGAAAAATCTTGTGGTGGTGTCATCATTGATGGTTCTTAGTTCAAAGTGTTTTTGATCGATTGGGAGGGAATACGCGAAGAATCGGTTCTTCAAGGGTAAGCATGATCCAAACTTTTTCTCTATTAATTAGCTTGTCGTAAATTTCACTGTTAATGCATATTTTTTTTTGTATTGTAAATTTTTTATTCTGAGACAAATCTAAGATTGGGATGACTTTGCTTCCTCTACGGACCTCGAGGTTCCTTCAACAATAATATGAAAAAGAAGTATAAAAGGAAAGTTTTTTTTGTGGTTATGAACTTTTCAAAAGAAATTTTTTTCTTTTTTTTAGAAACTATACAAGTAAGGAACACATAGATTGGTGATCGATTTTCAACTAGGAAAAATAGAAGAAAATAAATAAAATCTCCTCAAATGAAGAAAACATTAACGTTAAAAAGAAGGGAAGAGAGAGAAGTAAAAAAAGATAATCTAAAATGATATTAATTTAAAGAAAAAAAATAGAAGAAAAAAAGGTATATCTTAGAAAATATTATCGTAATTAAAGTAAATGTATGTTTGGAATGACTAAGAAAAAATGTTTTTCAAAATTTATTTTTATTTCAACACTTTTGATTAAAAAAAAACTCCTTATAATAAAAACATTTGACAATTCTTTCTTAGAAGTATTTTATATAGAGGTTTGTTTAGTTTGTTATATACTAAAAATGTTTTTATTGATGTTTTTCAAAGTTGGCCCGTGGTGGCTAGAGGTTGGCCGGAGTTTGTGGTCGGAAATTCACCAACGAGATCGTCGAAAGTGGTGACCGAACGTTGACCAGCGGTAGTCAGAATTGGCCGACGGTGGTCACTGGAGGTGGTGTCAGGAAGATAGCCGACGAACTTCCTAGATTAAATTAGAAAGAAAAAAAAATCTAGCGCGTGAGTTTGAATAGTGTTTATTATTAGTACTATTCAAATCCATGAGAAATAATGTGGCTTCCTAAACTCTTGCCTCAGACAATGGTTGGACTTGGTATGTCAACCCTGGCCTCAAACAAGGGTTGAGCTTAGGATACCTAGCCCATTCAAGCCCAACCCATGAAACAAACATCCCCTCAATGGTTTGCCTCTCCACTTTTTTAATGAAATATATTTGTAATAGATAGTAAAATAAGGGGAAAAAATGAAAATATATCACTTCTTTATAATATTTGCAAATATGAAAGTATTAACTAGTCAACTTTTATTTTTTTTTTTCTAATTTCCAGTTTCGTCATTCCTTTCTCTTGTTGCACACATTTTTCTTCTCTTTCGTTTTTTATTTTTATTTTTTATTTTCTTTCTTTTCTTCGGTTTTTGCTTTTTTCCTTTCTTTTTTTTATTTTTTATTTTATTTCCTTTCTACGGTGTTTGCTTCTTCCCTTTCTTTTATTTTTTATTATTCTTGTTTCTTTGGTTTCTTCTTCCAGCTTTTGCTTCTTCCCTTTCTTTTTTTTTTTCTTTTCCTTTATCCTATTTTTGTTTATTCTCTCTTTTTTTTCTTTCCTTTCCTTCTTCTTCCCTTTCCTTTTTTTTTTTTTTTTCTTTCATTTCTTCCGTTTTTGCTTCTTCCTTTTCTTTCCTTATTATTTATTATTTATTATTTTATTTTCTTTCTCTGATTTTTGCTTCTTCCCTTTCTTTTTTCTTTCTTTTCTCCTGTTTTTGCTTCTTCTCTCTCTTTAAATTTTCTTTCATTTATCCAATCTTTTCTTCTCCACTTCATTTCATATGAATTCTGAGGTTGAGTTTCGTACTCAAGACTTGAAAATATCCAATTCATAAGTAACGTAGCATCAACAAGCCAATCATCAAGTTTGATTATTATAACGAAACATTAAATATAAATAGCAAATGAAAACGGATTTGAAAGAAACTACCTTTTTTAGTCCAAAAATTTGCACCATTTTTAGAAAATTTCTTAAAACTTTGAATTAAGAAACGAGAATAGTTATTAAACAAGTTTATTTCTCAAAAAATGAGAAATGTGTATAGTACCAAACAGGCCAATAGCATTTTTCCTCTTTTTATAGGACTAATATTTTCTTAAAGTCTATCAGTGATAACCACTAATATTTTCTATCATCGATAGCTTAATCTTTGATGATTTTTTTCACAGTTAATAGCTACTTATAGAAGTCTATCGTTGATAGCCAAATTAGAGAATTTAATTAATAAAGTTGAATCTTGAATTAAAGTGTAAGTGAAATGCCTAGAAGTTAAGACTAATAGCATGTTATCATTGATAGAAGTTATCAACGATGACATGTTATTTGATGGTAAAAAGGAATCAGAGAAGTTATCTCTGATAGCATGTTATCAATGATAGAAGCTATCACCGATAACTACGATATAAGTGATATAAGTGATATTGGTGATAGAACTTAGGTGATATCTGTATATCGATGATATTAATGATATAAAAGTCAATTTCATTTGATGAAATTCTATCATTGATAGCCACTGCTAAAAGTTATCGGTGATTGCTACTGATTGAAGTTATCAATTATAGCCATAACTATCAGTGATATCTGTATATCAGTGATATGACTTAGGTATATATCAACAAAATGAATGATATTAATGATATTCGTGATATGACTTAGGTAAATACTAGAGATAGTCACTTATAGACCTGTCATTGATAGACTTCTATGTAGGATTGTATCAATCGCAGCGGAAGAACAAGGACCATCTAAGCATTCAAATTCACTAATTTTGGCATAATATAAACATGCTTCTGTAGAAAAATGGGTTTCAAGACATACCTCTTGAAGAACTTCTTCAAAGCTCCATCTCCAGTAGCAATCTTTTCCATATCTTGTTGTAGACCATCTCAAGATGTTCCCCTACTATTCTCTTGGTGCTCTAGATTGAGTTGTGGGACTCAAAACAAGCTTGAATTAAGGGATGAAGGAGAAAAGCTCACTGCTGCAACAAGGTTGAAGAACCTTTCTTCAAACCAGTTTTTCTCTCAAAAACCTTTTGATTGCATGCCCGTTTTACACTCCAATCTTCTCAATATATTGCAGATCAACATGCAAAGAGAAGAGTTACATGTGTTGCAGCTCATGCTTGGAGAAGACAAGGCTAAATGGTTGCTTCATGAGTGAGCTCGTTAAGTGATGGATAATGAAAAAATCCATTTTTCCATTTAAATGTGTTTTT
>NC_052352.1:32233660-32246193 GCF_009727055.1 Benincasa hispida
GAACGAAGTGAGACAACCGTAACATTAGAGTCAAGCAAACTATAACCAGCAATAGATTAGTAATAAAATTTGGCCACATTATCGAACAATAGGCAATTCCAAAGTTTGCTTGTACTAATAGCATTTTGTATTCAGACACTCTATATATTTTAATATGAACTAAGATACTTTTCTTAAAAGCTACTCAGCTGATACATCACTAAAATATTATCTTATCATGCGATGCTTTAATCTTTGATAGGATTTTACTTTATTTGCTGTGCCGCTCCGTTTTCCACAGTTAACTAGCCTACTATACGAGTCTATAATCGTATGTAGCCAAATTAGAAGAAGTTTAATTAATAAAAGTTGAATCTAAATATAAAGTGTAAGTGACAATGCCTAGAAGTTAGAGACTAATAGCATGTTATCAATTGATAGAAGTTTTCAACGATGCAATGTTATGTGATGGTAAAAAGGATCACCAGAAGTTATCTCTTGATGCCATGTTTCAACATAAAGCTATCCACTGATCTAGATATAGTGAATATAAGTATATTGGTGATAGAACTTGGTGACTAAATCTGTATATCGACTGATATTATGAATATATATAACATGTCATATTTCATTTGATGAAATTCTATCATTTGATAGCCATGTGCTAAAGAGTTATCGTGATTGCTATGAGATGTAGAGTTTAATCATTATTAGCCATACTATCAGTGATATATTGTTATCATTCAATTGATAGTACTTAGGATATATATCAACAAAAATGAATGAATATTAATGACTATTCGTTGATATGGACTTAGGTAATAACTAGAGATATAGTGCCCCACTTATAGACCTGTCAATTGATAGACTTCTATGTAGGATTTAGATCATGACGCAGTGGAAGAACAAGGATTATTAAGCCAGTTCAAATTCACCTAATTTTGGCATAATATAAAACATGCTTCTGTAGAAAAAATGGGTTTCAAGACATACCTCTTGAAGAACTTCTTCAAAGCTCCATCTCCCAGTAGCAATCTTTTCCATATCTTGTTGTAGGACCATCTCAAGATGTTCCCCTACTATTCTCTTGGTGCTCTAGATTGAGTTTGTGGGACTCAAAACAACAGCTTGATATATGAAGGATTGAAGGAGAAAGAGCTCACTGCTGCCAACAAGGTTGAAGAACCTTTCTTCAAACCAAGTTTTTTCTCTCAAAACCTTTTGATTGCATGCCCGTTTTACACTCCAATCTTCTCATATATAATTGCAGATCAACATGCAAAGAGAAGAGTTTATCCATGTGTTGCAGCTCATATGCTTGGAGAAGACAAGGTAAGGACGGAATTGCGTGCTTCATGAGTGAGCTAGTTAAGTGATGGATAATGGAAAAAATCCATTTTTCCATTTAAATGTGTTTTTTGTTTTTCTTTTTCAATTTTATTTAAAAATCAAAATTTGATTTAATAAATTTATTTGATTTTAAAAATGAAAAATTAATTAATAATAAACTTAATTATTAATTTAATATCAAAATATTAATTAATTTTAACACATATCCATCTTTATATATTTAATATAATATTAATATATAAACTTTACATCCATGCGTTTAATTCTAAAATTTAAACATAAATTATATTCTCATATAATTACTAAATTCCTTAATTCTAATTTGAACGTTTCAAATTAACTTATCACACTATCTATGAGCTAGTCGTTACGAGCTATAAGGGGACCTCGGGATCTACAAATCATAGGTGCCATGATCGAGATTAATTAGCTAACTCATTAGACAAGATTAATCTACTATTCGTTTAACTAATGTGTCATTCCACTAAAGCCATAGTTGCACTCCCTCACTGATAGATATATTATGTCCACATGATTTAACCATAATCAGCAAAATCGAGACCCTTCACAGGTTGTTTCGTAATAATGCTGAGTCTAATGTCTGTTCTACCCACAGAGATATGTCTAATTTCTCACAAGTCCCTACTGATTCTCTAATGAACAACTGGTTTGTGATCCAATCACTAAACCAAACTTCTTCAACCCAGTGAGAGGGTAGGGCCCCTTGTTCAAGACCTGGATTCAGTACTTGAGAGAACAACCTTTCTCCTATCCTCAATCGGGTAGGTGCGTGAACTCCGTCTTGCACCCTATGTCAGCTATTTAATGAAATAATTTAAATATAATATGATAACTAACTTATCAATAATATATAAAATATAACATATAACTATAGTTTTAATATTGTATCACATACATATAAAACTATATTTTCTTTTCTATTTTATATGACATTTAATATAAATCCTATTTTATAATATTTTAACAACCATGAATCCAATTCATAGAAACTATATTTGAATCTAATTCAAATATTTATTTTCACCCATTAAGCTATAATTGTATCAAAATACATTACGACAATTATATCACATATAATTGAAAAAACATAATTGACATCATATATAATTAAATCCCTCTATTAATTTGAACATTTCAAATTAATCAAAAAATTGATTCTCAACTAAATCCCATTGAGCTACCAAGGGGACCTCATGGACCCGTAGCTTGAAGCTTCAATAGTACATGAATAACTAATTAAACTCTTTTAATTACATTATTCACCAACCGTTAACTGTGGGAACTCCACTAAAGACTGACAGCTGCACTCTTCATACTACAGATATATTTCTATGTCCATTGGATATAACAAATCAACAGTACGATGACCCTTCACAAATTGCTCGTAAGTACAGCTAGGCCAAATTATTGTTTTGACCCTGTAGTTACATTTAACTTTTTAAGTACCACCGATCCCTCTAATGACCAATAGATCATAGTCCAACTATGACTAAACCCCTCTCGAGCCAGGAGATGGTATGGCGCCACATTGTTCAAGACCCGAAATCAGCTCTTAAGGGAGCAATTTATCTACTTACGCCTTCCTCGGGGAAGGAGTGAATTCTATCTTGTGTAGCTGTGTTCCCAACTCCCCAATCAGATGAATCCCTAAAATGGTAGGCTTATTGAGTCGGCGATCTGGTCACTCTCACCCATACAAATCAAAGGATCACCCTCATAGGCTCAGTTCACAACTCACTCAAGATTCAGGTCATGTTACCTATGGTCATCCTGGTGAAATGTAAGTCTATATCATGAACTGCGTTATATAATGAGACTAAACATTTCATGGTCTGGTCTTATACAAACTCCTTTGTATAGAATATCCCTGCTCGCATGTCTATATATGAATGATCAGGATCAAATCATCTAGCACTTTACAACAATTATAACACCTACAAAGTGGGCCATACTCATAGTGTCACCAGGATAAGGTACCCAGTCTTATCCATCCACTACAGACCATTTAGGTTATCATTTAAAATGATCTACCCGTATGTCTCTACATTGGATGCTAGTTTATTGGTTTGTAGTTAATGCAACTAAAATATCATATATTTTATAGATAATGAATAAAATATCATATATTTTATTAAATACAAAATGAGTTTGTTCAACAATGTTTACAACTGTAGAACCCTATGAGATTTAGGGCATCAACCCCAAAAAAATGTTACTATTTTAATGTTGTTTTAATGTTTCTCAATTGAAAGTTACCACTGATAGCAGCTATCAACAATAGCAACTCAAAGTAGCTATCATGGCTATCATTGATAGCTGCTATTAGTTGATAGTTTTGAATTTGAGAAAATCGGAAAAAGAAACACGGAATGGTTGGCTGCATATGTGCTTTTTAGTCATTTACCTATACAGCTACCATTGATAGATGCTACCAGTGATTTCTGGCGCTAATTTTTTGCCATATCCCTAATATGTTTATCCTTGTTATACATCTTTTATTATTTTGGGTCTGATTATTTTTTGTACAACCAGCTTTTTTGTTAACCTTCCTCCAATGGCCAAATTTGAATCTAACTTCTACTTCTTTTGAAATCTCATTTTTTTCTCTGTTTTGACAACAACTTCTCTATAAAAACTTCATCTTCTGCAATTCTTTTTTATTTTATGGAAAAGCTATCCTCGACACTATTTTCTTCTATTGTGTTCAACATTGTCCATGAGTGCTTAAATCTTTATATCTAACCTTTTGAGAACATTTCTTTAGGTTTTCGATTTCATAGTTTCAATTGAGAATTTGAATAAGGTGTGAGTACACCTTCGGTTTAAGCATAGTAGTTTAATCCCGCAAAAAAGAATTTGGTCTAGTGGTTTGATCCTAAACCCGATTAAAAGGGGATCATCGCGCTTTTATTTTTAACTTGTTTAAAAAGATCGGTATAGGTTGGATCTTAATCATGCAAAATGATCGGTTGGAGGTTGACTTTTAAACCTGTAAAACGAGTGGTAAATCAGTTTGGTTTTACCTGTTAAAAAATCAATGTAGTAAAAATACCAAAGAAAGTGTTTTAAGAAGTGGAGTAGAGATTTCTGAACCATTATAAAAATTACTAGTGTCATCTCTTTCTCCTTACTCTTTTTAATCCTAAAATTTAATTACTATGTATATAGATTGCATACTTACAAAATCTTCAATGTGCTATTTTTCATTCCTTGGCAATCCATTCCTCCCATTGCCTGAAAAATATAAAGGAAAAAATAATAAGTATAACAATACCCAGTAAGTGACTGGTTACTAGGCACTCTAGGTAACATGTTAACTTGTCTATCTAGGCATCGGTGTACTACTAGGCGCTCTAGGTAACCTATTAGAGACTAGTGAGAAGTCTTGGGACCCACTGAACTAGGTAAATATTATTATGATGTTTTATGTTGGTGTTGGGCCCAGTGTTGAGAGGTTGTTTTTTTTTAAAAAAAAGTTTGTTTAGTCTGGTGAATGTTATATGAGATCCAAGGTTTCTTAAGTGGGTTAAGGAAGTTCATCAAGTAGTGGATGCCACAAAAGCTAAAAAATAGTACTTATCCTGATACAGGTTCTTCATTATAAAAAATTCAACACTTATTTATTTTTTTAAGGAAAGACTTTTTATTCACTATCCAAAGATCAAACTCATCATTTATGTCGGAGCTTGTAAGAATAAATTAAATGTGACTCATCCATGCCTTCCGTCCTTTCACATTAAGAAGGCTACTGCAAATACCAAGCATCGCAACGCTCTGATTAAGCTTAAGTCCAACTCTAGCTTTAGCTATTGGAAGAATGCTTGGATGGAGGCAGTGTGCTTGCATACGGTTTGGAGATTCATGATTCCATTATCGCAACGCACCTTGGTGCTTGAAAACCTTGACGCTGAAAGAATAGAAGCATCAGCCATTGCAATGCTCCTTCAGAGCATTAGGAGTGTTGCGACGCTACGGTGTTAAGGAGACGCATTAAACCCTAGCGCGGCGCGCAATGCAGCGTCAGGCCAGCGCTGCAACGCGTGCCTGATGCTTGGCCATTATTTGCCTCAACGTTGCAACGCCCTTCCTACCGTCGATGCTTGCAGGTAGTTTTATAAAAGGAGAATCTTGGGGTCCAGCCGATTATCATTCAGATCTAGCACACCCAATTGTGAATCCGTTCATTTGTCTCAAACCTTAGTTCTTAGGCCCACTTTTATACCAAACTCTGAAAAAGAATTCTTCCCTTACCAATTGTATTGAGTTTGAGTATGTTTTAGTGGCTTAAAGGGTAAGAACCTTAGCTTGGGTTTGATTAGTTTAATTTCATTTTTCCATTTAATTCTTTAGACTGGTTTAAAATTCTGTGAGTTTTATTATGAATTTAATGGAATACATCTTTAAGCATATCTTACTTTCATGTTATAGATAATCTGACAAATTAGCTATGGCATTGTTTAATTAATTTCTTTGATTTGGCCCCTAATTTGTAATTGTTTAGCGTAGTCATCACCTAGAAGCATGGTTAAGTAAGTTTGTTGTGTTAATCTGGGATTCCAGTTCAGCAAGCATTTACTTTTCTAACTTAGATAAATTTTGCTCAATTAATTAGTTAGACGACTTAGTTTTGCCTTGATTCTTAATGCCATGTTGATTAATTGATTGTTAGATTCTTGCTTTCTCTCTTAATCAAACTTGAGTTAGGGAAACTATCGGGTAGAGTTTTAATCGAGTCGGAGACTAAGTTTAATTCAAATAATCTCATTGTATCTTTTGAGTAGTCTATGATAGAATTAATGATAAATGAATTAAAAATAAAAAATAAAAAAAAAAAATAAATAAAAAAAAAAAAAAAAAAATATACAAATAACTAAATATTAAAAGAATATAAAGATTAATATATCAGAAAATAAATCGATAAAAAATAAATAAAAAAAATAAATAAAAATAAAAAAAAAAAAAAATAATGAAATAAAACAAAGAATAAATCAAAATAGAATATAAAAAAAAGTAATCAGAAATAAATAATAAAAATAATCAGATAAAAAGATAATACAAAAGAACAAACCAAAAAAAAAAGTTAAAGAAATAAAAAAATTAAAAAAAATCGAAATACAAAAAAAACAAAATATTAAAGAAAAAAAAAAAAAGAATAACACAAATAAATGAAAGTTGAAATGGAAAGAAAAATAAAAAATAAAAATAAAATGAAGACAATTAACAATTAAAACAGAGATAATCAAAAAAAAAAAAAACTACAAAATAATATACATATATAAATATCATTACCAAATATTAAATAGGCAACGAAAAAAAACGCAAAGTTTGAAGGGAATAAATCACAGAGGAAACACGTTGAATAACCCAAAACGGTTTTCAACGTTTCAAAAGTTGGTTTTTTTTTTATTTATCTTAAAAGAGACGATATAATTAATCACAATCAACCATTCTATTCGTCTCACCAATTTAATTGTAACAACTTCAACAGAAATCAAATTACAGATATGAGACATGTCATAATATGAATGGCTCACAAAAAATCCAATCCCTATTATATTTGAATGCCCCTTAGAGTGGAACACATAATGAACCCAAGACTCATTTACGCACTAGCCAATTGATTATCCAAAGTAAGTATTTGTTCGATAAATAAAATTTCTCAAAATTTGTACTCAGTAGCATAATAGTGTTTTCGCTTCCACAATTTATTTTAACAATTATCAACAAATCCCCCCCTATGGTTACTTCCTAACAAGTTCCAACTATATATGAGGAATCCATATTTTGGCTCTGTTTGTCGTTCTGATCGCGCGGTGACTTGCTACTTTATTACTACTATGTTAGTTAAAAGATGGTTAGTTCTGGTGTGGCATAGAAATTCAAATTTGTCTACGGCCGTGTCTTTCGGGAGCAAACACCGTTAAGGACGGTTACGTCAAAATGCTGTTTGTAAGATCCAAAAGAAAAGCTTATAAACTAACAAAAAAATCTAAGTTTGTTTTGAGTGACCCATATTATTAGATTAATTATTTAGCAGGACAACAAGAAGTAAAAAGAAAAGTCTGAAAGGAAGCCAAGGAGTACACATTGAAGAAAACCATGTTGAAATATGGATTTATGAAAACGTGGACTAACAACAAATATGCATGCTTTACAAGTAGCTTACTTTAACTCTCCAATTTTTCAAAATCTTTAATATCATTGCATCCTCCTATAGGGTTCATTAATTGATTAAATTTAACATGATTACCTTATACTGGAATAAAAATCAGGCGAATGAGTTTGGAAATATTAAAACCATAATGCCACTCAACTCCTAATTTATATTAATTCTTTACAATGAATATAATTCTCAATACTTGACATGTTTACAAAGAACTTCACTTACTTAAATTGTCCCCACGCCTTAGTGTAAAATGCGATTTTTTTCTTTCCGATTTTGCAACAAAACTGTACAATATTTTCTTAAGAGAGGTGGGCCTAAAACATTTGATCAAACCATAGAGGGGAGAATTCTGAAGGGTTTTAGGCAAATGAGATTAACTATATTGATCATCAACTTTCGTTGCAAATTCAAGCCAATTTGTTCATATTGCAATTGATTCGAAACACATTCAACAAACATAGGGCTCAACATGTACTCCATCAGAACCTATATGCTAATAGACAACATTTTGTATACTCAACGAAAGATAAACTCTATGATTCTGGCTCATTACAAATATTCAAACTGTAAGAATTCTAATAGTATAAGCAACCTATGTTAGTGGAAATAAAGAAAGTTTGTTTAGTATACATATATACTTTCAGTTGGGTAATAACAGATTATTCATAGCTAATGTTTTCTCTTATATGAATATTTTCAAAAATTTAGACAGAAAGAAACTACATTACAGGATGATACAGTGGAAATTATTTAGCATGTTTTCAACGTCGTATTATATATTCCATAAAAATACAACGATATTTTACAAATATATAGATGAAAGAATACCAACTTATTTAGTTGTACTCTAATGCTCGTTACCTTATATAAAACACATTGATTCAAAGAAATGAATAAAACCAAAATGCATTATAAACTCGCTAGATGAGCAAAGATAGTTTAAGCTACAAGTTGTTAGTTTTTACCTCTTCTAGCTAACTTTAAGCATTGACTCATCTTTTATTGTATACAGGAATGACTATCAAATGTCACCTAACGGACTCAAATTGCTTTATAATTATTCAATGCAAAAGTGAACGCACGCATTATCTTCATAGGTTCTAAATCCCATTATCCACGTAAGACATGAAAAGATTTGGCCCTCGATCTTTCCAGAAAGACTATAAGGATGGGACTAGATTGCTAATCTCAGAGACATATATAATTTTATCCGAACTATGTATAATCACTACAATAAAATGGACATTTCATGACACATGAACAATAACAAAATTTAGATGTGTCATTGTTCGTTTCTTGATAGTTGGGTATCGTCCACGAGCCGCTCAATCGAACATACATATGAAAGTTTTCTCTGGAAACTAGATTTTCAATACAAATTCTTCAGTTTGTCCAAAGATGCGGAGACTTAAAATGTATAGTGATACTGAGAAATTAGTCCTATGACGATTATGTGCTTGAGTGGAACTATGGGAGGCTTTGCCATTTGGTTGCACTAATATGCCAGGAATCCAACTACGAACTGAACAATCCAAGTGTTTAAACAAGAATGGAAAATGCAACCTTCACGACAAAAATAGTGAATATGTGTAAACAGGCCCAACCTTTTTGCCTCCACAATAGGACGCACATTAAATCTTTTAGCTCAAGAGTCAGTGAGAATTTGAGTATGGAAAATTGTGAAAAATGATGCACGCCTTACGGAAATAGTGCTTTATAGTGAAAAAGAATATATCAATTGGTGTGCTCAAATGGCTGAATCTCTTGAATGTTTGGTGTTCCATGGATTCATGTGCCAACAAAATTGATGCCCCACAACCTATCATTATACGTTGTAATGGGAAACACTATTGTGACAACTTTACTCCTAACAATCCTAAATACCCAAAAATGTTTTTACTGAAGAATTGTAGTAGATTTTTAATGGTGGTGATGGTTCAGAAAATGGTATAGAAAAGACAGTGGCTTTTTAAAAAAAAGACCCTCACAGGAACTTTGCAGAACGACGTAGCATTTTCTATGTGTGATAAGGGGTTATTCTTCAAATCTAGGTGGACATACTTAACAATGATACTAAACAATGTCACTACACATATGGACTTAGGCACCACCTTGTTGTTCAAGAACATCGGGCGGTCCAATCAATTTACACTAGCGGGTCTTAACGAAATTACGACGCTCCCACTATGAGACTCAGGAGAATATGAGAAAACTTAATAAATCAACCAAGACTTTGGGGGCGGGATCTTAACAACTCCAATGCATCAATAAAATTTGGGAGATCAAGATTCTTCACAAATGGCACTCACTCAAACAACACACTATGCGTAGCTCTTCTCACTATATTAAACGAAGTATCTCCACACCCCATAACACAGGGGAGAGGTTTATTGCTGTCTTTCAATCAAACTACATGCATGGTAACTACGCGCAGATGCAACATAGATCTGCAGACAGTGATAAGGATAACAATATTTTGTTGCCAGCTATTAGGTCCGTGACCATTTCTTGCATGGTTTGCAACAAGGAGGTTCCTATCAATACTAGCAAAGGTGTGAATATCTCCATAACATCTATACTTTTGAGGTCAGATACATTGCAAATACAATAGGCCAAAAACTCTTGTGGATGTGTGGCTGTCAGAGCCCATAGTAGAGAGAAACCATCAAATTACATGGAAGGTGTAAATTTAAGGCGAACTCTCTTGGTTGGAACAAAAAGGAAAACTACTGTGTATGTAGCCAAAGTGCTACATACTGTGGTTATATGAAAACTCGGTTGCAAACCAATGCAACATTTCCCTTCGAAAATGTGAGACTCTTCGAGTAATATTACTTAAAAAGGGTCATGTCGCTTCTATGCTTTTTACAAATAAAGGGGTTTACATAAGTCGGGTCACAATGGAGGGATTGGGACGTTTGAGAGCAGAGTTTTTGTGTTTGAGAAACCTGTATTCTATCTAAAGATCTGAGAAAAAAAAAATACGAGTAATAACTCTTTTAAGTGCCACAGTTGGATTGAATAATTACTTGTTGCATTTTAATGACACAGTGCAACGGGAATTGAGGTGAGGGTCCTATTTTTTTAATTGGAGAAGAAATTGTATCACTAAATTGAAATCTTTAACGTCAATACACTTATGGTTTTTATAAAGGTTGGACAAACCTAAATGTGGAAGAAAATGAAGAGAACTAATTACGGGACCGATGTTCTCACAAAGAAAAAACAAATGGAGAGCATTAAAATAACAAGTCTATTGAAGACGACTGAACATGTACAAAACTAGCTTAAGACTCCTCCCAGGAACGACCCAGTAACATTGGACATGCAAGGAATGGGAAAGCCAAGCTTGGCTAAGATGGAAAACATAGGCCTGATTTTGGGCGAAAACCTTTCTTTTAGTTTGCCAGCAAATGATAGTTGCCAGTGCAAATGTGTGACTTACAGAGAGATGCATACAATCCTACATGCATGCTAGGAACAACTGTTGGGAACACCTTTCCAAAGATTGTATCAGTTCCGAGATCGTTTTCTTTTCAAACGACACGAACACCTTGTTTTATTTGAATAATTTGGAGGAAATCCTCAACAAGTTCAATTCAAACCATCACTATAGAACTATCTGCAAAGATTGAAGGAAGCAACCTATAGAGTATGTCATGTCAAAGGAGGAAACACGCCACTATAATCTCTTGGAAATTCAATTTGCTAGCTATGGAAAATTATCCAGAGGGAAAGTTGCCGTTCCATATTAAGAAAGGCTCGATGGGATTGTGAAAAGAAGCACGCTTTTGGTGGAAAAAAGACTTGCGATTTGGATTGTGAAGGAAATAATGTACTATTGCATTTGTATTACTGCAAAGGTTTTTTGGAGTAGACAATGCTTACTCAGCTTGTTTGCAAGATAGCGATCCGAAGACACTTGCCTTCAAAATAAGTTGAGTCGGTGATATTTATAGTATATATATATATATATATGCAGGAAGTTTCGAGCTAAAATTAAAATATGGTTTAATTTGTTACAACAAATTATATATATATAGTACCACTCATGGATTCTTCGTTCTAAACACTTTAACTATTAGATACAAGTGCATTTGTGGGTTCGCCTTTTTGTAGTGTTTCCTTTTTAATATAATTATATATTTAAGTCTGATAGTATGCAATTACCTTTGTCGATGGCCAAAAGATTATTGATTATATACATTATTGTATCTTTAGTCATACTTGTCCTGGGAATTAACATTCACTTTAGGTGAGTTATTTAGTTTCTAAAAGCATTAAATTATTGAGTAGAAAGCATTGCGCTCAGTGTCATTATACATTAGGTATTACATTGTTGATTTTATGTAAAACCAAGACAAGCATAGTCCGTAGCCCTGCTTCTGATTAGTAAATAAAATGAAGGAAAAATAGGTGGAACAAGAGTTCTTTTTGTAGTTTTTCCTCACTGCGGTTTTTGTGTAATACTTATAAAAAAGAAAATGTCAAAGTTGCATCAAAGATGCAACCACACCTACCCATCAGGATTGATAGTATGTCTAGTCCCAGCACCTATAAGAGTGATAACCGCCTTAACATATCAATGACACACATGGGTTAGAGCAAAATGTTTCAATGCTTAACTAGTGTTCTTATTTGGATTGTTGTAGTTTGTTCTTCTTTAGATTTAGATTATCCAATATGTCATTCTTAATGATGGAAATACCTCATCTCATTCCAACAACATTAACATTGTAAAAGGCAAAACTTATCTTCAAGAAAATTTTGATGGACACAATAGTGTGTCCTTACTCAAATATTCAGTGAAAATGAATATCTATTTTTATGAGATAATTAATTCAATTGTACAATAACTCATTGGCTATTTAACACTGATCTGTTAGATTATGAATAAGATAAGCAAATATGTATAACCATGGTGAAGTGAGAAACCAACGCTAATAAAACTCGGTGAGATGTCGCAAAGAAGAATGATCCACTCTCATGATGTAATCACCTTATTTCTATCGCATGT
>NC_052352.1:32246293-32249412 GCF_009727055.1 Benincasa hispida
ATCCTGTAAGGATCAGATCCTTATCTCTATACACAAGCATGTAGTCCCTCGTTCTCCGAAGATACTTAAGGATCGTCTTGACTGCCGTCCAGTGATCAAATCCTGGATTGGACTGATACCAATTGACAATCCCTACTGCATAGCAAATGTCAGGTTTGGTATACAACATTGCATACATCAAGCTTCCTACAACAGAAGCATAGGGAATCCGTCTCATCTCCTCAACTTCTTGAGGTGTCTTAGGACATTGATCCTTCGACAGAACGATTCCATGCCTGAAAGGTAACAAACCCCTCTTGGAATCCTGCATCCTATACTTGATCAATATTTATTCAATCTAGTATCGGAAGGCTCCCTATGAAGCATTGTACGGCCGACCTTATAGGATCCCAGTATGTTGGAACGAAGTCGGAGAGCGACAATTATTAGGTCCAGAATTAGTTCAACAAACAATTGAGAATGTGAAGCTTATTAGGGATAATCTTAACTCTTAGCTAGACGATCTAGTGAAAAAGTAACTTCTACTGGTACAAACTTGGCCGTCTTGGTTAGTCTATCGACTATTACCTAAATGCCATCGTATCCTGAGGGCGTCCTAGGGAATCCAAACAGAAAGTCCATTGTCACATGCTCCCACTTCCACTCAGGCACTAAGAGTGGGTTTACTAATCCTGCTGGTCTTTTTCACTTAAGTTTCACCTGTTGTCAGACTAAACATCGATCCACATATTCTGCTATATCTCTCTTCATCCTAGGCCACTAGTAAGATCTCTTCAAAGTTTTATACATCTTGGTGCTTCCCTGATGCATAACATAAGTAGAATTGTGTGCTTCTTCCAGAATGGCTTGCTTAAGCCGTAGTTTATTAGGCACACACATTCTTCCGTCCTTTTCTAGTACATTATATGCTCTCAATTGAAAGTCAACTCTGATTCCCTTACTTACATCATCAGCAATCTTCTAAAGATCAGGGTCTTTCAACTGATCCTGCTTAAGGTCTTTTACTAAGGTAGGCCTTACTTGGAATGTAGCTATCAATCCTCCTGACTGTCCCACTGATAAGGCAGTTCTAGAATTCCTAAATTCTTGCAATAGCATTCCTCTCATTGAGCCAATAATGGCCATGGATCCCGAGGATTTCCTACATAGTGCATCCGCTATAACATTAGCCTTACCAGGGTGGTACTCAATGGAACAGTCATAATCTTTGATCAGCTCAATCCATCTTCTCTATCTCAGATTCAACTCTTTTTTATCAAAAATATATTTTAAGCTCATATGATCTGTGAATATTTTGCAATGCTCTCCAAATAAATAATGTCTCCACAACTTCAGAGCCAAAACAACCGCTGCCAGTTCTAGATCGTGCATAGGATAAATGCTCTCGTGTTTCTTAAGTTGACAAGATGCATATGCAATCACTTTCCCATCCTGCATCAACACACATCCCAATCCTTGTCGGGACGCGTTACAATAAATCTCAAATTCCTTACTGTAATGATAAATTTAAATGCGTTGATTGTGTATCGCCAACAACTTGTTAGGCTACTGACGTACGTATATGCGCTTTGCGACAATGATAATGTGATACTACGTTCTAAATGTATGCGATGATAATGATATGTGTTCGTAGTATGCGTTCATGTAGTGCGTGTCACAAGTTTTCTTACGCTGGAACCAAGTATAATTCCAACGCAAGTTTCTCAGAGTGATCTGAGGTCGAACACGGGGATTGTGATGATTAATGCGATACTAATGTGGTACATGTGACCGGTTAAACATAAAGAATAATGAATTGATTTGAGAAAAGTAAATTGCGGTAAAGAGTAAATTGCGATAAAGAATAAAATGCGATAATAAAGTAAAGTGCGGTAAAATAAATTGCAGTGATAAAATAAAATGTGGTAATAAACAAATGAATAAACAATTAAATATACAAGTTAAGGACTGGCTGTGAAGATGCGCAAAAGTATCTGATGAATGCGGTGGCAAATCTTGTGAAATGAGTCAGAAATAGAATGGGTTTAGGGAAAGGACATCGCAAGTTCGTCAATCTTATTGAGGACGCAACTAAGGTTCCGCTTTCCCTTGGCATACACCTCTCAGTGATCGGCCGTGTTCCCATATGTCTATGGTGAAACAGGGATGAACGTGATGAACGCAAGGTTGTTTCCATCTCTAGAAATACTTCTCGTTTTAGTTAACGTATTCTTCCAACCTTCTTTCGAGAGGCGAAATAACATCTTCACTTCTGCTCTCACAGGTGAAGATGCTGTCAAGCATGCTTTAGCTAAACTTAGTCAATTTCTTCAACAAAGATTAACTTACTTGCTAATCCTTCCCATTTACCCTTGGGGATGAGTTACACATGATGAAAGAATTGGATGATGAATGTATGGTAAAGAACAGAGAGATGATGATGAATATGATAAGGACATTGAAATCTAAGGATAAGCGTTTGTTACAGATAGTGAATGAAAGAATAGAGATGAACACAGTGGATGAATAGAAAATAAGAACAAATACGAAAAGAGTGTCAATGTCTTGATACGGATCCCGATCGGAGACGATTTGCTTGTCGGCGTGTGGTAGAAATGGAGTGGAAAGCTTCCCTCTCAGGCTTGTTTTCCAGGTAAAAGTGACCCTTTGCACAGAGCTTCTTCTTCAGGAATGGAAATAATTGCTTGCTCTAGAGACTTACCTCTCGGTCTTGTCTCGTCTTTCTCCCCAGATTTCTATGAATTGTCTCTTCAGACCAGCCTCCTTTCTTTGAATTTGATGAAGCTACTTATAGACCTTGGCTCTTTCTGCATTAGTGGTCCCGCTCTATAAAGCTGATAATTCCTGCCATGGCATAGTGGAAACGTCCGCTCTGCTCCAGGTTCAATTTGTCAGAATCGTACAACAAAAAAGCTATACAATGTTAGAAGTCCTTGCAAATGCGCTGCTCTTTACATCTTCGATCGATCACCGCATGCGGTGTAATTGCTTTGATCTTTTATCGAATATGTAGCAAGTATGTGCCTCCAAAACAACCCCTTCAGCAACACCTACAATCCGGGTTGGAGGAACCATCCTAACTTCGGTTGGGGAGGGAATCCTAACCAAGGGGGGCCAAG
>NC_052352.1:32250417-32264715 GCF_009727055.1 Benincasa hispida
CATTGCGTTTATCTTTTCCTTGCGTCCATTTCGAATAAAAATTTAAAGATAATTCTTTTTGCAAAATTGAGAAATCCAATCATTCCTATTCCAAAGAAATGATGATTTCTGTAGACGAAAGGACGTTTACTCTAAAACCTCAATAAATGAGGGGAGTTCAAACGGAGGGCCTTTTGAGTGTCTCGAGGCTTGCCACTGCAAAAATAGCATTGGGCCCACTAAGGCCTAACCTATTACAAAGGATTTCTTCGTCTGTGAGCACACTTTGCCTCAATTTGCAATCTGAAACCCTAGTGCCCCTGCATACCGGGCTTTCTTCTTCCCTGAAACCCTAACATTTTTTTAGCTTTCTTTCACCTTAGCATCCATGGCCGACCAAACTTCCCAACCTTCTGCTTCACCCTCACACCTTCAACAGACCAACTCTCCATGCGAGAAGCAGCATTCCTTGCTACTAGTAGCGGCGTCTTGCTGCTCAACCTCACACTGTTCCTAGAATCGTCGGAAAACCCCGGCGAAACCTTTTAGCCGTCAGACCACTTCAGTTCAAGAAGGGGCAAAGCACTAAAAGCACCCCACTCCCAACTCCAGCAGTCTCCACTGAAAACGAAAAGAAGAGACGAGATGACAAGGAGGTATTCAGAAACATTCTAAGTAACCTAGAGAAAGGAGAAGGACTGCTCGAGGATGGGGTTGTAAACCAACCACTGGTTATGGAGGAGGTAATGGTGGTGATGACGGAGGAAGTGGCGATGACAAAGGAAGTAGTGGTGGTAGAGGAAATGGTGGAAGAGGAGACAAGGAGAAGCACTCTGGCCATAAGGGATCCTAAGGAAACTACGCAAGTAGAATCCTATGAAGGACCCATCAGAGTCGCGTTGGAGAAAGTTATGGCAGAGAAGCAACCAAAGGTGGAATAGGAGAAAAAGAAGAAAAAGGAGAGCAAGGGAAATAAAGTTGGAAAAGGTGAGCCATCCCATCATCGAAAAGAGAAAAAGAATAAAGAAAAAAAGGAGGATGAAGAAGATGAGGAGGCCAAGCTAAGGAAGAGGAAAGAGAGGGGAGAAAGGAAAGAGCACAGGCGTGAGGAAATGCGCTTGAAGAAGGAAGAAGAAAAGAAGAAGAGGGCTGCAAGCCCAGAGATGGATGGGGAATCGACCTCCATGAGGGAGGACAGGGGGGAGCCAGCGCAACTTAGGGAGTTGGCACAACCTGAAACAATGTAATTGGTTGTGGCCGACGAAGGCGAAGAAGGAGAAGATACCCTCCTGATGCGGCTGTCACTTAAAATTTATATCTTTAAGCATGTGGACAAATATGCGATACTACTTCTAGATATACGTTATGAATATTCTTGTAGTATGCCTTGCATTGTCATAAGTTTCCTTATGTTGGAACCAAGTGTAATTCCACCGCAAGTTTCTTGGTGTGATCCGAGGTCGAACACAGGGACTGTTTGAGGTTATTGTGGTATGTTCGTGGTATATGTGACCAGGTTTTTTTCAATCTTTAAAGAGTGTTTTGTACAAGTATATAAAAGTCGTGGTAAAGTAAAGGAAAGCAGTAAAATGCGATAATAAAATAAGTACAGTAAACCTAAGCTAGATGATACAAGATACAGGCTTCATGATACAAGATGCTGGGGTCCAGGCTGACTGTGAAGGTTATGCAAAGAGCATGGAATGTGGCGGCAAGTCTTATGTACAACACAGAAAGAGGAAAATAACTAATATAAACAGCGCAAGTTTCTTAATTGTGTTGAAGTTATAAGTACGGTTCCGCTTTTCTCTTGGTGTACACCTTTCAGTGATCGACTACACTCCCACATGTCTGTGGTGAATCAGAGACGAACGTAATGAATACAAGGTTGCTTCCATGTCTGGAAGTACTACTCACTTTATTAATGCATTCTTCTAACCTTCTCTCGATAGATCAGAATGGCATCTTCACTTCTGCTCTCACAGGTGAAGATGTCGTCTATCATGCTTTAGCTAAACGCAGTTATCACTTTAACACAAATTAAGTATTTGTTTAATTCATATTAACTACCAGGGGATTAAGAAGACATCATGGAGAAAGTGATTCATGGAGGAACGGAAGTAGACAGAAAATGGAATATGAAAGCAATCGAAACATTTAATATGTCTATTAAGCGTTTGATACATGGTGTGTAAATGAAAGGATAAAGAAAGTGAAATACAATGATGAAAAGAGATAGAATAGATACAAACAAGTGCCAGATTAGATACAAACAAGCGCCAACGTCTTGGCACCGATTCGGGTGGAGATCTGCTTGCCGAATTGGATGGATCAGATGGATGGATGAGCTTCCCTCTCAGGCTTGGTCAACCGATAGTAGGGTTCTCAGCATAGAGCTTCTCGATGGGTATTCGGCAGAATAGAACTGAGACTCACCTCTCAGCCTTGTCTCGTCTTCTTCCCGGATTTCTTCAATTAAGCACCCAACTCAACCTTTTCTCTCAACACTTTAGCAGCAATTAGCCTCGTATCCAGTAGCATATTTTTTTTCCTGAAATTTATGGGGTATTTATAGGTGAAGATCTTTGACTCTGGCCTTGTGGAGGGATATTATTCTTTCTGTTATGCAATCAAACCGTCAATTTTTCACAATCGTTAGTTGTATACGTGTCTCAATCCTCCACTTTTGCATTGCTCAACTGCATCTTTCGATCGTGAGTTCGCATGCGGTGTTGTTTTTATTATTGCATGCGGTTGAAAGTCAGATCTAGATCGATTGTCGCATTGTGCCATCATTGCGTTAATTGTCTTTTCATTGTGGATTGATGGACACATTGTGACAGAGATGCGTTGATGAGTTCTTCTTGAGCCTTGAGCACAAGCGGTGACTCGGTTTCCTACAAAACAGAGTAAAATCTCCTTTTCTTCTTTCTTAAAAATGTTAGTGGGTGTAATTGCGATAATTTATAATTATTGTAAATCTAAGCTAATTTTCATACAATCGGCGCATATTCACTATCTTTTGGCCGTAAAATCTAGATAAGGCAATATAAATAAGTTGTATTTCTACAAGTTATCAGCGACGTCGCAAGGAGAATGCATCGTAAGGGTCTACCATTGACCCTTCAAATTTGATCAATGCATTAGAAGAAAAGGAAAGAAGGAGAAAGGAAGATGAAGAGAGACAGGAGAAAATGGAGCGGGCGAAACTCATCACTGCAGAAGGCAATAGAAGAAGAAGACTGCATGATGAGGAAGTGCACCACAATAACGAGATCTCAAGACTCGAAGAAATAAGGTGGCTCGAAGAGGAACAATGCCTTTTGTTGGCCTCTGAGCAGTTTGTGGAAGAGTTTGAAAGAGAAGTGAGAGAAGAGGAAGAAGAATAAAAGGAAAAGAAGGTAGAAGAAGAAAGGAGAATGAGAGAAGAGAAGGAAAGGAAGTACGAAGCTAACAGGTAATGTTTAATTAAGAAGAAGGGCAAAGAACTTGCCGAACGAGAGAAGGAGGAACAATACAAGGAATGAGAAAGAAAACAAAGGCAACAATCCTGCCTTATGTTGACAAAGAGAAAGGGCAAAGCAGTCGCAGAGAGTAACAAGCCCGCGTTGGCAAAGGTGCGTCCTTCAAGAAAGAAGGAGAATGACGACTTGTTGATGAAGATGGGCTTTTTCCCTGTGCCAATGCCACTACCAGATCTGATCACGAGCATGATCGTGGAACATGGTTGGGACACATTTTGCCTGTGCCCAGCCATTGTTGTTCCAGAGGTAGTAAGGGACTTCTACCATGGACGGCTACATGGCATCAAGGATGTGGTGACCATAAAAGGGAAAATGGTGTCTTTCAGCACAAGAGACATCAATGAACTATACCGGATGAAGGATAACCCGGATGCATTGGGCAACAAAATCATTGATGATCCCACGAAAGAGCAAATGGAAGATGCGCTGCGAGTATTAACACAACCGGGCAATAAGTGGTCAGTTTCTTTAAAAGGCATCAAGACCCTGGCGTCCAAGACTCTGCTTTCGGAGGCACAACTTTCGGTTTATTTGGTTAAACGGTGGCTGATCCCAACTTCCCATGACAAGACAATTTCAAGGGATTGAGTTATGGTCGAATATTGCATTGCACGCGACATTCCAATCGATGTAGGCCGGTTGATCGCAAGACAAATCAAGGGTTTTGTAGGGCACATAAGAGGGCAATACTTCTTCCAATGGACGGTTTCAAGTTTATGCCTATCACTAGGTGTGGGCATTGATGAAGAGCCGATAGCAGAAGTTCACGGCCTAATAAATGTCAAGATTTTGAGGTTGCTCCTCAAAGATTCTCCACACTACCCTGAACTCCCTTTGAAGAGGCCTAGCATTGATTTGAATGCACCGCAAGAGCCCAAGCCAAAAAGACAGCGCACAGATGAAAAGGGAAAGGAGAAAATCCAAGAAGAAACAACGCAAGATCCAGAACCCTTGGATCCTTTTCCCTTAATAATTCGCCCTCCAAGCCCTCCCATACAATCTTCTTCTCCCCTTCCTAAGAATTTTACCAATCTTCTCCTTGCCCCAAATTCTCCAACCGCATACCCAGTAGCCCCATCCTCACCTTCAGCATCATCACCGCAACATTCCCTTCGACCGCCACATGTTGATGACCCACACGATTTGGGTGAAGGCACCTTTGCCCAACCTCAAAACGTTGCTGGTGAGACATCACAGGCACAACCCACTGTCGCCTCCTTGGCTGCTGAGTTAGTAAAAATGCGGTCCCTCTTCTCTTAACAACAACAACTCTTCGCTCAGCAACAAGCCTTCTTCAACCAAAAATTTGATGTGATAATGGAGCAAGTCGACGATATACAGCGCAGTGCTGCTACGTCAACGGAGGCATTGATTAATATTCAACGCAACATTTATACAATCCATTACCACCAAAGACAGCTTTCAGAGCGCAACCATGAGTACTTTAATTTTCTAACAACATATCTTCATGGTGTAACAGACGAGTGTAACCATGACCAACAGTCTCTAATAAATGACGCAAAGTTTGACCATCGCATACGAACGCATCAAGTTATTTTGACAAGAAGAGGTAAACATTCTCTTTAAAACTAGAAAAGCATTTTTGAGCAGAAATTTGTTATATTGAAGAATAAAGTAGGGCTTTGATATTAATTAGCAAGCATAGAAGGAAATTGCGTGGTTAAGTAATGTGCCTATGTGAAGCATATGGAGCAACCAATCGACACAAAAATTTAGGATAGGAACTGAGCATTATTGCCTTAGTAGAAGATATACTTGAGGACAAGAATATGTCTAAATTTGGGGGTGGGATAACTTGTAGGAATACAAGTTATTTATACTTCTTTATTTAGATATTGCGGTTAAAAGAGAGGAAAGTTGCGTCAATTGTATGAAAATTGGCTAAGAAATACAATAATTATAAATTGTCGTCAATACACCCACTAACACCATTGTGATGGTAGAAAAGAATATTTCAAGTCTGTTTTGCAGGAAATCCAGTCACCGTATGCGCTCATGGCTCAAGAGAGAAAGATTAACGCATCTACGTCGCATTGCGCCCATCATCCAGGAATGAATAGACGATCAACGCAATGACGGCGCATGCGACAGTTGATCCAGAGCTGAACTTCAACCGTATGCGGTAATAAAAAACAACACCGCATGCGGAAAAATGATCGAAGATACAAATGAGCAACGCAATCACGAAGGATTTTGACACATGTACAACTAACCGTTATGAATTTTCAACGGATTGATTGCATAATAGAAGGAATATTTATTCCACCATTCTCGGAATTTCCATAACAATAAAGTGGGGACCACACGGCAGAGAGTCAAAGCTTTCATCTATAAGAACCCTAAAAGAATTCACTGAAAAGATATACTTGATACGGATAATTGATACGAGGTTATTGAGAGAGAGACTAATCTGAGTGCTGATCGGAGAAGATTCGGGAAGAAAAGAAACAAGGCCGAGAGGTGAGTCTCAGGGCGAATCATTCCAAATCCCCACCGTGAAGCTCTGTACCTAGATCAACTCTACCGGTTGAGCAAGCTTGAGAGGGAAGCTCATCTTTCCATTCACTCCATCTACACTGGCAAGCAATATCTCCATCCAGATCAGTGTCAAGACATTGGCACTCTTCTGTATCTGTTTCTAACTTTTATTCATCAATTGTACTTCATCTTCTTAGTCAAAATCATCCACAACCATGTATCAGATGCTTGATTTTATAATTAAATGTCATGATCACTTTCATTTCCACATTTCTGTCTATTTCCGTTCCTCCATTAATCGCTTTCTCCACGATTTTTCTTAATCCTGTGGTGATTAATATGAATTAAACAAGTAATTTAATCTGCGCTAAAGAAATAAGGATGTTTAGCTAAAGCATGCTAGATGACATCTTCACCTGTAAGAGCAGAAGTGAAGATGCCATTCTGATCTGTCGAGAGAAGGTTAGAAGAATGCGTTATCTAAAGAAGAAGTACTTCCAGAGATGGAAGCAACCTTGCGTTCACTACGTTTGTCCCTAATTCACCACAGAGATGTGGGAAACGTGGCTGATCACCAAGAGGTGTACGCCAAGGGAAAGCGAAAACGCTCTTATATCTTTAATGCAATTAAGGAACTTGCGATATTTGTACTAATTACCATTTCTCTTTCTATTTCGCACATAAGCCTTGCCACCACATAACACAACCTTTGTATAATCTTCACAGTCAGTCTCAACCTCGTATCCTGTAGCATGTAACCTGTATCTTGTATCATCATAGCTTAGGTTTATTTTATCGCACTTTACTTTTATCGCACTTTACTTTATTATTGCATTTTTATCGCTTATCTTTACTTTACTGCACAATTTACTTTATTGCATGTACAAACCAGACTTTTATTAAATTGAAAAACCCCCGGTCGCATATATGACGAACGTAACACAATCAATATAAAACAATCCCTGTGTTCGACCTCGAATCACTCCGAGAAACTTGCGGTGGAATTATACTTGGTTCCAACGTAAGGAAAATTGTGACAATGCACAACATACTACAAGAATATTCATTAATAACGCATACATCTAAAAGTAGTATCGCATATCATCGTAATCATCCATGCATTGTATGACATAAGAAGATAAATAGAAGCATCAATTTTTATGTCGTCAAGTTTATGGCATCATCGCATTTTATGTCATCAAGTTTATGGTGTCGTTGCCGGGGATTGGTTAACGGTTATTGTTTGAGAATGTTTGTGGTATTTTGCAAGACAGATCTCTTTGTATTGGCTGTTCAATGCGAAGAGCAGTTTGACAGTTTATGAGTACTGGTACCAAACCAGAATTCGTAGCTGACCTAAAGATCGAGCGTACCTTTCATGCATGAGCATGCCAGAATCAAGAAAGGTGAAAGAAAGTAGCTGATATGGTAGATAATAACGACAACGCGGCTCCCGCAGGAAATCAAGGGGCGTTATGGCCAGCGCAGGATCTAGTGTTCCTTGCTGCTGACCGCAACATTCCCATGAGAAACTACGCGGTGCCCAACCTGTACGATTTCTCGCCTGGGATTTTAAGGCCTGCAGTAGAGGAGAACGCAAGGTTCAAAATAAAACCAATCATGATTCAAATGATCCAAAACATAGGGAAATTTAGGGGTCTGCAAGGTGAAGACCCACATGCCCACCTGACCAGTTTTGTCGAAATGTGCGGCAACTTCTCATTACCTGGCGTTACCCCTGAGGGTATTAGACTGTATTTATTCCCTTAAATCTTAAGGGATGAAGCCAAGAGGTGGCCTTACTCACTGGAGCTGAACGAGATTACATCATGAGATCTGCTGGTGGAGCGATTCATGAAGAAGTTCTTCCTGCCGACCGTCAACGCAAGGCGACGGAAGGATGTGCTAAACTTTGAGAAAATGGACAATGAGACCTTGAGCACTGCCTGGGTGTGATTTCGAAGATTGGTGAAGAACTACCCGCATATCGGGATACCCGATTGCGTCCTGATGGAGACATTTTACAATGGGCTGAACAGATCGACTCATGCTGTTTCTGATGCCTCCGCGGTGGGAGGTTTTATGGACAAGACGTCTACCAAGGCCAAAGTCATCCTTGATCGCATATTGCGGAACATGGATGACTGAATTGATGATGGTTATGGAGGCAGAGGCTCTGAAAGAAGAAAGAATGACATTGCCATTGTCCCTGCGGAGACAATGACAACTTTGGCCACTCAGATGGCCGTATTGATGTCAATCCTCCAATCGATGGGAATCAATCAAGGAGCCATCCCCCAACAATCAGCGTAACCCGCTGCACCGGCTCAAGTGGCCGCAATAAGTTGCGTTAATTATGGAGGGGCTCATGTAGCAGAAATATGCCCATCGAATATATAGCAAGTATGTGCCTCCAAAACAACCCCTTCAGCAACACCTACAATCCGGGTTGGAGGAACCATCCTAACTTCGGTTGGGGAGGGAATCCTAACCAAGGGGGGCCAAGTAACCATTAAAGTGGCGGTCGAGGGAACCCTCCTCCTTTTCACCATAACTCGAATCAAGGGCAACCAAGGCAATCGCATAATCAGCAACCCTCATCTTCAAACACCTCGGGAAGCTCATTGGAGACCCTGCTCAAATAGTATATGGACAAAAATGACACATTTGAGCTTAGAAACAGAACACTTGGTACGTTACCTAGCAACTCTCAAGCCCCAAGATCTCATGTAAAGAAGCAATGTCCCTGAGGACATTGGGCATGCAAGCTAGACTGCCTGCAGAGGTGTGGATTGCGCTCATTCAAAGAAAGTCATCTTTCGGTCCATATCTCACATCTATCTTTAAATGCTTTCTTTATTTCTTGTCTTTATGAATTTCTGAACTTTGTCTTTTACTACTTCATTTAATTTGTTTCATGACTTTATGCATTTATTCTTCAATTAACTCTCTTGCATTTATTTCTGTGTTTCTTTAATTCCTTTAACTTTTCTGTATTTCATGCGTCATTCTTTAATTGGTGAATGATTGAGTAATGAGAAGAAATTTTATTACCGCAAGTCATAGCAACTCGCGTTGATGAAAAAAAAATATTTTTATCATACAATAAAATACATTCAATATGCATGGAGATAATGGACGCATCCTAAACCAACAAGATACGCTTTGCGTTCATCCAACTCAAATGCGTTTAGCTGAGGGGTGTGTTGCGTGCATGTGTGTCCTTTGCCCGTCCTTGGCAGAATGCACTATGTTGAGGTAATGTTGCGCTGGTAGTAATACCATGCGCCCAATCTTGCAGAAATGCGTTTAGCTGAGGGGTGTGTTGCGGGGATGCATGTGTTGTTGCCCATCCTCTGCGAAGATGCATTTGCATTGGTAAACACATTGCGTTCATATTTTCCTTGCGTCCATTCGAATAAAATATTAAAGATAATTCTTTTTGAAAAATTGAGAAGTCCAATCGTTCCGTATTCCAAAGAAATGATGAGTCTGCAGACGAAAGGACGTTTACTCTGAAACCTCATAAATGAGGGGAGTTCAAACGGCGGGCCTTTTAAGTGTCTCGAGGCCTGCCACCACAAAAATAGCGTTGGGCCCACTAAGGCCCAACCTATAAAAAGAACTTTCCCCGTCTATGAGCACACTTTGCCTCATTTGCAATCTAAAAACCATAGCGCCCCTACATACCGAGGTTTCTTCTTCCCTGAAACCCTAATGTTTTCCAGCTTTCTTCCTCCTCAGCATCCATGGCCGACCAAACTTCCCAACCTTCTGCTTCACCCTCAACACCTTCAACTGACCAACTCTCCATACGAGAAGCAGCATTCCTTGCTACTAGTCGCCATCTTGCTGCTCAACCTCACACTGTTCCTAGAATCGTCGGAAGACCCTGGCGAAACCCTTTAGCCGTCAGACCACTTCAGTTCAAGAGGGGGAAAAGCACTGAAAGCACCACACTCCCAACTTTAGCAGTCTCCACTGAAAGTGAAAAGAAGAGACGAGATGATAATGAGGTATTCGGAAACATTCTGAGTAACTTGGAGGAAGGAGGAAGACTACCCGAGGCAAGGGTTATAAATCAACCACTATCTACGGAGGAGGTGACGGTGGCGGTGATTGAGGAAGTGGCCATGGTGGAGGAAGTGGTGTAAGAGGAGACAAGGAGAGGAACTCTGGCCATAAGGGATCCTGAGGAAACTACGCAAGTAGAATCCTATGACGGACCCATCAGATTCGAGTTAGAAGAAGTCGCGATAGAGAAGCAACAAGAGGTGGAAGAGGAGAAAAAGAATAAAAAGAAGAACAAGGGAAAGAAGGCTGGAGAAGGTGAGCCATCCCATCATCGCAAAGAGAAAAAGAATAAAGAAAAGAAGAAGGATGAAGATAATGAGGAGCCAAACTAAGGAAGAGGAAAAAGAGGGGAGAAAGGAAAGAGCGCAGGTGTGAGGAAAGGCACTTAAAGAAGTATGAAGAAAAGAAGAAGAGGACTGCAAGCCAGAGATGGATGGAGAATCAACCTCCGTGAGGGAGGACAGGGGGGAACCAACGCAACTTAGGGAGCCTACACAACCTGAAACAACGCAATTGGTTGCGGCCGACGAAGGCGAAGAAGGAGAAGTTACCCCCCCTGATGCGGTGTCGCAAGGACCGCAAGGGTCTACCATTGACCCTTCAATTTTGATCAACGGATTAGAAGAAGAGGAAAGGAGGAGAAAGGAAAAGGAAGAAAAGAAGGAAAAAATGGCACGGGCACAACTCATCATCGTAGAAGGTGATAGAAGAAGAAGACTGCATGATGAGGAAGTGCACCGCAATAACGAGATCTCGAGTCTTGAAGAAATATGGCGGATCGAAGAGGAACAACGACTTTTGTTGGCCTCTGAGCAATTTGTGGAAGAGTTTAAAAGAGAAGTGAGAGAAGAGGAAGAAGAAGAAAAGAAAAAGAAGGCAGAAGAAGAAAGGAGAATGAAAGAAGAGAAGAAAAAGAAGTGCGAAGCCAACAGGCAACATTTAATTAAGAAGAAGGGCAAGGAACTTGCCGAACGCGAGAAAGAGGAAAAATGCAAGGAACGAGAAAGAAAACAAAGGCAACAATCCTGCCTTACGTTGGCCAAGGGAAAGGGCAAAGCAGTCGCCGAAGGCAGCAAGCCCGCATTGGAAAAGGTGTGTCCATCAAGAAAGAAAGAGAATGACGATTTGTTGATGGAGATGGGCTTTTTCCCTACACCAACGCCACTACCAGATCTGATCACGAGCGTGATCGTGGAGCATTTGGGACACATTTTGCCAGTGCCCAGCCATTATTGTTCCAAAGGTAGTGCGCGATTTCTACCATGGATGGCTACATGGCACCAAGGATGTGGTGACCATAAAAGGGCAAATGGTGTCTTTCAGCACAAGGGACATCAATGAACTATACGAGATGAAGGATAACCCGGATGCACTGGGCAACAAAATCATTGATGATCCCACAGAAGAGCAAATGGAAGATGCCCTGCGAGTATTAACGCAACTGTTGGTTTATTTAAAAGGCATCAAAATCCTGGCGTCCAAGACTTTGCTTCCGGAGGCACGACTTTGGGTTTATTTGGTTAAAAGGCTGCTAATCCCAACTTCCCATGACAAAACAATTTCAAGGGATCGAGTTATGGCCACATATTGCATTGCGCGCAACATTCCAATCGATGTAGGCCAGTTGATCACAAGTAAAATTCGAGGCTTTGTGGGGCACATTAGAGGACAATACTTTTCTCCATGGACGGTCTCAAGTCTGTGCCTGTCAATGGGCGTAGGCATTGAGGAAGAGCCCATGAATGAATTCCATGACCTCATCAATATCAAAATCCTGAGGTTGCTCCTCAAAGACTCCCCACATTGCCCAGAGCTATCTTTAAAGAGACCTGCAATTGATCTCAATGTGCCGCAAGAACCCAGGCCAAAGAGACAGCGCAGAGATGATAAGGGAACAGAAAAGGTCCAGGAATTACCATCGCAAGAGACAGAACCTTTGGACCCTTTACCCTTAGTAATCCGCCTTCCAAGCCCTCTCGCACAACCTTCTTCTTCTTCCCTTCCTAATCACTTTACCAACCTTCTCCTTGCCCCAAATTCTCCAACTGCATATCCAGCAGCCCCATCCTCACCTTCAGCATCATCACCGATACATTCCCTTCCACCGCCGCATATTGATGACCCACACGATTTGGGTGAAGGCACCTCTGCCCAACCCCAAAACGTTGCTGGCGAGACATTGCAGGCACCACCCATTGTCACCTCCTTAGCTGCTGAGTTAGCAGAAATGCGATCCGTTTTCTCCCAACAACAACAACTCTTCGCTCAGCAACAGGCCTTCTTCAACCAGAAATTTGATGTGGTAATGGAGCAAGTCGATGATATACAGCGCAGTGATGCTACGTCAATGGAGGCATTGATTAATATTCAGCGCAACATTTATACAATCCATCGCCACCAACGACAACTTGTGGAGCATGATAACTTGTAGAAATACATGTTATTTATATTGCTTTATTTAGATATTATGGCCAAAAGAGAGGAAAGTTGCGTCAATTGTATAGAAATTGGCTAAGAAATACAATAACAATAAATTATCGCAAATACACCCACTAAGACCATTAAGATGGTAGAAAAGGATATTTCAAGTCTGTTTTGCAGGAAACCAAGTCACCGTATGCGCTAATGGCTCAAGAGAGAAAGATTAATGTATCTACGCCGCATTGCGCCCATCAATCAGGAATGAATAGACAATCAACGCAATGACGACGCAATGCGACAGTCGATCCAGAGCTTAACTTCAACCGCATGCGGTAATAAAAACAACACCGCATGCGGGCACACGATCGAAAGATGCAAATGAGCAACGCAAATGCGGAGGATTGTGACATGTGTACAACTAACCGCTGTGCATATTCGACGGACTGATTACATAACTGAAGGAATATTTATTCCACCATTTTCGGACTTTCCATAACAATAAAGTGGGGACCACAAGTCAGAGAGTCAAAGCCTTCAGCTTATAAATACCCTTAAAGAATTCACTGAAAGATACACTTGATACGGGGGATAATTGATACAAGGCTATTGAGAGAGAGCTGATCTGAGTGCTAATTGGAGGAAATCCGGGAAGAGAAGAGACAAGGCCGAGAGGTGAGTCTCAGTACAATTCTGCCAAATCCCCACCGAGAAGCTCTGTACTTAGATCCCTTCTACCGGTTGAGCAAGCCTAAGAGGGAAGCTCATCCTTTCATTCACTCCATCAACACCGGCAAGCGATTATCCATTCCATATCTGTGCCAAGACATTGGCGCTGATTTTTATTTGTTTCTAACTCTCATTCATCAATTGTATTTCATCTTCTTAATCTCTTCATTCACAACCATGTATCAGACGCTAAATAGTATTATTGAATGTCTTGATCATTTCCATTTCCACTTCTCTGTCTATTTTCGTTCCTCCATAAATCATTTTCTCCATGATGTTTTCTTAATCCTTTGGTGATTAATATGAATTAAACAAGTAACTTAATCTGTGCTAAAGAAATAAATATGTTTAGCTAAAGCATGCTAGACAACATCTTCACCTGTGAGAGCAGAAGTGAAGATGTCATTCTGATCTGTAAATGAAGGTTAGAAGAATGCATTAACTAAATCAAGAAATACTTCCAGAGATAGAAGCAACCTTGCGTTCACTATGTTCGTCTCTGTTTCACTACAGAGATGTAGGAAACGTGGCCGATTACCGAGAGGTGTACGCCAAGGGAAAGCAGAACCGTACTTATATCTTTAACGCAATTAAGAAACTTGTGCTATTTATATTAATTATCCTTTCTCTTTCTATTTTGCACATAAGCCTTGCCACCGCATAACACGATCTTTGTATATACTTCACAGTCAGTCTCAACCTCGGTATCATGTATCATGTAACCTGTATCTTGTATTATCATAGCTTAGGTTTATTTTATCGCACTTTACTTTCATCACAATTTACTTTATTATCGCATTTTTATCGCTTATCTTTACTTTACTACACAATTTACTTTATCGCATGTACAAACAACACTTTTATTAAATTGAAAAACCCCTGGTTGCATATATGACAAATATAATGCAATTAACCTAAAACGATCTCTATGTTCGACCTTGGATCACACCGAGAACTTGCGGTGAAATTATATTTGGTTTCAACGCAAGGACCTTGTGAACGAACGCATAGCATCTACAAGAACATTGCATTATTACGATATCTTAGAAGTATACGGCATATCACTCCGCATCAT
>NC_052352.1:32265645-32287888 GCF_009727055.1 Benincasa hispida
TTCCCTTCCACCGTCGCATGTTGATGACCCACACGATTTGGGTGAAGGCACCTCTGCTCAACCCCAAAACGTTGCTGGCGAGACATTATAGGCATAACCCAATGTCGCCTCCTTAGCAACTGAGTTAGCAGAAATGTGGTCCCTCTTCTCCCAACAATAACAACTCTTTGGTCAGCAATAAGCCTTCTTCAACCAGAAATTTGACGTGGTAATGGAGCAAGTCGACGATATACAGTGCAGTGCTGCCACGTCAAGGGAGGCGTTGAGTAATATTCAGCGCAACATTTATACAATCCATCGCCACCAAAGACAGCTTGCGGAGCGCAACCATCAGTACTTTAATTTTCTAACAGCATATCTTCATGGTCCCATGGTGCCTCCACATCTCAGGCAGCATCTGATTTTCGAAGAGACTTCGCCTGTACAGCATCAGAACCCTCCTCCAGACCCTCCTGCTCCTCAACAATAATCATTACATTTTTATGCGGCCATTCTGTATTTTTATTCAATTCATTATTTTTCTAAGTTAACGAAATTCTTTGATTCTTTGTATAGGCCAACAATTTTTGTATTGCGTTAATTTTTAATTATTTGTATACTTAGTTAATATTCAATACAATTGAGTAAATATTCTCTCTATTTGCCTGTGCCTTTTTCTTTATCATCCTTTGTCAACCTTGTGATATTCTTAATCTTTCTTTTTGCGTTATTCATTGCGCTGCCATGATGTATAATATGCATTCACTTAGAAACATTTCCCATACTTTGTAATTTCTAACTAACACTTAGTTAATTCGTAGCTTACCAGTACTTTACCTTTTATCTTTCAAAATTATGCTCAAACCTTCTTTTAAAATTTTGTCTAAGTGTTTGTCTAATCTGTCCAAACAACGCAATGAGGACCTTGCGCATCTCTAAATTTTGGGGTGGGGAAAGTCTGAGCAATGAGATCAAGAATATGCGGTCATTAAGAAAAATGCGTTCATTTTTCATTTTCAAAAAAAAAAAACATTTTCATGTCAACTCCAATGTCAGTGCAAGGGAAAACTACAATAACATTCCCAACCTGATAAGAGTAAGTTGTGAAAGAAACCTACTCGTAGTGGATGTTCGCATGACACCCGTGGCAGCAAGCCAAAACGAAGGTGGGTTTCCAAAAACAACGCAATATGAAAAAAAAAGAAAATAAAATAAAATAAAAGAAACAAGAGACAACTCCTCTGAAATTCATGAGTTAAAGTTGAGATTGGCATACAACCGTGGTTGGATGTTCGCATGACACCCGTGGGAACAAGCCAAAACGAAGATTGTAACCATGACCAACAGTCTCTAAATAAATGACGCAAAGTTTGACCACCGCATACAGACGCATCAAGTTGTTTTGACAAGAAGAGGTAAACATTCTTTTTAAAACTAGAAAAGTATTTTTGAGCAGAAAGTTGTAGTATAGAAGAATAAAGTAGGGCTTTGATATGAATTAGCAAGGATAGAAAAAAATTGCATTGTTAAGTAATGTGCCTAAGTGGAGCATTCAGAGCAACCAATCGACGCAAAAATTTAGGATAGGAACTGAGAATTTTTGCCTTAGTAGAAGATATGCTTGAGGAAAAGCACATATCTAAATTTGGGGGTGTGATAACTTGTAGAAATACAAGTTATTTATACTGCTTTATTTAGATATTGTGGTTAAAAGAGAGGAAAGTTGCGTCAATTGTATGAAAATTGGCGAAGAAATACAGTAATTATAAATTGTCGTCAATACACCCACTAACACCATTGCGTTGATAGAAAAGAATATTTCAAGTCTGTTTTGCAGGAAATCTAGTCACCGTATGCACTCATGGCTCAAGAGAGAAAGATTAACACATCTACGTCGCATTGCGCCCATCATTCAGGAATGAATAGAAAATCAACGCAATGATGGCACATGTGACAATCGATCCAGAGCTAAACTTCAACCGCATGCGGTAATAAAAACAACACCGCATGCGGGTACACGATCGAAAGATGCAAATGAGCAACGCAATCACGGAGGATTTTGACACGTGTACAACTAACCATTGTGCATTTTCGACAGACTGATTGCATAATAGAAGGAATATTTATTCCACCATTCTCAGAATTTCTATAATAATAAAGTGGGGACCACACATCAGAGAGTCAAAGCTTTCATCTATAAATACCCTCAAAGAATTCACTGAAAAATATACTTGATACGGGGGATAATTCATACGAGGCTATTGAGAGAGAGGCTGATCTGAGTGCTGATTGGAGAAGATCTGGGAAGAAAAGAGACAAGGCCGAGAGGTGAGTCTCAAGGCGAATCATTCCAAATCCCTGTCGTGAAGCTCTGTACCTAGATCAACTCTACCGATTGAGCAAGCTTGAGAAGGAAGCTCATCCTTCCATTCACTCCATCTACCCCGACAAGCAATCTCTCCATCCAGATCGGTGTCAAGACATTGACACTCTTCTGTATCTGTTTCCAACTCTTATTCATCAATTGTATTTCATCTTCTTAGTCTAAATCATTCACAACCATGTATTAGACGCTTGATTTTATAATTAAATGTCATGATCACTTTCATTTCCACATTTCTGTCTATTTCCGCTCCTCCATTAGTCGCTTTCTCCACGATGTTTTTTAATCCCGTGGTGATTAATATGAATTAAACAAGTAACTTAATCTGTGCTAAAGAAATAAAGATTTTTAGCTAAAGCCTGCTAGACGACATCTTCACCTGCAAGAGCAGAAGTGAAGATGCCATTCTAATCTGTTGAGGGAAGGTTAGAAGAATGCAAAGCAAGAAGTACTTCAAGAGATGGAAGCAACCTTGCGTTCACTACGTTCGTCCCTGTTTCACCATAGAGATGTAGGAAACGCAGCCGATCATCGAGAGGTGTACGCCAAGGGAAAGCGGAACCGTACTTATATCTTTAACGCAATTAAGAAACTTGCGATGTTTATATTAATTATCCTTTCTCTTTCTGTTTCGCACATAAACCTTGCCACCGCATAACACGACCTTTGTATAATCTTCACAGTCAGTCTCAACCTCGGTATCTTGTATCATGTAACTTGTATCTTGTATCATAAAAGCTTAGGTTTATTTTATAGCACTTTACTTTTATCGCAATTTACTTTATTATCGCATTTTTATCGCTTGTCTTTACTTTACTACACAATTTACTTTATCGCATGTACAAACCACACTTTTATTAAATTGAAAAACCCCCGGTCGCATATATCACGAACGTAACACAATCAACCTAAAACAATCCCTGTGTTTGACCTTGGATCACTCCGAGAAACTTGCGGTGAAATTATACTTGGTTTCAATGTAAGGAAACTTGTGACAACGAATAGCATACTACAAGTATATCGTTAATAACACATACATCTAGAAGTAGTATCGCATATCATTGCAATCATCCATGCGTTGTATGACATAAGAAGATAAATTTTATTTATTCATATTCATATTTGTCCACATGCTTAAAATAGAAGCATCAATTTTTATGTTAACAAGCTTAGATTAAAAATTATGCGTTACAAGTTTATGGCGCCGTTGCCAAGGAACTAGTAATGGGAACATGGACTTGTAGCTTAGATTAAAAATTATGCGTTACAAGTTTATGGGGCCATTGCCGGGGAACTGGTAACAGGAACATGGACTTGTAGCTTAGATTAAAATTATGCGTTACAAGTTTATGGCATCATCGCATTTTATGTCATCATGATTTGAGGTCGAACATGGGGATTGTGATGATTAATGCGATACTAATGTGGTACATGCAACCGGTTAAACATAAAGAATAATGAATTGATTTGAGAAAAGTAAATTGCGGTAAAGAATATAATGCGATAATAAAGTAAAGTGCGGTAAAATAAATTACAGTGATAAAATAAAATGCAGTAATAAACAAATGAATAAACAATTAAATATACAAGTTAAGGACTTGCTGTGAAGATGCGCAAAAGTATCTGATGAATGCGGTGGCAAGTCTTGTGAAATGAGTCAGAAATAGAATGGGTTCAGGGAAAGGACATCGCAAGTTCGTCAATCTTGTTGAGGACGCAACTAAGGTTCTGCTTTCCCTTGGCATACTCCTCTCAGTGATCGGCCGCGTTCCCATATGTCTATGGTGAAACAGGGATGAACGTGATGAACGCAAGGTTGTTTCCATCTCTGGAAATACTTCTCGCTTTAGTTAACGCATTCTTCCAACCTTCTTTCGAGAGGCGGAATAACATCTTCACTTCTGCTCTCATAGGTGAAGATGCCATCGAGCACGTGTAACGATAAAAATTGCTTCCTTATTATGCATGCACTGTGATGATGAATCATACAAGCTCATGTTGCCATAAACTTGATGACTAAATTTTATAATATTCATCTTTATCTATCTCTAACGCATGGCTTGTGAATGAAATGAATGATGTGCTAAATGCGCTCAAATGTTGTGCGATAAAGATAATTTTATGCGATACTACGTTTTAAGTGTCTGCGTTGATAGTAATATGCTCGTAGTATGCGATGAAGTAGTGCGTGTCAAAAGTTTCCTTGTGCTGAAACCAAGTATAATTCCAATGCAAGTTTCTCAAAGTGATCCGAGGTCGAACACGGGGATTGTTGTCATTAATGCGATACTTATGTGATACATGCGACCAATTTTAATAATGAATAAAGAATGTTGGTTTGTACAAAAATATAAATTGTGATGAAGTAAAAATGCATTGTAAAGTAAAGTCCTAAACTATTATGATACATGATACAAGATACATGATACATGATACATGATACATGATACTGAGGTCGAGGACTGACTGTGAAGTTGTACAAAAGAATCGATGTATGCGATGGCAAGTCTTATGAATGAGGCAGAAAGAGAAAGAGTAAAAAGTAAAAACATCGCAAGTTCGACAATCGTGTTAAGGATGCAACTAAGGTTCTGCTTTCCATTGGCTTACACCTCTCGATGATATGTCGCGTTCCCATATGTTTATGGTGAAACAGAGATGAACGTGATGAGTACAAGGTTGTTTCCATCTCTGGAAATACTTCTCGCTTTAGTTAATGCATTCTTCCAACCGTCTCTTGATAGGCGAAATAACATCTTCACTTCTGCTCTGACAGTTGAAGATGCCGTCGAGCATGCTTTAGCTAAACTTAATTAATTCCTTAACACAAATTAACTCACTCGCTTAATTCTCGCTTTTTACCCCGGGGATTAAGAACACATCATGGAGAAAATGGATTATGAATGTATGAAAAGAGACAAAGAGATGATAATGGCGACGATGATAACATTTAATTCTAAAATTAAGCGTTTGATACATGTTGTGAATGAGGGATTAAAAAAGATGAATACAGAGGAGGAAATAGGGAATAGAAACAAATTCGGAAAGAGTGTCAACGTCTTGACATAGATACTGATCAGAGATTTGTGCTTACCAGTGTATTGAAGTGGTGGAGAGGAAAGCTTCCCTCTCAGGCTTGCTTTCCCGGTAGAATTGACCTTTGCTGTGAAACCCAAATTTCCATTATTTCTACTTAAGCAGGTGGTTAAGGAAATTAACTATGTAAAAGTTAAATAATCCTATGTTGAAGTGAATGAAATTTCTAGGTGTTGAATAGATTTTCCTTGAGTAGTTTTGAGTTAAGCTTAAATTGATGAAAAAATTGACTAAGTGGTGGACTAGTCATTGCTATGCGTTGGCCATAAGATCTTGGAGAGATTACTTGAGCAAAGGGAGAAGAAAAAGTGTGAATTTGGAAGCTTGACTTTTGGGGAAAAACTTGGGAAAATTGGCTAAGTATGACCCTAATTGATGGATGCATTGGATGATGGATGCGTTGGATGCGATGGATGCATTGGAAGAGTGGTATGCGTCCATACGGCTGAAGGAAGAAAGTTGAAAGTGATGCGTTGAAAGGTTGGATGGCACGAGGGTCGGCTGTGTAGAAGGCATACGGACGCAAGGGTATGTGAGGACGTGGGCAGGGCGTGTGCTGGAGGGTGGCATGCATCGATGCACAGCGCCCATGCGTCGAGCTATCGAGGGAGCCCTACAAGTGATGCTAAGCGCCCATGCCGAGCAAGCCCATGCGTCGATGCCAGCGACCGAGCAAGCCCTACGAGTGATGCTAAGCTGCCGTGCCAAGCGATGCATCGATGCCAAGCTGCCATGCCAAGCGATGCGTCGATGCCAAGCTGCCATGCCAAGCGATGCGTCGATGCCAAGCTGCCATGCCAAGCGATGCGTCGATGCCAAGCTGCCATGCCAAGCGATGCGTCGATGCCAAGCTGCCGGCCAAGCGCCCATGCCAAGCGACTCATGCGAGTGATGCATTGATGACGAGCGAGCCATGTGATATATGCTAAGCAACCATCCTTTATGTCGAGGCCGTGTGACCTTGTTATGCGTTGGAGGTTGACGATGGCTTGCACGATGGATGCGTTGGACAAAGACCATGTGATGGGCTAGGTTGGACACATGGTGGTTGGCCCTTGCGTTGGTTAAGGCTTGCGATGACTGAGTAAGTTGGGTTGCGATGGTGTTGTGTTGAAAACCAAGGGGAACCAAGGGTTGCTATGCATTGATGGCCTACTATGCGTTGAACATCCAAGGGTTTGTGGACGCATAGGAAGGATGAGCATATGGAGGACGTCATCCGAACATGTGGCTTGTTAGGAGGAATTCTTAAACCTTAAGAAAATTAGGTGGATGCATAAGAAGACATGTAAAGGATGAGGGCTATGCATTGGTGAAAGGAGAAGAGGACACTTTGGCTTGCACCGATGTAAGAATGCGTCGATGGTGTGAAGAAAAGACACTTGGACATGCAGCCAAGTAGAAGGTGTCAGTCGTGGAGCAATCTTGGACGCCTATAAATAGGGCCAAGGATTTCAGATGAGAACTCAAATTCTCTTCAAAGGACATAAGATTGTGTGAGGACTAATTGGGAGAAGACCATGCGTTTGTAGCAAGACCATGCGTTGGTCAAGAAGTTCCAAGAGGGGAGATGCTGTTGGGCAGAAAAGATAGGAAGTAGCATCATATTTGAACAAGGAGTTCTCCCAGAATACTCGTGCGTTTGATGTAATTTTGAAGCCATATGAAAGTTAAAAGAGTCTAGTGTTCATGGTGGGGCTTTTGGAGAAGAAGCTCCAAGGAATCAGGCTAGAAGCTGAGAAAAAGACAGAAGGGTCAGACTATCGGGTAAGCTAGGCCAGTATTGATGCTTTGAAGATTATGGCTAAACTACAAGGATTTCTGAGCTAAGATGTTATGGTAAGCTTCCTGAGACATTTTAGAACATGTTTGCAGAAGGAAGTATCTTAAAATAAGTTCTGGAACTATGAGTAATATAAGCTGATAATTGAATCTGGAATTTAGGGTTCAAAAGGGATCCAAGGAAACCTAAGGAACTTCGGAAAGGAAAGTTCCTAACCAATCAAGGTGAGTGGTTATTATGTGTTGTATTGTTGATAAAATTTCTATATATAGGTAAATATATATAGGGGATAATGTTAAATTGGTATGATCAGGGATATATGTTTATCTTATTACTATGCTTGTTAAGATATTGCTTGTATGTTTGATTTGGAAACTGAAATTGTACCCGGGATGTATAGTTAGCATGCTTGAAAAAGGTACTTGGCAGGAAAATTTAATCGGCTTCGGTTGGCGGAAAATGATAGTCGGTGACGACCGGTAGGAAATATAGTCAAGTTACCTAAGCATAGCTAGTGGAAAAGTCGATGTGCACATTAGTGAGATAATAGGTACAGGGAAAGTTTCCACAGGAATTGTTATTGTTTTAGTGTATGTGTGAAAGTATTGGGGAAAATGTAGGATCATGCCAGGGATAACCAATGGTAAAGCTGGGGATGTTTTTATTATGTGATAACCAGTGGTCAAGTTGAGGATTGATTGTTTTAACCAGCGGTCGAGCTAGGGATTGTCCAACAGTTTGGCTGGAAAATAATATTGAACTTGTGGTAATGTTCTTGTTGACTATGAATTGCTTTCCCAAAAGTATATTTCTGTTGACAAAGTTATTTTTTTTATCTAAAGGCACCACTCACTGGGCTTTATAGCTCATGTTTTCCATGTTTTATGTTTTACACCCCCCCAGGTAGTGAAAGGTGAGGAGTTCCAAGGTGCTGCTAAGGTCAAGGTCTGCCACATGCCACAGTTACACTTCCGGAGGGTTTTACAGTTGTTCTTGTAAATTTGTTGTTAAGTCATGGAGTTGTATAAACGTTACATTGTTGTAATTAAATGGGACTACTTAATCAGTTGATTGTTGAATTTGTTCATTGGTATTAAAGTTATTTCCGCAAGAGTTATTAGGCAGTAAGTGTCAACAAAAGGGTTGATAACTGCTGCAGTCACGCTCTTTCCCAGGCTCAGAAGATAGTCTGGGGCGGGGTGTGACATTTGCACAGAGCTTCAGCTTCCGGAATTGGAAGAATTCTCTACTCGAAGTTCTCCCAAATTTACTCTATAGTCGCTTCAGATCTGCCTCTCTCTCAATATCAGTATGTACTAGTATATCAATATATCTGCATCCGTATATTCCTTTCAGCGAATTTGAAGAAGCTATTTATAGGCGAGACCTTGGCTCTTTGAATTTGTGGTCCCCACTGCCTAATTATGGTAGTTTCTGAAATGGCGGAATGGAAAGTTCCTTTCTGTTACATAATCAATCCGTCAGAAATGCAGAACTAAAAGCTGTACACTTGTCAGAATCATCCGCAAATGCGTTGTGCTTCACATCTTTGATCTATCACCGCATGCGGTGTTGTTTTTTATTACCGCATGCGGTTGAAATTGCGTTGATTGCTAAAGCTCAGGATCGATTGTTGCATGCACCGTCATTGGGTTGATCATCTCTTCGTTCTTGATTGATGGGCACATGTGATGTAGATGCGTTGTTTATTTTGTCTTCAAGCCATGAACGCATACGGTGACTTATTTCCTGCAAAACAGAGACTAAACATTATATTCGCCATCGAAATGGTGTTAGTGGGTGTGTTTACGACATTTCATAATTTTTGTATTTCTTAGCCAATTTTTATACTATCGACGCAACTTTCCTTTCTTTTTGTCGCAATAACTAAATTAAACAACATAAATAACTTGTATTTCTACAAGTTATCAGCATGCTTTAGCTAAACTTAGCCGATTTCTTCAACAAAGATTAACTTACTCGCTTAATCTTTCCCCTTTACCCTGGGGGATGTGTTACACATGATGAAAGAATTGGATGATGAATGTATGGTAAAGAACATAGAGATGATGATGAATACGATAATGACATTGAAATCTAAGGATAAGCGTTTGTTACAGATAGTGAATGAAAGATTAGAGATGAACACAGTGGATGAATAAAAAATAAGAACAAATACGAAAAGAGTGTCAATGTCTTGACACAGATCCCGATCAGAGACGATTTTCTTGCCGACGTGTGGTAGAAATAGAGTGGAAAACTTCCCTCTCAGGCTTGTTTTCCAAGTAGAAGTGACCCTTTGCATAGAGCTTCTTCTTCGGGAATGGAAATAATTGCTTGCTCTAGAGACTTACCTTTCAGTCTTGTCTCGTCTTTCTCCCCTGACTTCTATGAATTGTCTCTTCAGACCAGCCTCCTTTCTTTGAATTTGATGAAGCTATTTATAGACCTTGGCTTCTTCTGCATTAGTGGTCCTGCTCTGTAAAGCTGATAATTCCTGCCATGGCATAGTGGAAATGTCCGCTCTGCTCCACGTTCAATTTGTCAGAATCGTACAACAGAAAAGCTGTACAATATCAGAAGTCCTTGCGAATGCGCTGCTCTTATATCTTCGATCAATCGCCGCATGCGGTGTAATTGCTTTGATCTTTTATCGATTGCCGCATGCAATGGGATGTGTTGTTCATTTTTGTCCTCGAGCGGTTGTCACATGCGGTGACCTATTTTCCTACAAAACAAAGACTTGGACATTCCATTTTGCCATTGCAATGGGGTTAGCGGGTGTACTTATGACACTTTACAATTTTCGTGTTTCTAAGCCAATTTCTATACAGTTGATGCAACTTTTCCTTCTTTTTGCCGCATAATCTAAATAAAACGGTATAAATAACTTGTATTTCTACAAGTTATACTTACCTGGAACAGGCAATGTAAGCACTGGTGCTGATACTAGCCTTTGTTTCTGCTCCTGAAAACTATGCTCACACTTCGATGACCACTCAAACCTCACGCCTGGTCAGGTTCGTCAATGGAAGAGCTATCTTAGAAAAACCCTCCACAAACTTCCTATAATAACCTACCAAACCTAGGAAATTGCGTATCTCTAAAACAGTTGTGGGTCGTTCCCACTTAACTATTGCTTCCGTCTTCTGGGAATCTACACTAATACCATCTGTTGAAACAACATGCCCGAGAAATACAACCCGATCTAACCAAAAATCACATTTACTGAACTTAGCATACAACTGCCTATCTCGCAGTGTCTACAATACTATCCTCAGGTGGGTCATATGATCCTCCCTATTGCCAGATTATACCAATATATCATCAATGAATACTATCACGAACTGGTCCAAGTAGGGATGAAATATCTTGTTTATAAGGTCCATGAATACCGAAGGGGCATTTGTCAGTCCAAATGGCATTACTAGAAATTCATAATGTCCATATCTTGTTCTAAATGCGGTTTTAGGAATGTCAACTTCCTTCACCTTCAATTGATGATAACTCGATCTCAAGTCTATCTTTGAAAACACCATGGCTCCTCTTAGCTGATCAAACAAATCATCAATACGTGGTAACGTATATTTATTCTTAATCGTTACCTTATTCAGCTGCATATAGTCGATACACAATCTAAGTGTACAATATTTCTTCCTTACAAATAACACCAGAGCTCCCCAAGGCGATACACTAGGTCGAATGTATCCCTTGTCAATTAACTCTTGCAGTTGAACCTTTAATTCTTTTAACTCAGTTGGCGCCATTATGTACGGTGCTTATGATATAGGAGTTATTCCTGGAATTAAGTCAACAGTAAACTCTACTTCTCTATCAGGTGGCAATCCTGATAATTCCTCAGGAAATACATCTCGGAACTCATTTACCACGGGGACGTCTTCTGGGTTCAGCTCTTTCCCTTGAGCAATCACTACACGAGCCAAATAGGCCTTACATCCCTTACTTAGCATCTTCCTAGCCTTCACTGCTGATATCAGACTTCTCGTAGTTAATCTTTTGCTTCCTACCAGTATTGCATCCTGGCCATTTGATTTTTTGAATACTACTTCTTTCTTGTAGCAATCCACTGAAGCACGATATTTACTTATGAAATCCATCCCTAGGATAGCATCAAACTCTAACAAATCCAAGGGAAGTAAATCAACATAAAAGTCCTAACCATTGATCAGCATTTCACAATGTTTATAACATTCCTCTACTATTATCACATCTCCCATAGAGGTAGAGATATATAGCTCTTCAGGCATAGGCTCAAACAACCTATCTATACTAGATGCAAACATGCTGAATATAAATGAATGTGTGGCACCAGGGTCAAATAAAACATAAGCAGACTGTCCACATAATATGACATTACTGGTCACAACATCTGGAGACTCCGCTGCCTCCTGGTGTGTCACGGCATACACTCGCCTCTACTGTTGGGGTCAACCTACGACACCCTTCTGCTTGGCACCACTTGACCCTTGCCTCAATTTCCAGCATCCTTTGGTTGGTTAATTGTCTGGGAGGTGTTTGTTGTGCTGTTGGGCTTCCCTATTCACCTGGGGACAGTCTCTCTTGAAATGCCCTGCTTGTTCGCATTGGAAACATACCCCTCTGCCACTATAGCATACTCCAAGATGCCTCTTGCCATAATTAGGGCACATCGGTTTCTTGTCTGTGCTGGCTATGGACTCACCAGCTCATGGCATCTCTGGTTGGCTGACTGCACTGACCGAGGGTCTTGATTTTCTCTTCTTGGATCCCTGCCAACTCGTACCCCTGAATTGACTTCCACTAGTCTGACTCACAACTGGGGGTCGGGATCCCCTGTCTCTCGGTTCTATTACAACCTCACTGCCCTTTTGCAACTGCTCATCATCTGCTAAACTCCGCTTAATTCATGTCGCCATTTTTACTAATTGATTAAAATCTAACTAATTAGTCATCACCGGAGTTCTAATCTCCTTCCTCAAACCTTGCTCAAACTTCCTGCATCTATCTCTTTCCTCAGCAATAATCATATTTTGCCACTGACTTCGTTCTTGAACTCAATCCATAACATCGCATCTGTACTAGCTCGTTGATGCATTGTGAATGTGATGAAATAATTGTGTATATTACGATGGTGGTGTATGCGTTGTACATGTAAGTTTTCCAAGTAAAATCCAAGTATGAATCCTACTAGGTTGCCTGGTAAGCCCAGGGTCGAACACAGTAACTATGGAGACAGTATGCAATGGTACTTTTATATTCCTTTGCGGTGACAAACAAAACAATAAGTTGGTTGGTATGTTTGGTTAAAGTGTAAATTCTATACGGCAGAATTGAGAAAAGAATTAATAACAGCGAAAGTTACAATGCGTATGCGGGGAACAGGTTGAGAAGGGATTTAGCTAACACTTCCTAAGATTGCATTCATGTTATGCGATCATGTTACACACATACAATAGTAGGTCATCTCTCAATGGAAATGCTATAGCTCCTAATTTTAGGACGCATGCGATGTATACGATGATGTCTATAGGACTTATGTCTAAGCCTCTATTCTTATCTGTGCGATGATGAATGACACACACATACACAAGGCGACCGCATACTATCATAACCTATTTCTAAGGTGCATGCGATGCATGTTAGCAAATAGAACTTATCTCTAAGTTTCTATCTCTTGCTTATGCAGTTCTAATATAACTTTCTCAAGCCTAGATTCTAACCTAGCTCTCTCAAGTCTAGGTTCTTTCTTTAGACTCTCTCTCAAGTAGCTCTAAAGGGGTGATGGACGCATACATAAGACAAGATGATCGCATAAAATGAAGATCTTAGGTCATGCTAGCTAAGTGCTTTTCAACCCATTCAGAAGTTTAGTTACTCATGCGTAATGTAAAGAGAGTGAACAGATGTAGATATGAAAATTCCATTTTATAAATGAAATCAGAATATAGAATGAAAATGGGAAGTAAGGATAGGGAGCCTGGTAGCAATGTATTGCTTCCCAAGGCTGTTACACTGTGTTTTTCTCTACTCTGCCCAAAAGAACGTTCTTGCTTTCGCAAGAGTCGGCCCTCTCTCCGTTCTCAACGCTTCCTGGCACTCTCTCGAGCTGACCAGGAATGATCTTCCAGTGTCTTCTCTCTTCACTCGCCTCTGCCTCTAAGTTTGTAAAATTATAGACTACGGCTATCTATGTGTATGTCGGAAAAGAACTCCAAAATTCTAACTGCTAAACTCGAGCGGAACCCCCATCAACGAAGGTGGCCTTCGGTATTTATAGAGCTTCAGAGTGAAGGGCTTTTCTCTCAAATGATTGCACTGATGGAATGTCCTTAAATCTTTGTCTGATGTGCCGATTAATTTTCACCGAAATGTTGATTGTACTTGCTACAATGTTGTCGTTAATGGCTTGTCAACTAAATTCGGATTCGACCGTCATAAACTTTCTATCCCATCGTGATTTATTAAGCTTTCACCTTGATGCGTCGTCTCTATGCAGCCACCTTCTTGAGTAGATCTTCGCAAACGCATACGATCGCATAGTTTTTCGGTCGCAATCTTCTAATGCGCTCGGACGCTGAATTCCTAGGATCGCAATTTTGCCTTGCACCAACGCATTTTCCTGCACAAAATACGTAAATTAGCTACTTTAATGCATTGGGCGCATGCGGTCGCAATATTCTCAACTTAATGCTTTTGGACACGATTTTACATATTTTTACCGTCGCAATCCTACATTGTTTTATATCTTTGTGTTGCAATAACATGCATTTCTGCCTGTTATCACACCCCCAAATTTAAAACAATGCTTGTTCTCAAGCATGAACTAAAGATTTTCTCTAGAGAGTCAGCTGCCTTTTTCTTTCCTAGATTTCTCGAGGTGCCTTATTCAAATCTTATGAACCAAAGTCTCCTTAATTCCTATCCTGGTCTTTTCTTAAAATATTTCTAAAATTTAGGGACCGCAAGTATAACCTTCAAAAAGATTTTACTTATTTTCAGGGCATCATATGATTTATTTCAAAAAAACTTTTTTCCAACTGGGGTATTTTCGAATGATTTTTATCCTTGCGTAGTTTAGATATTTTTCCTATGACCTTGCGCTAATCCAAGTGCCTAGCCTTCGTTTTGGCTTGCCCCCGCGGGTGTCATGCGAGCATCCAACTACTCAGTCAAAATTCATCCCCATTTGGCAGCGGAGTTGCGATCATTTTATTTATGCATTGATCATGATTCCTACCTTCATTTTGGCTTGCTCCCACGGGTGTCATGTGGACATCCAACTACAAGTAGGATCCGATCGCAACATTATGATGATTTTTTTTAGAGGTCTAAAAGTAGCAAGGTTGCAAATAAATACCACACCCCCAAATTTAAACGTAACAATGTCCTCATTGTTGAAAGATTGAAAGAATTCATGCGATGCTCTTAGGAAATTTCCTAAAAGTTAGTTTGAAAGAAAGCTGGTGAACCACTATCTTTTAGAAATATTTCATGAATTGACTGTCCTAAAATTAAGTTCATTTTAGTACATGCGATGAGAAGTAGAGGCATGCGTTTCATCATTGAAATCATAATTGGCATAGAAAAATAATGCGTCGCCTTACTAAAGTAATCAATATTTAATGAATGCGGCCACTAACGAGGATGCAATGATAAAATTATCAAAGTTAAAAATGAGATTCGAGAGTGCAAAATTTGGAATAAACAAAGTCAAGGATAGATAATACAACCCCAAAATTTGCTCTGTTGCCCGCATCATTTGTGATCACATCCTTCTTTGCGGTGAGCCGATTTCTTCGATTGTGATGACTGAACGACTTAGCCTCATTTTTCAGTTATCGTGTAGCTCCACCGCAATCGTTCACCACGATCATTGCAAAAAAAAAAAAAAAACAATGAGAGGGTAAAAAATATAAACGACAGAGTTACCAAAATCGTTCACCACGATCGCATCCTGCTTTTTTTTTTTTTTAGCAAAGAGTAAAAAGGATATGGAAATGATAACAGATATATAAAAAGGTAGAATTGTGTTCATGAACTGAAGATTTCAAAGGATACTTCAAAATGATTGCCTTCTTGATAAATTTGAATCGCGTGATTGTGCAGGGACTGCCCACTTCTTCTTTAGTTGGAATTCCTCAGGTACACGGAGGTGTTCTCATGATGCAAGTCTTCTCCGTGACATATTTTGACTCATTGCCTGTTGACTTTGAATGCATTGGTCCCATCCTCATTGGATAACTCAACCGCTCCATGCGAGAATACCTATTTGATTATAAAAGGACCAGACCATCGTGATTTTAACTTGCCGGGAAAAAGTCGTAGCCGAGAATTGTACAACAAGACCTTCTGTCTGACTTGGAGATTCTTCTCACATAGCTGTTTGTCATGCCAAGGTTTTGCACACTCCTTGTAGATTTTGGAATTCTCATATGCGTGAGTTCTCCATTCATCAAGCTCGACCAACTGAAGTTTCCTTGCTTCCCCTGGGGCCTTTAAGTCAAAATTGAGCTTTTTCACTGCCCACATTGCTTTATGCTCCAACTCAAACGATAAATGGCATGCCTTTCCAAACACCAGCGCATACGGGGACATGCCTATAGGTGTCTTATAGGCGGTCCTATATGCCCACAAGGCATTGTCCAGCTTCATTGCCCAATCTTTGCATGAAGGCTTTACCACCTTCTCTAATATCAGCTTGATTTCCCTGTTGGACACTTCAGCTTGACCATTTGTTTGTGGATGGTATGCGGTGGCTACCTTATGGAGGATATTATACTTGAGCAGCAATTTGTTGACGATGTTATTAACAAAGTGAGAGCCTTCATCATTTATTATGGCACGTGGAGTGCCAAAACGAGTGAAAATATTTTTCCTCAAGAACATGGAGACTACCGCGATGCACGATACCACTTCTACCCATTTGGAAACGTAGTCGACGGCCAATAGAATGTATTTATGACCATTTGATGGTGGAAATGGTCCCAAAAAGTCTATGCCCCAGACGTCGAATAGTTCTAATTCTAAGATGATATTCATAGGCATCGCATGCTTCCATGAAATGTTTCCTGTGCGTTGGCACCGGTCGCATTTCATTGCATAGTCTCTTGCATCTTTGAATAAGGTTGGCCAAAAATATCCACTTTGTAACACCTTTGCTGCTGTGTGTTGGCCTCCAGAGTGTCCTCCATATGGTGAGTCATGGTATTGCGATAGTATACACTGTTGAGCAACATCTGGTACGCATAGGCGTAAAATCTGGTCTGATCCCCTCTTATAGATAGTTGGCTCGTCCCAATAATATGATTTACATTCATGTTTGAGCCTCCTCTTTTGGTGGGCTATGTAGTTCTCAGGAAATTGTTCGCAAACTATAAAATTGACCACGTCCGCATACCATGGTAACTCTTCAATTTTAAACAGCTGCTCATCTGGGAAAGTTGCATCCACCTTCGACTGGTTGCGGTTGACTTCTGGATTTTCTAATCTTAGCAAATGGTCCGTGATAACTTATAGAAATACTAGTTATTTATGCTACTTTATTATTGCGGTCAAAAGAGAGGAATGTTGCATCAATTGTAGAGAAATTGGCTAAGAAATACAAGAATTATAAATTGTCATCAATACACCCACTGACACCATTGCAATGGCAAAAAAGAATATTTCAAGTCTGTTTTGCAGGAAATCAAGTCACCGTATGCGCTCATGGCTCAAGAGAAAAAGATTAACGCATCTACGTCGCATTGCGCCAGTCGTTTAGGAATGAATAGACGATCAACACAATGACGGCGCCTGCGACAAACGATCAAGAGCTTTGCGATCAATGCAACTTCAACCACATGCGGTAATAAAAAAAACACCGCATGTGATGACATAATTTTAATCTAAGCTACAAGTCCATGTTCCCTTTACCAGTTCCCCGGCAACGACACCATAAATTTGATGACATAAAATGCGATGATGCCATACTACTTCTAGATATGCATTATTAGTGAATGTTCTTGTAGTATGCTATGCATTGTCACAAGTTTCCTTGCATTGAAACCAAGTATAATTTCACCGCAAGTTTCTCAGAGTGATCCAAGGTCGAACACAGGGATTGTTTTAGGTTGATTGTGTTAGTTCGTGATATATGCGACCAGGGGTTTTTCAATTTAATAAAAGTATGGGTTTGTACATGCGATAAAGTAAATTGTGCAGTAAAGTAAAGATAAGCATAAAAATGCGATAAAAAGTAAATTGCGATAAAAGTAAAGTGCGATAAATAAACCTAATCTATGATGATACAGATACAGGTTACATGATATAGATACCGAGGTTAAGGACTGACTGTGAAAAATTATACAAAGGTCGTGTTATGCGGTGGCAAGGCTTTATGTGAGAAACAGAAAGGAAAGGATAATTAATATAAACAGTGCAAGTTTCTTGATTGCGTTAAAAAGATATAAGTACAAGTTCCGCTTTCCCTTGGCTGTACACCTCTCGGTGATCGGCCCGTTCCCACATCTCTGTTGTGAAACAGGGATGAACGTAGTGAACGCCAACGGTTGCTTCCATCTCTGGAAGTACTTCTTGCTTTAGTTAACGCATTCTTCTAACCTTCTCTCGACAGATCAGAATGGCATCTTCCCTTCTGCTCTCACAGGTGAAGATGCCGTCTAGCATGCTTTAGCTAAACATCTTTATTTCTTTAGCATAGATTAAGTTACTTGTATAATTCATATTAATCACCACGGGATTAAGAAAACATCGTGGAGAAAGCGATTAATGGAGGAACGAAAATAGACAGAAATGTGGAAATGAAAGTGATCATGACATTTAATTATAAAATCATGCGTCTGATAAATGGTTGTGAATGATTTAGACTAAGAAGATGAACTACAATTGATGAATAAGAGTTAGAAACAGATACAGAAGAGTGCCAATGTCTTGACACTGATCTAGATGGAGAGATTGCTTGCTGACGTAGATGGAGTGAACGAAAGGATGAGCTTCCCTCTCAGACTTGCTCAACCGGTAGAACTGATCTAGGTACAGAGCTTCACGACGGAGATTTAGAATGATTCGCCCTGAGACTCACCTCTCGCCCTTGTCTCTTTTCTTCTCGGATCTTCTCCGACCAGCACTTAGATCAGCCTCTCTCTCAATAGCCTCGTATCAATTATCCCCCGTATCAAGTATATCTTTCAGTGAATTCTCTGAAGGTATTTATAGATGAAAGCTTTAACTCTCTGCCTGTGGTCCCCACTTTATTGTTATGGAAATTTCGAGAATGGTGGAATAAATATTCCTTCTGTTATGCAATCAATCTATTAAAAATGCACAACGGTTAGTTGTACACGTGTCAAAATCCTCCGTGATTGCATTGCTCATTTGCATCTTTCGATCATGTGATCGCATGCAGTGTTGTTTTTTATTACCGCATGCGATTGAAGTTCAGCTTTTGATCAATTGTCGCATGCGCCGTCATTGCGTTGATCGTCTATTCATTCTTGAATGATGGGTGCAATGCGATGTAGATGCATTAATCTTTCTCTCTTGAGCCATGAACGTATACGGTGACTGGATTTCCTGCAAAACAAACTTGAAATATTTCTTTCTACCATCGCAATGGTGTTAGTGGGTGTATTGACGACAATTTGTAATTCTTGTATTTCATAGCTAATTTTCATACAATTGACGCAACTTTCCTTTCTTTTGGCAGCAATATCTAAATAAAGCAGTATAAATAACTTGTATTTCCACAAGTTATCACACCCCCAAATTTAGATATATGCTTGTCCTCAAGCATATCTTCTACTAAGGCAATAATTCCTATCCTAAATTTTTGCGTCAATTGGTTGCTCCGAATGCTCCACTTAGGCACATTACTTAACAATGCAATTTCCTTCTATCCTTGCTAATTCATATCAAAGCCCTGCTTTATTCTTCTATACAAAAAATTTCAGCTAAAAAATACTTTTCTAGTTTTAAAAACAATGTTTATCTCTTGTCAATACAACTTGATGCGTCCGGATGTAGTGGTTAAACTTTGCGTCATTTATTAGAGACTGTTGATCATGGCTACACTCTTCGTTTTGGCTTGTTCCCACGGGTGTCATGCGAACATCCAACTACGGTTGTGTGCCAATTTCAACTTTAACTCATGAATTTCAGAGGAGTTGTCTCTTATTTCTTTTATTTTCTTTTTCATATGCATTTTTCTCTTTTCATATTGCATTGTTCTTGGAAACCCACCTTCGTTTTGGCTTGCTCCCACAGGTGTCATGCGAACATCCAACTACGAGCAAGTTCCTTTCACAACTAACTTTTATCAGGTTGGGAATGTTTTTTAGGTTTTCCCTTACGTTGACATTGGAGTTGACATGAAAATGTTTTTTTTCTTGATGAAATGAATGCATTTTCTTAAAGACCGCATAATCTTGATCTTATCTGTTCAGACCTTCCCCACCCTCAAATTTAGAGATGCGCAAGGCCCTCATTGCGTTGTTTGGATAAAATAGACAAACACTTAGAAAAAAAAATTTCAAAAAGAAGGTTTGAGCAGAATTTTGAAAGATTAAAGGTAAAGCATTGCTAAACTATGAATTAACTAAGTGTTAGTTAGAAAGTACAAAGTATGGGAAATGTTTCTAAGTGTATGCATATTATACATCATGGCAACGCAATGAATAACACAAAAAGAAAGATTAAGAATATCACAAAGTTGACAAAGAATGATAAAGAAGTGGCACAGGCATATAGAGAGAATTACTACTTAGTTGTATTGAAAATTAACTAAGTAGACAAATACTTAAAAACTAACGCAATACAAAAATTTTGAACTGTACAAAGAATCAAAGAATTTAGCTAACTCAGAAAAATAATGAATTGAAATTATCTTTTGAATTTGATTCAGACGGGTGCACGATTAAAAAAAACTAACATTGCGCTTTCATTAACGCAAATACATTTTTGCTGAGGACGGGCAACAATGCATGCATCCCCACAACACACCCCTTAATTCAATGCATTTCTGGAGGATCGGGCGCACGGTATTTCTACCAACGCAAAACTACCTCAACATAGTGCATTTTCACTAAGGACGAGCAAAGGATACATCTCTCGGTTAGAAATCTCTGCCTGCCCATTAGTCTGTGGGTGATAAGCGATTGCAACTCTAATGGCTACATTAAATTTAGTCAGCAAGTTGGTGATTATGTGGTTGATGAAGTGAAAGCCCTCATTGCTGATTAAGGCCCGTGACGTCCCATATCGAGCAAAAATATTCTTCTTCAGAAACTTTGCCACTGTGGCCGCATCATTCTTGGTGCATGCGATGACCTCAACCCATTTGGAGACGTAATCAACTGCGACCAAGATGTAGTGATGACCTTTCTGATGGTGGAAATGGGCCCAGAAGTCAATTCCCCAACATCAAATAATTCAACCTCTAAGATTGACATCAATGGCATTTCATTTTTTTTTAGACATATTCCCCATTCTCGACATTTGTCGCATTGCACACAACGTGGACATGGGCATCCTTAAACAGCGTTGGCCAGAAATAGCCCACACTGTAGGACTTTACGACATTCGCTGCCCCCCAAAATGTCCTCCGTAAAGGGACTCATGACACAGCTCAAGAATGTGCTTGACTTCGTGCTCAGGAATGCATCGACGTAGAATGTGATCAGGTCTAAGTCGATATATGAATGGGTCATCCTAGAAATAAAATTTGACATCGTGTCTTAGCTTCTTCTTCTGCTGGTAAGTATAAGTTATCTGGTATTTAACCGCAAACGATGAAGTTCACAATGTCTGCATATAGGGAACATTAATGTCTATTGACATCAGCAGCTCATCGGGGAATCTTTTCTTCATATATCTTTTTCTTTCCCTTGAACCTCGCAGTTCTCCAATCTTGCAAATGATCAGCGACTTGGTTCTCGGTGCCCTTCTGGTCTTTGATTTCTAGGTCAAATTCTTTGCAGGAGCAACACCCACCGTATAAGCCTTGGTTTCGCATCCTTCTTTGCCATCAGATATTTGATCGCAGAGTGATCGGTATACACCACAACATTTGTTCGATTAAGTACTGACGAAAATTTCTCCAGTGCAAATACAACTGCGAGCTTTTCTTCTCCGTGATTGTATAATTCTCCTACGCATCATTCAACGTTTTGCTCGCATAATAGATAGGATGCATACTTGTCCTTGTGCTGACTCAACATTGTGCCCGACTGCATAACTGCTCGCATCACACATCAACGTAATGGTTGCGTCCAATCCGATGAAATCAAAATGGATGCAGTGATGAGCGCATCTTTCAATGTGTTGAATGCTTCAGTACACACATCATCAAAATTATATTCACGGGTTAGCTTCAAGGAGCGCACTTAGGGACTTACGATTGGGAGAAGTTACGAATAAATCTTCGATAGAACCCAGCATGTCCCAAGAAACTCCTAAGTGTTTTCACGTTCACTGGTGGGGTAGCTTGGAAATTGCATTGATTTTCGCCTGATCAACTTCCAATCCTGCTTTCGAGATTTTATGACCCAGAACAATTCCTTCTTCAACCATAAAGTGGCATTTTTCCAAGTTCAAAACAAGATTCGTTGCCACAAATCTCTTTAAGACTTTCTCAAGGTTAGCTAAACAGGAGTCATAATTATTACCGAAAACTGAAAAAATCGTCCCATGAATACATCGACTGACTCCTCCAAGTAATCTGAAAAGATCGCCATCATAAATCGTTGGAAAGTGCCTGGCGCATTGCAGAGTCCAAATGGCATATGCATCAGAATGCAAACGTACCAAATGGGCACACGAAGGTTGTCTTGTCTTGATCCTCCGACGCAATTGCTATTTGGTTATACCATGAATAGCCGTCAAGAAAACAGAAGAATTCATTCCCGCAAGTCTGTCTAACATCTGATCAATGAACGAGCGTGGGAAGTGGTCCTTTTAGTGGCCAAATTTAACTTTGCCATAATCCATAGCAGATTCTCCACCACATG
>NC_052352.1:32294548-32320511 GCF_009727055.1 Benincasa hispida
ACCGCCCGCAACCACACCCCTTCACGCAATGCAAGTTGAGTGTAATGGGACGGCAAGGTGTCTCTTGTTATCTCCACAATGCACCCCTCTCTTGCATTACATACCCAATAATTTATATTTTCTTTATTAATTCATCAATAACGGCAAGTCAAAAAGACGTTGCGATTGTTAATGTTTTTATCCACTAAAAGTTAGAACAACGCTACTAATGCATACAAATTAAAGAAATTAAACCATGACATGGAAGTACTCAACTGAATTAAATTGAAGATAAATACAGAAAGCATTAAAAGCTTAGTTTCTAATTAAGCAGTAAAGTAACGTAATTTAGGAACAGTAAAAGAAAGTTATAAAGAAGCAAAGTAAACATAGGTAGCGATGCTGATTGAAGGATTCTCAGAATTACCCGCAATCGCTTCCCCCGAAGCGATTATCCTGCTTGCCTAAGTCAATGGTATGCCTGCCGTCGATCTATGTCACCTCCGATAGTAAGGCTTAATCCATTGAACCATTGACTTAAATGCGTTGGTTTCCCATCTATAAGTTGTTAAGTTCCACTGCGCCATGAGGAAAGATAGTCTTGATTTTGAATGGCCCGGACTAGCAAGACTTCAATTTCCTTGGAAACAATCGCAATCGTGCATATTAAAGAGTAATACCTGTTGACCTTCGACGAATGTTCGGTTGTTTTTGCGGTCGTGCATGCCACTTCTGGTTTTCTCCTTATAGATTATTGGCATTTTCATAGGCGTCCCTTCGCCATTCGACCAGCTAGTTTAGTTGCAGCTTCCAGACTTTCCCCGCACTTGCTAAGTCAAACTTCAACTTTTGCATGCCCACATCGCCTTATGTTCCAACTCGAGTGGCAGATGACAAACTTTTCCAAAGACCAAGGCATACAGGGACATGCCAATTGGTGTTTTATAGGCAGTCCTGTATGCCCAACAGTGCTCTATTCAAGCTTGGGTGACCAATCCTTCTTGGAAAGTATTGACTACCTTCTCCAAGATAGTTTTTGATACTCTCGGTTAGAAATCTCTGCCTGCCCATTAGTCTGTGGGTGATAAGCGATTGCAACTCTATGGCTGACATTAAATTTAGTCAGCAAGTTGTGATTATGTGGTTTGATGAAGTGAAAGCCCTCATTGCTGATTAAGCCCGTGACGTCCCATATCGAGCAAAAATATTCTTCTTCAGAAACTTTGCCACTGTGCCGCATCATTCTTGGTGCATGCGATGACCTCAACCCATTTGGAGACGTAATCAACTGCGACAAGATGTAGTGATGACCTTCTGATGGTGGAAATGGGCCCAGAAGTCAATTCCCAAACATCAAATAATTCAACCCTCTAAGATGACATCAATGGCATTTCATTTTTTTTTAGACATATTCCCCATTCTTGACATTTGTCGCATTGCACAACGTGGACAGGGCATCCTTAAACAGCGTTGGCCAGAAATAGCCACACTGTAGGACCTTTACGACATTCGCTGCCCCCCAAAATGTCCTCCGTAAAGGGACTCATGACACAGCTCAAGAATGTGCTTGACTTCGTGCTCAGGAATGCATCGACGTAGAATGTGATCAGGTCTAAGTCGATATATGAATGGGTCATCCTAGAAATAAAATTTGACATCGTGTCTTAGCTTCTTCTTCTGCTGGTAAGTAAGTTATCTGGTATTTAACCGCAAACGATGAAGTTCACAATGTCTGCATACTAGGGAACATTAATGTCTATTGACATCAGCAGCTCATCGGGGAATCTTTCTTTCAATATTCTTTTTCTTTCCCTTGTACCTCGCAGTTCTCCAATCTTACAAATGATCAGCGACTTGGTTCTCGGTGCCCTTCTGGTCATTGATTTCTAGGTCAAATTCTTTGCAGGAGCAACACCCACCGTATAAGCCTTGGTTTCGCATCCTTCTTTGCCATCAGATATTTGATCGCAGAGTGATCGGTATACACCACAACATTTGTTCGATTAAGTACTGACGAAAATTTCTCCAGTGCAAATACCACTGCGAGCATTTCCTTCTCCGTGATTGTATAATTCTTCCTACGCATCATTCAACGTTTTGCTCGCATAATAGATAGGATGCAATACTTGTCCTTGTGCTGACTCAACATTGTGCCCACTGCATAACTGCTCGCATCACACATCAACGTAATGGTTGCGTCCAATCGATGAAATCAAAATGGATGCAGTGATGAGCGCATCTTTCAATGTGTTGAATGCTTCAGTACACACATCATCAAAATTATATTCACGGTTAGCTTCAAGGAGCGCACTTAGGGGACTTACATTGGGAGAAGTTACGAATAAATCTTCGATAGAACCCAGCATGTCCCAGAAAGCTCCTAAGTGTTTTCACGTTCACTGGTGGGGTAGCTTGGAAATTGCATTGATTTTCGCCTATCAACTTCCAATCCTGCTTTCGAAGATTTTATGACCCAGAAAATCCTTCTTCAACCATAAAGTGGCATTTTTCCAAGTTCAAAAACAGATTCGTTGCCACAAATCTCTTTAAGACTTTCTCAAGGTTAGCTAAACAGGAGTCATAATTATTACCGAAAACTGAAAAAAATCGTCCCATGAATACATCGACTGACTCCTCCAAGTAATCTGAAAAGATCCCATCATAAATCGTTGGAAAGTGCCTGGCGCATTGCAGAGTCCAAATGGCAATGCATCAGAATGCAAACGTACCAAATGGGCACACGAAGGTTGTCTTGTCTTGATCCTCCGACGCAATTGCTATTTGGTTATACCATGAATAGCCGTCAAGAAAACAGAAGAATTCATTCCCAGCAAGTCTGTCTAACATCTGATCAATGAACGAGCGTTGGAAGTGGTCCTTTTAGTGGCCAAATTTAACTTTGCCAATAATCCATGCAGATTCTCCACCCCATGGTCGTTCTTGTGGAATTAGTTCATTCTTGTCATTAGTGACGACTGTCATCCCCCCTTTCTTCGGAACACACTGCACTGGGCTCACCCAGCTGCTATCAAATATCGGGTAGATGACACCTGCGTCCAGCCACTTCACTATTTCCTTCTTCACTAACCTCTCATAATCCTCTCTTCTGTGTCGTTCTTGTGGGAATTAGTTCATTCTTGTCATTAGTGACGACTGTCATCCCCCCTTTCTTCGGAACACACTGCACTGGGCTCACCCAGCTGCTATCAAATATCGGGTAGATGACACCTGCGTCCAGCCACTTCACTATTTCCTTCTTCACTACCTCCCTCATAGCAGGGTTCAAGCAACATTGCCTTTCTATCGATCCTGTCTTTGCTTCTTCTAGACGAATCTTGTGCATGCAATATGAGGGACTGATTCCTCGAATGTCTGCCAAGGTCCATCCTAAAGCCTTTGCGTTATTTCTCAGGATCTATATAAATGCGTCTTCTTTCTCCTTACTCGTGAGGCAGGAATGATAATTGGTAACGTGTTGTTACCTCCTAAGTAAGCATACTTGAGGTGCACAGGCAACGGCTTCAACTTTAGCACGGGTGGTTCTTCCAAAGATGGCTTAGTGCGTTGTGAAGTTCGTTCAGATAACTTGAGTGGTTCAAAATTTTATTAAAATTGAATTGCGGCACAATCCTCCTCCCATATTGTGCTGATTCCAAATTCTTCTTCCTCCAATTCTGCCAGGGGCTCGTGCCAAGGTTCTTCCTATAATTCCTCAATATATTGGCAATTATCCATATCACTTGAGTACTTCAACGCATTGAAAATGTTGAACTTCACTTCCTGATCGTCAACTTTGATGGTGAGTTCTCCTTTTTGCAAATCGATCAGCGCTCGCCTTGTTGCGAGAAATGGACGACCCAAGATGATAGGTACTTCTCTGTCAGCCTCGTAATCCAATATGATAAAGTTCGCCGAGAAGATAAACTTGTCCACTTGAACGAGTACATCCTTTATCTTGCCCTCAGGATGCGTTATCAATCTATCGACCAACTGTAGTGTGATCGTGGTTGGTCTTGCGTTGCCGATATCAAACTTTTGAAAGATCGATAAGGGCATCAGATTTATGCTCGCCTCTAAATCGCATAGCACGTTCCTGACCTTCTTCCCTCCTATTGAGCAGGGCAGTGTAAAACTCCCAGGGTCCTTCATTTTGGTGGGGATATTGTTTTGATACAATGCACTACATTCATATGTTAGTGCAACTGTTTCATTTTCCCCGATCTTTCTTTTGTTAGCAAGTATATCCTTGAGAAATTTTACATAGCCCGGCATCTGTTCCAAAGCTTTTATTAAGGGAATATTGATGTGTAGTTGTCGGAGAATGTCCAAGAACCTCTGGAATTGCTTGCTATCATCTTTCTTCTTCAGCTTGGACGAGAAAGGTGGAGGATCCCGCCTTACTTCCTGTTTAGTTAGCTGTTTGTTGAGGTCCTATTCTTGTTGTGTTTCGTTAGCTAGAGGTTGCGTTGATTCAGACTTCAAGTCTTGAGGAGTTTCATCTTTTCTAGGTATACTTACTCTTGATCAATTGTCGCATGCGCCATCATTGTGTTGATCGTCTATTCATTCCTGAATGATGGGTGCAATGTGATGTAGATGCTTTAATCTTTCTCTCTTGAGCCATGAGCGCATACGGTGATTTGATTTTCTACAAAAGAGACTTGAAATATTCTTTTCTACCATCGCAATGGTGTCAGTGAGTGTATTGACGACAATTTATAATTCTTGTATTTCTTAGCCAATTTCATTACAACTGACGTAACTTTCGTCTCTTTTGACCGCAATATCTAAATAAAGCAGCATAAATAACTTGTATTTCTACAATTTATCAGTCCGCAACCTGGTTCTCCGTTCCCTTGCGATTAATGATTTTCATGTTGAATTCTTGAAGGAGACGAGCCCATCGAATCAACCTCAGCTTCACATCTTTCTTTATCATTAAATACTTGATTGTCGAGTGGTCAGTGTGAATGATCAATTTGGATCCCAGCAGGTATGCTCTGAATTTCTCCAGCGCAAAGATCACCATAAGCAGTTTTTTTCTGTGGTAGTGTAATTTGTTTGGGCAGGGTTCAAGGTTCTATTCGCATATGCAATGGGGTGTAGCATTGTTTTCTTCTTTTTTGCCAGCACCGCCTCGATCGCATAACCACTTGCATTGCACATTAGTTCAAAGAGCTGTGTCCAGTCCGGTGCGATCAACACAGGTGCGGTTATTAATGCGTTCTTCAGTATTTGAATGCATTGAGGCATTGTTCATCAAAGTCAAACGTTCTTTCTGCCTCCAGCAATGCATTCAATGATCGCGCAATCTTCGAAAAGTCCTTCACAAAACGTCGATAAAAGCCTGCATGTCCTAAGAAGCTCTTGACAGCCTTCACATTTGCTGGAGGTGGGAGCTTTTCAATTGCCTCAATCTTCGCCTTATCCACCTCCAGCCCATCCTTGGAGACTTTGTGGCCGAGCACAATACCTTCCTTCACCATGAAATGCCATTTCTCCCAGTTTAACACAATACGGTTCGTCTCTTCACATCTTTTCAGTATCTTCTCTAGATTGTTGAGAGAGACTTTGTATGTTTGCCCATACACCAAGAAGTCATCCATGAAAATTTCTATAGAATCTTCAAGATACTAAAAAAAGATGGCCATCATACACCTCTGGAATGTGCTCGGCACATTGCATAGGCCGAAAGGCATGCGTCGAAACACAAATGTTCCATAGGGACAAGTGAATGTGGTTTTCTCTTGATCGTCAAGAGCAATCATGATTTGGTTGTAGCCTGCATATCCATCAAAAAAGCAAAAGTAATCATTTCGTGCTAAGCGGTTGATAACTTGTAGAAATACAAGTTATTTATGCTACCTTATCTAGATATTACGGCCAAAAGAGAAGGGATATGCGTCGATTGTATGAAAATTAGCTCAGAAATACAATAATTATGAATTATCGCAATTACACCCACTAACATCATCAAGATGGTAGAAGAGGATATTTCTACTTTATTTTGCAGGAAACCAAGTCACTGCTTGCGATCAAGGCTCAACGAGAAACTGAACAATGCATTTCTGTCACATTGCGCCCATCAAACCACAATGAAGAGACAATCAATGCAATGACGGTGTAATGCGACAGTCGATCTCGAGTTGAATTTCAACCTCATGCGTTAATAAAAACAACACCGCATGCGAGCAACCGATTGAAAGATGCGGCTGAACGATGAAAATGCGAAGGATTGTGACACGTGTACAACTAACTGTTGTGCAGATTTAATGATCTGATTGCATAATAGAAGGAATATTTATTCCTCTATCTTCAGATTTTCCATAACAATATGTGGGGTCCACAAGCCAAGAGTCAAAGCTTTTCACTTATAAATACCCTCATAGAATTCAGAGAAGATATACTTGATACGAGGGCTAATTGATGCTAGAATATCGAGAGAAAGGCTGAGCTGAGTACTGATCGAAAGAAATCTGGGAAGAGAAGAGACAAGGCCGAGAGGTAAGTCTCAGTGCAATTCTGCTAGATCCTCGCCGTGAAGCTCTATGCTTAGATCTCTACTACCGGTTGAGCAAGCCTAAGAGGGAAGCTCATCCTTCCACATGATCCATCCANTAGATCCTCGCCGTGAAGCTCTATGCTTAGATCTCTACTACCGGTTGAGCAAGCCTAAGAGGGAAGCTCATCCTTCCACATGATCCATCCACATTGGCAAGCAAATCTCCATCCAGATCGGCACCAAGACGTTGGCGCTTATTTGTATTTGTTTCTAACTCTATTTTATCAATTGTATTTCATTCTCTTAACCTCTTCATTCACAAATCATGTATCAGACGATAAATAGTTTTATTGAATGTCTCGATCATTTCCATTTCCACTTCTCTGTCTATTTCTATTCCTCCATTAATCGTTTTCTCCATGAAGTTTTCTCAATCCCTTGGTAATTAATATGAATTAAACAAGTAACTTAAGCTATGCTAAAGAAATAAATATGTTTAATTAAAGCATGCTAGACGACATCTTCACTTGTGAGAGCAGAAGTGAAGATGCCATTCTGATCTGTCAAAAGAAGGTTAGAAGAATGTGTTAACAAAAACGAGTAGTACATCCAGAGATGGAAGCAAGCTTGCATTCATTGTGTTTGTCCCTGTTTCACCACAGAGATGTGGGAATGCGGCCGATCACCGAGAGGTGTATACCAAGGGAAAAGAGGAACCGTACTTATGCCTTTAACGCAATTAACGAACTTGCGATGCTTGTACTAATTATCTTTTCTCTTTCTATTTCACACATAAGACTTGCCACCGCATAACACGATCTTTGTATAATCTTCACAGCCATCCTCGACCTCGGTATCTTGTATCATGAAACCTGTATCTTGTATCATCATAGTTTAGGTTTATTTTATCGCAATTTACTTTTACCGCAATTTATCTTATTATCGCATCTTTACCGCTTTACTTTACATTATCGCATGTTTAATTAATTGTACACAAAACTCCTTTATTAATTTGAAAAACCCCCGGTTGCATGTATCACAAACATAACGCAATAACCTCAAACAGTCCCTGTGTTAGACCTCAGATCACACCGAGAAACTTGCGATGAAATTATACTTGGTTTCAATGCATGGAAACTTGTGACAACGCACAACATACTACAAGAACATTCATTAATAACGCATATATAGAAGTAGTATCGCATATCATTGCACGAAATTTGTGTTACAAGTTTATGGCATGGACTTGTAGCTTAGATTAAAAATATATGTCATCAAGTTTATGGTGCCGTTGCCGGGGAACTGGTAATGGGGACATGGACTTGTATCATGCATGAGATATCATAGTGCGTGTGCTTAAAATAGAACCATCAATTTCTGCTCATCAGCGGTCTAGCATCTGTTCAATAAAAGGCAAGGGGAAACAATCCTTATTAGTTCATTATTTGCATTTGGGACTACCGTCATCCTTCCTTTCTTTGGCACAAATTGCACGAGACTGACCCACGTGCTATCAGCAATTGGATAGATAATCTCTGTGTCCAACCATTTGATTATCTCCTTCTTCACGACCTTCTTCATCGTAGGGTTTGGTCTGCGTTGATGTTCGATCGATCCTTTTTTATTCTCCTCGAGACGTATCTTATGCATGCAATATGCAGGGCTGATTCCTCTAATGTCTGCTATCGTCCAACCTATTACTTTTATGTACTTTTTCAAGATGCTCAACAACGCATTTTCTTGATCTTCTTGAAGTGTAGAGGAAATTATTACTGGTAGCATTTCATTTTGCCCTAGAAAAGCATACTTCAGGTGGTTTGGCAAGGTTTTCAACTCTACTGTCAGTGGTTGTTCCAAGGATGCTTTTTGTATTTTTCTTTCTTCATTTATCGTCAACTTTTCTTCTTTGGTTGATGTTTCCATGATTGCATTGCAGGTTACTATGGATGCGGTTGCATCCTCTTTTTCATCTTCATCTTTAGACTTTTCTTCTTCATACAAACTGGGTTCATTGTCGGAATCTATGAGGTCTTCTTCTTCCGGGTACTTCATGGCTCTGATAATATCAAACCTGATCTTCTGTTCGTTCACGCTCAGTGTGATCTCTCCCTTGTGCACATCAATCTGAGCACGACCAGTGGATAAAAATGGTCATCCCAGAATGATGGGTACATCCTTGTCCGCTTCAAAATCAAGGTTGATGAAGTCTGCCGGTAAGATAAATTTGTCAATTGTGACCAGGACATCCTTCACCTTTCCTTCTGGATGAACAAGGGACCTGTCAGTTAATTGGAGAGTCACCGTCATGGGCGTTAGCATGCCCCACATTCAGCTACTTAAAAATTGAAAGGGGCATTAAGTCGATATTGGCCCCGAGATCGCAAAGCGCTTGACCAATGTATAACCCGCCGATTGAACAGGGTATTGTGAAACTTCTGGGGTCACGAATTTTTGGTGGAATAATGGTTTTTGCCCTTTGTGTTAACGCCACCATTGCGAACTTACCTGTGCTCTTTTTCTTCGTCACCACGTCCTTCAGAAACTTCACATACTTTGGCATTTGTTCAATCGCTTCAGTGAAAGGGATGTTGATATGTAATTGTTTTAGCATGTCCATGAAGCGATGGTATTGCACTTTGATAACTTGTAGAAATACAAGTTATTTTTGCCACCTTATATAGATATTGCAGACAAAGTTAGTAATTATGCGCCAATTGTATGAAAATTAACCTAGTATGACAATAATTATAAATGTTTGCAATTACACCCACTAACACCAAAAAGATGGAGGACAAGCCAAACTTTACTCTGTTTTGTAGGAGACTAAGTCACCGCTTGCGCTCAAGGCTCATGAGAATCTAATCAACACATCTCTGTCACATTGCACCCGTCGATCAACCATGAAGAAACAATTACCGAAGTAATGACGCAATGTGATAGTCGGTCCAGAGCTACGCTTCGACCGCATGCGGTAATAAAAACAAACACCACATGCGAACCCATGATCAAAAGATGCAACTGAGCAATGCGAGAGCGGAGGATTGAGACACGTGTACAACTAACGGTTATGCAGAATTGATGGTCTGATTGCATAACAGAAGGAATAATATCCCTCCATCTGCGGAATTACCATAACCATCACGTGGGGACCACAAGGATGGAGTCAAAGGATATGCTCCTATAAATACCCCAGTGATTTTAGAGAAAAGTATGCTATTGGATACTGAGCTAAGTGCTATAATATTTTAGAGAGAATAGGCTGAGCTGAGTGCTGAAGAGAAGAAATTCGGGAAGAAAACGAGATAAGGCCGAGAGGTAAATCTCAAATCCGACCTATCATATACCCAATCAAAGCTCTGTGCAGAGACCCCTGCTATTGGTGGATCAAGCCTGAAAGGGAAGCTCTTCCTGCCATCGAAACCATCCGATCTGACAAGAAGATCTCCATCGAATCTGTATTCCATATTTTCTTTATCTCTTCATTCACATATCATGTATCAAACACTTAGTAGAAATATTAAATGTTTCGATAGATTTCGTTTACCATTTTCTGTCTATTTCCGTTCACCCATTAGTCACATTCTTCATGTTTTCTTAATCCCTTGATGAGCAATATGAATCACCAAGAACTTAATATGTATTAAAGTTATAAAATACATTTAGCTAAAGCATGCTAGACGGCATCTTCACCTGTTAGAGCAGAAGTGAAGATGTCATTCTGATCTATCGAGAGAAGGTCACAAGAGTGCGTTAACTAAAGCGAGTAGTACTTCCAGACATGGAAGCAACCTTGCGTTCATTACGTTAGACTCTGTTTCACCACAGACATGTGGGAAACGCGGTCGATCACTGAGAGGTGTACGCCAAGAGAAGAACGAAACAGTATTTGTACTTTCAATTCAATTAAGAACTTGCGTTGTTTGTAATACATATCTTTCTCTTTCTAATCTCTTCACAAGACTTGTTGTCGCATCCCATGTCTTTGCACAACCTTCACAGCCAGCCTTAATCCTAGTATCTTGCACATAAAGCATGTATCTTGTAACATCTAGCTTAGGTTTATTGTATTTTTATGTCTTATCGCATCTTTACCGCTTTCCTTTATTTTACTGCAATTTACATACTGTACACACCTTTTATAAAGAATTAGAAACCTGGTCGCATATACCATGAACATACCGCAATAACCGGCACCACTTCCCCGTGTTCGACCTCGTATCACACCGAGAAACTTGCGGTGGAATTACACTTGGTTCCATCGTAAGGAAACTTGTGACAACGCAGGGCATACTACCTGAGTAATCCCTAATTAACACATAAATAGTAGTAGTATCGCATCATTGTGAGCATTTAATATCATACATACCGAATGCGTTACAAGTTTATGGCGCCGTTGCTGGGGAACTGGTTAACGATTTAATGTTTGAGTGTGTTTGTGGTATTTGCAGAACAGATCTCTTTGTACTGGCTGTTTATCAGGAAGAGCAGTCTGATGGCTTATGAGTACTGGAGCGATCCATAAATTCTAAGCTGACCCAAAGATCAGGTGTATTTTTCGTGCAGGAGCACATCAAGACCAGATTAAGCACCGGAACTTCAAGATCTATGGTTGCAGAGGATGCAAGGTGCAATGCATTCCCCATAATTGGTGTGATTCCCAAATGAAGTAGATCAGTTTTCTTCCCATATACACTGCGGGATGAGGCAAAGAGGTGAACAATGTCCCTGAGGACATTTGGTGGGCAATCAGGATTAACCGCTTGCAGGGGATGAGATTGCGGTAATTTTGAGAACTTCTTTCAATCAGCATCCCTATCTATGTTTATTTGCTTTCTTTATAGTTTTCTTTTACTGCATTCTAAATCACGTTATTTACTGTTTTGTAGAAGTAGCATTTAATGCTTTCTGTAATTCTCTTCAATCTAATTTTTCATGTCATGTTTCATTCCTTTAATTTGTATACATTAGTAGCGTTATTCTTTAATTTCTGTGAATGATTGGATGCAACATTAGACACCGCAAAGTCTTTTCGACTTGCGTTTTGATGAATTAAAAAGAAAAATTGGTATGTAACGTGATGATGGGTGCACTGTGTGTTAACAAGAGACACCTTGCGTTCATTACGCCCAAATGCATTGTGTTGAGGGGTGTGTTACGCACGTATGTGTTCTTTGCCCGTCCTTAGTGAAAAGGCACTATGTTCAGGTAGTGATGCGCTAGTAGAAATATCGTGCGCCAGATCCTCCAAAAATGCGTTGAATTTAGGGGTGTGTTGTGGGAGTGCATGCGTTGTTGCTTGTCCTCAACAAAAATGTATTTGCGTTAATAGAAGTGCGGTGTTAATTTTTAGCATGCACCCATCTGAATCAAATTCAAAAAGATGACATCTCCATTCTTTGATTCTTTGTACAGGCAACAATTGTGTATTGCGTTAATTTTTCATTATTTGTATACTTTGTTAATATTCAATACAAATGAGTACATATTCACTCCTTTTTGCCTTTGCCTTTTTTTTCTTTAACATCCTTTGACAATATTTGCGATGTTCTTAATCCTTTACTTTTGCGTTATTCATTGCGGTGCTATTATGTATAATATGTTTATACTTAGAAACATTTCCCAAACTTAGTAATTTCTGACTAACACTTAGTTAACTCTTAGTTTAGTAGTACTTTACCTTCTATCTTTCAAAGTCCTGCTCAAACCTTCTTTTTGAAATTTTCTTCTAAGTTTTTGTCTAATCTATCCAAACAACGCAATGAGGACCTTGCTCATCTTTAAATTTAGGGGTGGGGAAGGTTTGAGCAGATGAAATTAGAAGTATGCAGTATTTCAGAAAATGCGTCCATTTTCGTTTAAAAAAATATATATATACAAAACTCCAATGTCGGCGCAAGGGAAAACCTAAAAAATGTTCCCAACCTGATAAGGGTTTAGTTGTGAAAGGAGCTTGCTCGTAGTTGGATGTTCGTATGACACCCATAGGAGCAATCCAAGACGAAGGTGGGTTTCCAAGAACGACGTTGTATAAACCAAAAAAAGAAAAAGAAAAAAGAATGCATGGGACAACTCCTCTAATTATCATGAGTTAAAGTTAGAGCTGGCACACTACTGTAGTTGGATGTTCGCATGACACCCATGGGGACAAGCCAAAACGAAGAGTGTAACCATGACCAACTGTCTCTAAGTGAATAAATGACGCAAAGTGTTGCTCACCGCATATAGATACATCAAGTTGTTTTGATAATGAAGAGATAAACTTTCTATTTTGAAAACTCGAAAAGTGTCTTTGAGCAGAATTTTGTTACATAGAAGAATAAAGTAAGACTTGCTAAGAATTAACAAGGATAGAAGGAAAGTGCGATGTCAAGTCATGTGCCTAAGTGTAACATTCGGAGCAACCAATCATCGTAGAAATATAGGATACGAATGGAGCATGATTGCCTTAGTAAAAGATATACTTGAGGACAAGCATATATCTAAATTTGGGGGTGTGATAACTTGTAGAAATACAAGTTATTTATGCCACCTTATATAGATGTTGCGGCCAAAAGTTAGTAATTATGTGCCAATTGTATGAAAATTAACCTAGTATGACAATAATTATAAATGTTAGCAATTACACCCACTAACGCCAAAAAGATGGAGGACAAGCCAAACTTTACTCTGTTTTGCAGGAGACCACGTCACCGCTTGCGCTCAAGGCTCGTGAGAAACTAATCAACGCATCTCTGTCACATTGCGCCCGTCAATCAACCATGAAGAGACGATTACTTAAGTAACGACACAATGCGATAGTCGGTCCAGAGCTACGCTTCGACCGCATGCGGTAATAAAAACAAACACCGCATGCGAACCCATGATCGAAAGATGCAACTGAGCAATGCGAGAGTGGAGAATTGAGACACGTGTACAACTAACGGTTGTGCATAATTGATGGTCTGATTGCATAACAGAAGGAATAATATCCCTCCATCTGCGGAATTACCATAACCATCACGTGGGGACCACAAGGCCAGAGTCAAAGGATCTGCTCCTATAAACACCAGTGATTTTAGAGAAAAGTATGCTATTGGATACTGGGCTAAGTGTTGTAAGATTTTAGAGAGAAAAGGTTGAGCTAAGTGCTTAAGAGAAGAAATCCAGGAAGAGAACGAGATAAGGCCGAGAGGTAAATCTCATATCTGACCTGTCATATACCCGATCGAAGCTCTGTGCAGAGAACCCTGCTACCGATGGAGCAAGCCTGAGAGGGAAGCTCTTCCTGCCATCGAAACCATCCGATCTGGCATGCGTCACTGAGTGATTTGTCGATATCTTGTTCAAAATTAGTGATCAACTTCCTCTGTCTTGTGTTTTCTGTCAGGGAGAAGTACTTCTTCATGAACTTCTCCTCTACCTATTCCCACGATGTAATTGATAACAGGTAGAAATGCAGTTATCATAGTGCTAAGTTCTTAAACAATGCTGGATTGCGTTGATGAAATATGTTGATTTGCGTCCATTAAGCATCAATCTCAAAATATTGCAATCGTATGCGTTCATCGCATTAGAACAGTTGATTTTTGTATTTTTGTGTAGAATATGCGTTGACGCAATGCAAGAATTGCGATCATAGGAAATCATCAGTCGAGTGCAACTTCATTGCAAGGCTTTGCGATGATTGTGCTCGTAAACATTCGCCTGAGAAGGATCGCCGCAACCTGGTCAGCGCAACTTGGTGGACGCATCTGGGTGAAAGGCTAATTAATCGTGATGGGACAGAAAGCTGATGACAATCGAATCCGAATTAAGTTGACAGCTGATAACGATCACAAGTACATTCAGCTTTTCGGTGACAAATATTCGGTGCATCAGTCAGGAATTAAAGTCGTCCCATCTGTACAATCATGAGAGAGAAGCAGCTGTTCACCTTAGATGTTCTATAAATACCAGAGGCATCCTTCGGAAAAGGGGTTCACCAGTTCACTATTTTGTGTTCCACAAGCTCGCACGCCCTTGTTCATAGTTTTCTTTCGTTTTAAGGCGGACGCGAGAGAGAAGGTTGTGCCGATAGGTCATTCTGGTAAGCTTGGGAGAGTTCCGGAAGCTTCAAGGATAGAGAGAGGGCTGACGCCAGCGGAAGCGGGAACATCTTTAGAATCGAATAGAGAATACAGTGTAAAAGCCTCGATCAGTAAGGAATTGCTACCAGGCTCTCTACCTTTAACTTCCATTGTCATTTTGTACTCTACTCATTTATCGAAATGGAATCTACTTCTCTATATCTGTTCATTTTCTGTTATTTATGCATGAGTAGCTAAATTAGTTGAATGGGTTGAGAAGCATTTAGCTAGCACAACTAGGGAATCTTCATGCTATGCGATTATCTTGTATTATGTATGCTTCATTCATCCATTAGAGATACTCGGGAAGGTAGTCTAATGACAGGATCTAGACTTAGGAAGGTCAGGTTAGAATCTAGGCTCGAGAGAGTCAGATTAGAATGCATAATCAAGAGATAGAAACTTAGGAATGAGCACTATTCGTTATCAACGCATCGCATGCATGCTAGAGATAGGATATGATTGTATGCGGTCACCTTGCTTTTATGCATCTTGCATTATCGCATAGGACAATAGTAGAGACTTAGGGATAAGCTCTATGGACACTTTTGCATTCAACACATGCATCCTAGACTTAGGAGCATCGTATTTGCATTGGAAAATGACTTTTGTGCATGGTGGTAGCATGATCGCATATTCTGACGCATTCCCAAGTAACGCTAGCTAAAGATCTTCTCAACCCATTCATCGCATACTCAGTGCATCTATCACATAACTGACTTTTCTCAAATCCGTCGCATTTGTTTATTTTCTTCATTAACGCAATCAACAAAAAACCAACAATTTATTTATTTGGTTACTGTTACGTGCATAATGTAATGTATGTGATGCGATGCTATGCGATACTACTTCTAGATGTATGCGTTATTAATGAAATCCTTGTAATATGCTATGCATTGTCACAAGTTTCCTTGCGTTGAAACCAAGTATAATTGTGAACCCCGAATCCTAATTTCTCTACTTGAGTATGTTCCCTATTGAGATTAGTGTGATGAGTAGGTTGATGTGGAAACTAGTGTGGAATGGTAGAGAAAAGAATGGAAATTAGAAGAAAAGAGGAAATTTGGAAGGTTGACTTTTCGGGAAAATTTGAAATTTTTTTTGGCTAAGTGTAGAAATTGGTGGGTGGATGCATTGGATGTGTTGGATGATGGATGCGTTGGATGCGTTGGATGATGGATGCATTGGATTCCTTGGATGATGGATACGTTGGATGTGTTGGATGCATTGGTGAAGGAAGGAAAATGGAAGTGAGGCATTGAGATGGCACGAAGGCTAGAGGGTGGCATGCGTCGAGCAGCCTCGGCCAGTGCCCAGGCCATGCATCGAGTAGCCCCGGTCGGACGCATGCGTCGAGTGGCCACGTCCATGCGTTGAGCGCACTACCAAATGACCACGCCCATGTGGTGAGCACCCTGTCGAGTAGCCATGCCATGAGTCGAGGTGCCCTGCCATACAGGCAAGCGCACAGCCCAGGCCATGCGCCCATGCAAGCAAGCGAGCGATGGCCACCACACGATGCATGCCCATGTGTTGAATCAGCACATGCAGCACGCCTATGCTTTGGTGGCCAGCACCATGCGCCCATGCCAAGCAACCCGTGTGCAGTGAGCCATGCATGTAGAATGGACGGTCACCCTATGCATTGGTAATGGTTAGCTCCTTGCGATTGAGCAAAAGGGTTCTCTCTTGACAAGTAGTTAGTGTTGGGATTGTTTTATCCACAGTAAGGGTTATTCTCAACTGAGAAATAGTTTTACTATTTTATGATTAAAACAGGTTTATATGTTTTATGCTTGGAAAAATGTTTATACTGCAGTACAAGTACTGTAGAAGCTTATATTTTAGTTAAACTCTTTATTGAGATTTTGCATGAGAATCAATTATCTTTCTTAAGTCACTCACTGGGCGTAAGCTCACCCCATTTTCATATGTTTTCTTTCGTTGGCCATGCAGCCAAGTAGGTGGTGTCAACTCTGGAGAAAGTTTGGACGCCTATAAATGGAGCCAAGAGACTTCATTTTTAGTTCACAATTCAGAAATACCGTAAAAAGAGTGAGTAAAGTTGAGCAAACCTTGCGTTGGAGCCAAATCCATTCGTTAGTCATAGAGGACGCATTGGACAGTGAGGTCTGAAGAGGACGTATCAACTTGGGACGAAAGGTTCTCCCAATTTACTCGTTCATTTGGAGTAATTTCAAAGCCGCCTAAAAGCTCTGAAAGTCTAGATTTCAGGGTAGGGCCTGCCGAAAGAAAAGCTCTTAAAGGGAATCGGGTTTCAAAACTGAAAGAAGACAGAAGGGTCAGGCTGTCGATCAGTCTGGGCCAAGTCCTTGAAGATTCTTCCAATTCCTGCCAAACCACGAGAAATATCTGAGCTTTTCAATTTTTAGGGTACCTTCCTGAGAAAATGTTAGAACATAGTTTGTAGAAGGAAGTATCTCAAAAATAAGAATTTAGTACTATGAGTAAACTAAGCTGTAAGTGGATCCTAGATTCTATGGGTGAAAAGAGAGCCCGAGGTAGAAAAAGGGAGCTACTAAGAAGTGAAAAGCTCCCTAAGCAATCAAGGTGAGTGGCTAAAAACCGTTTTGACTAAAACATTTTTGCTTAAAAATGTTTGATTACAATTGTGTTAATAAGAAAGCATGTTTTAAAGAAGATTATTCTCAGCCAGCAAGTTTTACAAAGTAATCTCCAAACCAATACCATGGTTATTGTTTTAAACGCATGCATGTGTGAAAGAAATTGTTGAAAAGGCGAATATTATATGTGTTTAAATAATACTCAAGGCATGCGTTATTTGACCTTTAAAGCCAATGTTTTTATAATGTGTTATACTTTTACATGCTTTAAAGAGAAAGTCCATTTATGACTAGTTTTTATTTAAAATGCGATATCGAAGGACAATTTGAGAAGGTATCCGCCCAACTAGATACTGAAAAGGACATTTGAGAAGGTATCTATTGGGTACTGGGAGGACGTTTGAGAAGGTACCAACCAAACCAAATAGTGAAGAACGTTGAGAAGGTTAGTCTGAGCAAAAGTTAACCTAAGGTATGACGGTAACTTAGTATGGCACACGTGCACGTAGGTAGAGTCAGAGATTGAAGCAAAAGGGTTCTTCTCTTGACAGTAGTTGTGTTAGGGATTGTTTATCCACAGTAAGGTTATTTCTCAACTGAGAAATAGTTTTACTTTTTTATGATTAAACAGTTTTATATGTTTTATGCTTGGAAAAATGTTTATACTGCAGTACAAGTACTGTAGAAGCTTATATTTTAGTTAAACTCTTTATTGAGATTTTGCATGAGAATCAATTATCTTTCTTAAGTCACTCACTGGCGTAAGCTCACCCCATTTTCATATGTTTTCTTTCGTTGGCCATGCAGCCAAGTAGGTGTGTCAACTCTGGAGAAAGTTTGGACGCCTATAAATGGAGCCAAGAGACTTCATTTTTAGTTTCACAATTCAGAAATACCGTAAAAGAGTGAGTAAAGTTGAGTCAAACCTTGCGTTGGAGCCAAATCCATTCGTTAGTCATAGAGGACGCATTGGACAGTGGAGTCTGAAAGGAGTATCAACTTGGGACGAAAGGTTCTCTCCAATTTACTCGTTCATTTGGAGTAATTTCAAAGCCGCCTAAAAGCTCTGAAAGTCAGATTTCAGGGTAAGGGCTGCGGAAAGAAAAGCTCAAGGGATCGGGTTCAAACTGAAAAAGAAGACAGAAGGGTCAGGCTGTCGATCAGTCTTGGCCAGTCTTGAAGATTCTTCCATTCCTCCAAACCACGAGATATCTGAGCTTCAATTTTAGGATAAGTTCCTGAGAAATGTTAGAACATGTTGTAGAAGGAAGATCTCAAAAATAAGTTATATACTATGAGTAAACTAAGCTGTAAGTGAATCTAGATTCTAGGGTGAAAAGAGAGCCCGAGTAGAAAAAGGGAGCTACAGAGTGAAAAAGCTCCTAAAGAATCAAGCAACAGGTGAGGGCTCAAACGTTTGACTAAAACATTTGCTTAAAAGTTTGATTACAATGTGTTATAGAAAGCATGTTTTAAAAGAAGATTATTCTCATGCAGCAAGTTTTAACAAAGTAAATCTCAACCAAACCATGGATTATGTTTAAAACGCAGCAGTGTGGAAGAAATGTTGAAAAGCGATTTAATATGTGTTAAATATACTCAGCATGCCCGTTATACCCTTTAAAGCCATGTTTTATTATGTGTTATACTGTTACATCTTAAAGAGGAAAGTCATTAATGACATTTTATTAAAAGCAGTATCGAAGGACATTTGAGAAGTATCCGCCCCAACTAGATACTGAAGGACATTTGAGAAGGTATCTATTGTACTGGAGGACGTTTGAGAAGTGTATTGCCAACAACCTAAAAGTATCCAAGCGTTAGAAGGAATCTGAGGACAAATTAGTCCTAAAGGGTAGATGCGTACGATAGTCATTTCCACGTGCACGTAGGTAAGATCAGAGATTGTTAGCAAAAGGGTTTCTCTCTGATCTAAGTAGTTGGTGTTGTCAGGATTCTTTATCACAGTAGGTTATTCTCACTGAGAAATAGTTTTACTGTTTTATGATTAAAAAGGATTTTATGTTTTATGACTTGAAAAATGTTTATACTGCGAGTACAAGTACTGTTTCTTCCCCCACCCCCCCCCCCCATAAGGTAGCGGTCAAAATCCTCTGAAGATAGCTCTGCATCTACTCTTCCACTAAAGTTACTGTTAATATTGTACACATGTTACTGTTGTTCATATAGGGATTAGGGTTTTTGGGTTTTGGGACTTGTGAATCTAGTGTTGTAATGACTCTAAATATGTTTTGTTTGTAAATTAATAAATTTTGACCTAAAGATATTCCGCTGTATATAAGTTATATTTTGGTATCAGAGTTATTCCGCAAGAGTTATTAGGCAGTAAGTGTCAGCCAAAAGGTTGATAACTACTGCAGCATGCCCTTCTCTAGGCTAAGAGGGTGGTCTAGGGCAGAGTGTGGCAATAATTCCACCGCAAGTTTCTTGGAGTGGTCCGAGGTCGAACACAGGGATTGCATAGTTAATGTGTTACGTTCGTGATATATGCGACCGGGGGTTTTTCAATTAATAAAAAGTTGTGTTTATACAGGTATTTAAATTGCGATAAAGTAAAATTATGCGGTAAAGTAAAGTTGCAATAATAAAATAAAATGCGATAAAAGTAAACCTAAGCCATTATGATACAAGATACAGGATACTGATACATGATACTGAGATTGAGACTGACTGTGAAGATTATACAAAGGGTCGTGTTATGCGGTGGCAAGTCTTTATGTATGAAACAGAAATAGAAAGGCTAATTAATATAAACATCGTAAGTTCATTAATTTCGTTAAAGATTTAACTACGATTCTGCTTTCCCTTGGCGTACACCTCTCGATGATCGGCCACGATCCCACATCTATGTGGTGAAACAGGGATGAACGTAATGAACGCAAGGAATCCATCACTGGAAGTACTTCTCGCTTTAGTTAACGCGTTCTTCTAACCTTCTCTCGACAGGTAGAATGGCATCTTCACTTCTGCTCTCACAGGTGAAGATGTCTTCTAGCATGCTTTAGCTAAACATCTTTATTTCTTTAGCACAAATTAATTTACTTGTTTGATTCATACTAATTATCAAGGGATTAAGAAAACATCATAGAGAAAACGATTAATGGAGGAACGGAAAAAGACAGAAAGATGGAAATGGAAATGATCATGACATTCAATACTAATATTTAGTGTATGATACATGGTGTGAATGATAGAGATTAAGAAGATGAATACAATTGATGATAAGAGATAGAAACAAATACAGAAGAGTGTCAACATCTTGGCACAGATCTAGACAGTGGATTTGCTTGTCGGCGAATGGAGTGAATGGAAGGAAGAGCTTCCCTCTCAGGCTTGCTCGTCCAGTGGGAGCGACCTTGGTACAGAGCTTCACGGTGGGGATTGAAAGGATTTGCCCTGAGACTCACCTCTCAGCCTTATCTCTTAAATCTTCCCAGATCTTCTTCGATCAGCACTCAGACCAATCTCTCTCTCAATATACAAATATCAAAATATTCCCGTATCAAGTATATTTTCCAATGGAATTTCAGAGGCTATTTATAGGCTCAACTTTGACTCTCTGCAGTGTGGACCCCACTTTATTGTTATGGCAGCTCCGGAAATGGTGGAATGAATATTCCTTCTGTTACGCAATCATTCCCATCATAAATGCACAACGGTCAGCTGTACATGTGTTTGAATCCTCCGCAATTGTGTTGCTCTTTTGCATCTTCGATCGTTTGCCCATATGCGGTGTTGTTTTTTATTACCGCATGCGGTTGAAGTTGCATTGATCGAAAAGCTCTTGATCGATTGTCGCATGCGTCGTCATTGCATTGATCGTCTATTCATTCCTGAATGATGGACGCAATGCGACGTAGATGCGTTGATCTTTTTCTCTTGAGCCATGAATGCATACGATGACTTGATTTCACGCAAAACAGACTTGAAATATTATTTTCTACCATTGTGATGGTGTCAGTGGGTGTATTGACAACAATTTATAATTCTTGCATTTCTTAGCCAATTTCCATACAATTGACGTAACTTTCCTTTCTTTTGATCGCAATATCTAAATAAAGCAGTATAAATAACTTGTATTTCTATAAGTTATCAGTTACTGCAAGGTTTTCATAAAAAATACCAACGCAATCTGTTTTCACAAGTCCTTGTGTTCGAACCTGGACTCACCAAGAAACTCAGAGGAATTTACACTTGGATTTCGCTGAGGAAACTTGAGTGCACAATGCAATTTCATCAATGCATATCATCCACATTTCCACTTCATAAAACCAAGCATCAAGTTTTTGGCGTCGTTGCCAGGGACTTGGTAGCTAAATGTTTGTTAAGTTTTGTGTCTCTGGGAGCAAACTTTTTATCTTGGGAGTATTACAACTTGTGCGACCAGGTTGTAAACAATATTGAAGTGTAGGTGATGCGCTGAAAGCCAATGTTACCCCAAGGTAGAAGGGCAATCAGTCGCAAAAGAGCTGAAGGTAATTCTAAGCACATGACGGCCACATAAGCTCAACAATTGCCAGAAGTTCCAATGGTCAGGGCAACTTGACCCAAGCAGTTGAGAGCCATCTCCTGCATGGAAGATTCCTTGCGGTGACAACATTCTTATTTTTCCAGGGATGTCTTCTAATCTATCTTTACTTTGCATTCTCAGTTGAGAATCGTCCCCGACAATGGCACCAAAAACTTAATGGCAGAAAATTAGAAGTCAATTTTACTCGACAACCAAAATCCCATGGATGCGGTAGGCGATACATGTTCCTAAGATATGCATTGATAGTCATGATGGTCATACAAACATTGCAAAACAACGCAATCGGGAAAAAGAGAATTTTAAAAGGATAAGGCATATAAGATAACAGGAAAAGACCTTAGGCGGAACAATGCATGCGCTCATGGATTGGAATCCACGCGATTGAAGCCATGCGTTAAAGGGTGAAAGGAATTCTTCCATTGAACTACGAACCGAGGAGACTTATTGTTGCACCTACAAGAGAAAACGTACCACAACCAAGGAAGCAGCCATATATCCAAAATAACAATAAAAATAATAAAAAAAAATAACCTATACTAAGAACGCAAAGTAAAGATAGAGTAGAAGACGTCCCTGGAAAAATAAGAGTGTTGTCACCAGAAGGAATCTTCCATGCAGGAGATGGTTCTCAACTGCTTGGGTCAAGTTGCCCTGACCATTGGAACTTCCAGCAATTGTTGAGTGCATGTGGCCGTCATGTGCTTAGAATTACCTTCAGCTCTTTTGTGACTGATTGCCCTTCTACCTTGGGGTCAACATTGACTTTTAGCACATCGCCTACTGATGCTTGTATTTATGAAGTGGAAATATGGATGCTATGCGTTGATGGAATTGTGTTGTACACTCAAGTTTCCCCAGCGGAATCCAAGTGTAAATTCCTCTGAGTTTCCTGGTAAGTCCAGGGTCGAACACAGGGACTTTTGAAAATAGTTTGCGTTGATAATTTTTATGAATCCTTGCGGTAAGCAAGGAAATAAATTGTGGGTTTGTTGTTTGATTGTGTTGACAAGAAATAAATAAACAAATGCGGCAGAGTTGAGAAAAGACAGTTGCGTTGATAGATGCAATGAGTATGTGATGAACGGGTTGAGAAGATCTTTAGCTAGCGTTACTTGGGAATACATCAGACTATGCGATCATGTTACAACCATGCATAACAAGTCATTTTCCAATATAAATGCGATGCTCCTAAATCTAGAACGCATGTGTTGAATGCAAAATGTCCATAGAGCTCATCCCTAAGTCTCTACTCTTGTCCTATGCGATGATGCAAAATGCATAAAAGCAAGGTGACCGCATACAATCATATCGTATCTTTAGAATGCATGCGATGCGTTGATAAAAAATAGTGCTCATTCCTAAGTGCCTATCTCTTCATTCAAATTTGGCTCTTCCGAGTCTAGATTCTAACCTGACCTTCCCAAGTCTAGATCCTGTCTCTTATACACATCTAGATGTGTATAAGAGACAGGTCTAGATCCTGTCCTTAGACTACCCTCCCGAGTATCTCTAATGGACGAATGAAACATACATAAACAAGATAATCGCAAAGAATGAAGATTCCCTAGTTGTGCTAGCTAAATGCTTCTCAACCCATTCAACTGATTTAGCTACTCATGCATGAATAACAGAGAGTGAACAAATATAGAGAAGGAAATTCCATTTTTATAAATGAGTTGAGTACAAAATGACAATGGAAAGTAAAGCTAGAGAACCTGGTAGCAATTCCTTGTTGACCGAGGCTTTTTACACTGAAATCTCTATTCTGATCTAAAGATGTTCCTGCTTTGACAGGCGTCGGCCCTCACTCTGTCCTTGAAGCTTTCGGCGCTCTCCCAAGCTTATCAGAACGATCTGCCGGCACAACTTCTTCCCTCGCATCTGCCTTAAAATGAAAGAAAACTAAAGAGGTGCGAACTGAAGTATGAAATTTCTAACTGTTGAATTTGTGAACTGATCCACCTCTTTTCTGTAGAAGGCCCTTGGTATTTATAGAGCATCCATGGTGAAAGGCATCTTGTCTCTCCTGGTTGTACAGATGGGATAACTTTAATTCCTAACTGATGCGTCGAATAATTGTCACCAATAAAGCTGAATGTACTTTGTGGCTATTATTGGCTGTCATCTTAATTTGGATTCGACTGTCATCAGCTTTTTGTCTCATCCCGCTTAATTGCCCTTTCACTCAGATGTGCCTACCATGTTGCGCTGACCAAGTTGCGGCGGTCCTTTTTGGGCGAATGTTTACGAGCACGATCAACGCAAAGCCTTGCAGTGAAGTACGCTCGACCAATGATTTCTATGATCACAATTCTTGCATTGCGTTAACGCATATTTTGCACAAAAATAAAAAAATCAACTGTTCTAATGCACTGAACGCATGTGATCGCAATATTACGAAATTGATGCTTAATGGATGCAAAGTAACATATTTCATCAATGCAATCCAACATTGTTTAAGAACATAGCACTATGATAACGTGCATTTCTACCCGTTATCACACTCCCTAGATTCCTTTAGCAAGTCAACCGCAATGTCCTTTTCCTAGATTTCTCAAGAATACTTCGTTCAAATCCTATATACCAGAATTTCCTTAAGTCTTATTCATTTCTCTTCTTAAAATATTTCAAAGCCCTAGGGACTGCAAGCTTAACTTTCAAAAGGACTTTACTAAATTCTGGAACGTCGCATGATTTATTTCAAAAAGAAAATTTTCTACCAAGGTGTCAAATGATTTTATCCTTGCACAAAAATTTTCTTCATTGATATTTTTTTTTCTAACCTTGCATTGATCCAAGTGCCTTGCCTTCGTTTTGGCTTGCCCCCACGAGTGTCATGTGGACATCCAACTACGAGCAATGCACTCTTTCTCAGACTAAACTGATACATATTTGGCAGTGGAGTTGCAGTCATTTATTTATGCGTTGATCCTGGTAACTTACTTTCGTTTTGGCTTGCCCTCACATGTGCAATGCGGACATCCAACTACGGGTAAGTGCCTTTCACAACTTAACTCTTGTCAACATGGGTTTCTGATAATTGGCAGAAATGCCAGTTATTATAAACCTTTTATTTAGAATTATAAGGGCTAACAGGTAGAAAGCGCAGTGATAATACATAGAATTTGTGAAAAATTGAGTTTTGCGTCGATTAGCGCCTAAATCCTCACCGACCCAATATTATACGTTATTCTGTGCCAAAGTGTCTATATTTGTAGATATCGCAGGAATCAAACGCATGCATTTGAAGCTAACAATCACAAACAAACGCATGCGCTGAAGTCAGTCTATCACAAAGACGACGGAACGACAATCACATGCATCAACGCATGGAAGTTGCGGTAAACACATTCATCTAACGCATGGAGAAAGCGGTGAACAAATAGAGAATACGGCCACGAATTGACAACCATAATAGATTATCGCAAGATGGGTAGAATGCATTGATAACTTCAGCTGAATTTAGCTCAGACGCATACCTTTGGAGTATCAACAAGATAAGGCGATGTAACAATGCCCATACCGCGAAAAAAGCATCAGTGAGCCATACCTTCATCATTACAGCTGTCGGCATCCAAACTTTATAAATAGCCCTTAAGACCTTCATTTTAAGACATTCGAGCTTCTGCCTCAAGGCAGAAGTTTGTAATCACAGATGAGAGCCTGAAAGAGATTTTCAGTCAGAATTCTTCATCTCCACAACCCAGACCGAGTGACGATCGGAGCATTCGCTGGAGATAGAGCTTGAGAGAGACATCCCCACCATTCAACCATTGCACCACTGGCAGCCTTGACGCAGATTCCTTCATCTCCCTTCTATTCTCTGTATTGTATTACATTCTAGCTCGAGATGTTAAGATATTTTGTGATCAATGCAAATCTTAATTCCTTCATTACCGTCTTCTTCATCACCTTCATCTCTGTCATATTTTATCTTCAGTGTTTATTTATCAAAGTCAATCGCATGCTTAATCGTAAATTCTAGAGATAGGACACATGAAGTAACCCACCGAGAGGTGTGCGTTGTGCGAGTATAGTGAGTTAATCCTCTTTGCTTGGTGAAAGGCTGTAGCAATGCTTGTCTATGAGATGTTGCATTGCTTGTCTATAAGTTAAATAGTCGCATCTAACTGCGTGAGAAGGTAAGAGACGAAACACACTAAGCAAGGTTCGCATTGTTCCTAGAGATAGGCACAATCTTATGATTAACGCAACCATGCACTATAGAGATATAGTCATA
>NC_052352.1:32320916-32333038 GCF_009727055.1 Benincasa hispida
CCATAATCTTTATTTCACATAGTTTTTATGTTTTCTTACTGCAATTGCTGCAAGTATTCACAACAAACGCAAATTTCTTTGTGTAAAGTAATTTACCGAGGGTCGAACACGGGTACTTTTTCACTCTCTTTCTCAATTTAATTTGTCTGAACGTGATGCTCCGTTCTGAGGCAAGGACATAAAAAATCAAATGTAAGATTAAATATGTCTTATACACTACTCCTAAGTTTTAGAATGTTCTTATACAAGCTATCCTTACTCCAGCTAAATAGCATTTGAGCACTAGAGGAATTACAATGAGAATAGGGTGACACACCACAGCAAAATAAACGCATTGATTATGTTACTATCTTAAAGTCGCGCGAGTAAATCCCAGCTCGTTGCACTAATGCATCAACACGTCGTCGGTGGTCAGCACCAAAGTCAAATATTGACCCAGAGATAGAAAGGCTATCTGTCGCATGAGATGGAAGCAGTCTTAGATGCATGTCAACCATCATGCGTCCAACAATTGCTGGAAGCTCCAATGGTCAGGGCGAGCCCCCTTGACCCAAGCAGTTGAGAACCATTTCCTGCATGGGAGACTCCTTGCGGTGACAACACTCCAATTTCTCCAGGGACGTCTTCTACTCTATATTTTACATTGCTTTCTTAGTTTAGTTTATTATATTTATTTATTGTTATTTTGGATATGTGGCTGCTTCCTTGGTTGTGGTGTGTTTGCTCCTTATAGGTGTGATAATAACTCTCCTCGGTGTGCAGTTACAATGGAAGAATCCTCCACATCCTTCAAACGCATGGCTTCAATCGCATGAACTCCAACGCATGCGTTATTCTACTTAAGGTTCTATTCTTGTTATCTTTTATGCATTATCCTTTTGGAATTCTCTTTGTTTGACTGTGGTTCTTTGCGATGCATCTATAATGGTACAAATAATTCACCGTGTCCTCTAACTAGTATCGCAAGGCGCCCCATACTTTTAATAGTTTCTTCAAATTGTGAAAGTCTATAGTTGTATTGTGTGCAAACTCTTGCTTAAACATTTGTTATCACATTCCTATTAAGTTTGTTTTCAGCTTGCAGTGAGAATGCTGCCACCCTCTATGTTTAGGGGGTGGCACCAGTCTCGGAGAATTGCATTCATCACATTGCGGTCATTTCCTTAAAAAAAAAACTTTTGAAAATAACAACTCCACTGTCAACACAATGGGGAAATCCATGTTAATAAAAGCTAAGTTGTGAAAGGCATTTACCCATAGTTGGATGTCCACATGACACCCGTGGGGGCAAGCCAAAACGAAGGTAAATCAACAGGATCGACGCATCAATGCAACTCCTCTATCTGGTGCAAGCCAAATTAAGCAAGACATGAGTTGAGTTGAATATGGAACGTCACCGAAGTTGGATGCCCGCATGACACACGTGGGGGTAAGCCAAAACGAAGAGTGTAATCAGGTTCAACGCTGCATTTGAATAAGTAAATGCATAAGCTTGAATTGTTTTGAACGAACGCATTCTCATGAGTTGAACACAAAATTATGGAGAATGAATAAACAGTTTTTGAGCAAGGGCTTGCCAAATTTCAACTTAGAAAAGATCTCTTTGAAGAAGCAGCCAAAGTAGAGGAGAGCATTGCAGCCATGGTTAGAGGTACGAGTTAATTATATTCTGAAAAGCTAGTCATCGCAAAGGAACGCCGGAAGGTGAGTTAAGAATTTCTTGAGTGTAATGAGGACAAAGCATGTTCTAAGTTTTCGAGGGTGAAAACTTGGCAGAAATGCTAGTTATTATAAAGCCTTTTTATTAAGGAATGTACGAGGGCTTAACAGGTAGAAAAACACATGTGATATACTTAGAATTTTTGTTGAAAAATTGAGTTTTGCATCGATTAGCACCTAGATCCTCATGACCCCCCAATATTATGCGTTATTCCGTGCCAAAGTTCTATTTTGTAGCTATCACAGGAATCAAACGCATGCGTTTAAGGCTAACAATCACAGACAAACGCATGCGCTGAAGCCAGTCTACCGCAAAGACGACGCAGACGACAATCGCATGCATCTAACGCATGGAAGTTGCGACAAAAGTAGTAGTGAGCCATACTGTCATCATTACAGCTGTCGGCATCCAAACTCTATAAATAGCCCTTGAGACCTTCATTTTAAGACATCCAAGCTTCTGCCTCAAGGCAGAAGTTTGTGATCACAAATGAGAGCCTGAAAGAGATTTCCAGTGAGAATTCTTCATCTCCACAACCCAGACCGAGTGACGATTGGAGCATTCTGTAATGCAAAAACTATACAATGATGCATGGAATGTACAAATCCATGTGATACTACTTCTAGATATGCGTTAATTAACAATGTTCTTGTAGTATGTTGTGCATTGTCACAAGTTTCCTTGCATTGAAATCAAGTATAATCTCACCGCAAGTTTCTTGGTGTGATCCAAGGTCGAACACAGGGACTGTTTGAGGTTATTGCGTTATGTTTGCAATAAATGCGACCATAGGTTTTCAATTAATAAAAGTTGTTGTGTACATGAATATAAACATGTGATAAAGTAAAGTAAAGTGGTAAAGATGTGATAATATTGTAAATTGCATTAAAGTAAATCTAATCTAAGATGGTACAAAATACAGGTTTTATGATACAAGATACTGAGGTCAAGGTTGACTGTGAAGATATACAAAAATTGTGTTATGTGGTGGCAAGTCTTATGTGTGAAACAGAAAGAGAGAAGATAATTAGTACAAACATCGCAAGTTCCTTAATTGCGTTAAAGGTATAAATACGGTTCCGCTTTTCCCTTGACGTACACCTCTCGGTGATCGACCGCGCTCCCACATCACTGTGGTGAAACAGGGACAAATGTAATGAACGCAAGGTCTCTTCCATCTCTAGAAGTACTTCTTGCTTTAGTTAGTGCATTTTTCTAACCTTCTCTCGACAGATCAGAATGGTATCTCCACTTCGGCTCTCACAAGTGAAGATGACGTCTAGCATGCTTTAGCTAAACGTTCTTATTTCTTTAGCACAAAGTAAGTTACTTGTTTAATTCATATTAATTACCAAGGGATTAAGAAGACTTTATGAAGAAAGCGATAAGTGGAGGAATAGAAATAGACAGAGAAGGGGATATGAAAACGATCGAGACATTCAATATTTCTATTCAGCATCTGATACATGATTTGTGAATGAAGAGATTAAGAAGATGAAATAAAGTGATGAATAGAGTTAGAAACAAATACAAATAAACGCCAACATCTTGGCACTGATCTGGATGGAGATTTTCTTGCCAATGTGGATGGTTCGTGCGGACGGATGAGCTTCCCTCTCAGGCTTGCTCAACCGATAGCAAGGATCTGAGTATATAGCTTCGTGGTGGGGATTTGGCAGAATAGCACTGAGACTCACCTCTCAGCCTTGTCTCTTTTCTTCCTGGATTTCTTTCGATCAGTACTCAGCTCAGCCTCTCTCTCAGTAATTTAGCAGCAATTAGCCCTCGTATCAATTATACCCGTATCAAGTATGTCTTTCTCTGAATTCTATGGGGGTATTTATAGGTGAAAAGTTTTGACTCTTGGCTTATAGACCCCACTTCTTGTTATGGAAATTCCGGAGATGAAGGAATAAATATTTCTTCTGTTATGCAATTAGACCGTCAAATTTGCACAATAGTTGGTTGTACACGTTCGCAATCCTCCGCCTTTGCGTTGCTTATTGGCATCTTTCGATTGGTTGCTCGCATGCAGTGTTGTTTTTATTACCGCATGCAATTGAAATTCAGCTTAGGATCGACTATCACATTGCACCGTCATTGCGTTAATCGTCTCTTCATTGTTGATTTATCGGTGCAATGTAACAAAGATGCGTTATTCAGTTTCTCGTTGAGCCTTGATCGCAAGCGGTGACTTGGTTTCCTGCAAAACAGAGTAAATATATCCTCTTCTACCATCTTGACGATGTTAGTGGGTGTAATTGCGTTAATTCATAATTATTGTATTTCTGAGCTAATTATCATACATGGAAGTTGGAAATAGAGCTCGAGAGAGACATCCCCACCATTTAACCATGGCACCACCGGCAACCTTGACACAGATTCCTTCATCTCCCTTCTAATCTTTGTAATGTATTACATTTTAGCTTGAGATATTAAGATATTTTGTGATCAATGCAAATCTTAATTCCTTCATTACCGTCTTCATCTTCATCTTCATCTCTGTCATATTTTATCTTCAGCGTTTATTTATCAAAGTCAATCGCATGCTTAATTGTGTAGCCTAGAGATAGGACACATGAAGCAACCCACCGAGAGGTGTGTGTTGTGCGAGTATAGTGAGTTAATCCTCTTTGCTTGGTGAAAGGCTGTAGTAACGCTTGTCTATGGGATGTTGCATTACTTGTCTATAAGTTAAATAGCCGCATCTAACTACCTGAGAATGTAAGAGACATAACGCACTAAGCAAGGTTCACATTGTTCCTAGAGATAGGCACAATCTTATGCTTAATGCAACCATGCACTATAGAGATATAGTCATGCGGCTGACCAACGAGAGGTGTGATGCGTTAGTGCAGCGAGCTGGGATTACTCGGGCGATTTAAGATAGTAAACATCACTATGCGTTATTGGTTGTTGTGTTTCTACCTATTCTCATTGTAATCCTCCTAGTGCTCAATCTGTTTAGCTAGGAGTAGGAGTAGTGTATAAGACATTTAAACTTTCTTTGCTTTATTTTTTTATTCCTCGCCTCAAACGCATCACTTCACAAATATTATTGAGTGACAAGTCCCCGTGTTCGACATCGGATTACCCGAGAAACTTGCGTTTGTGTTATACTTGGTGCAAGCATAAGAAAACTTGTGATAGTAACGCATGGTCATTGCATGCTAAGATTAACACATCATCATTTCGACGCATGACCTCAGACGCATGGGAGCAAACGCATCAGCTATGTCTAACGAATGATTTCATGTTCAAACCCATTGATAACTTGTAGAAATACAAGTTATTGATGCCACCTTATCTAGATGTTGCGGCCAAAAGTTAGTAATTATGCGCCAATTGTATGAAGATTAGCCCAGTATGACAATAATTATAAATGTTTGCGCTTACACCAACTAACGCCAAAAAGATGGAAGACAAGCCAAACTTTACTCTTTTTTGCAAGAGACCAAGTCACCGCTTGCGCTCAAGGCTCATGATAAACTAATTAACGCATCTCTGCCACATTGCGCCCGTCGATCAACCACAAAGAGACAATTACCGAAGTAACGGCGCAATGCGACAGTTGGTCCAGAGCTATACTTCAACCGCATGCGGTAATAAAAACAAACACCACATGCGAACCTATGATCGAAAGATGCAACTGAGCAACGCAAGAGCGGGGGATTGAGACACGTGTACAACTAACGGTTGTGCAGAATTGATGGTCTGATTGCATAACAGAAGGAATAATATTCCTCCATCTGCCGAAATTACCATTCAAGTGGGGACCACAAGGCCAGAGTCAAAGATCTGCTCCTATAAATACCCCATTGATTTTAGTAGAAAAGTATGCTATTTGATACGGGGCTAAGTGCTGCAAGATTTTTATTTGAGAAAAAGGCTGAGTCTGAGTGCTGAAGAGAAGAGAATCCGGATGAGAACGAGATAAGGACGAGAGGTGAATCTCATATCTGACTTGCCATATTACCCGATCGAAGCTCTGTGCAGAGACCCCTGCTACCAGTGGAGCAAGCTTGAGAGGGAAGCTTCTTCCTGCCATCGAAACCATCCTATCCGGCAAGCAGATCTCCATCGAACCTGTGCCAAGACATTGGCACTTTTTGTATCTGTTTCTATCTCTCTTCATTGTATTCCATAGTTTCTTTATCTCTTCATTCACACATCATGTATCAAACGCTTAGTAGAAATATTAAATGTTTCGATAGATTCCATTTACCATTTTCTGTCTGTTTCCGTTCACCCATTAGTCACTTTCTTCATGATGTTTTCTTAATCCCCTGATGAGCAATATGAATCACCAAGAACTTAATCTGTATTAAAGTTATAAAATATGTTTAATTAAAGCATGCTAGATGGCATCCTCACCTATGAGAGCAGAAGTGAAGATGTCATTCTAATCTGTCAAGAGAAGGTCAGAAGAGTGTGTTAACTAAGGCGAGTAGTACTTCCAGACATGAAAGCAACCTTGCGTTCATTACGCTAGACTCTATTTCACCACAAACATGTGGGGAACACAGCTGATCATTAAGAGGTGTACGCCAAGAGAAGAGCGGAACAATATTTGTTCCTTCAAATCCAATTAAGGTCTTGCGTTGTTTGTAATACTTATCTTCCTCTTCTATTCTATTCATAAGACTTGTCGCCGCATCCCACATCTTTGCACAACCTTCACAGCCAGCTTTAATCCTAGCATCTTTTACATGAAGTCTATATCTTGTAACATCTAACTTAGGTTTATTGTATTTCTATGTTTTATCGCATCTTTACTGCTTTCCTTTATTTTACTACAATTTACTTACCTGTACGAACTCCTTTATAAAGAATTGAAAACTTGGTCGCATATACCATGAACATACCCAATAACCGACACCATTTTCCCCGTGTTTGACCTCGGATCACACCGAGAAACTTACGGTGGAATTACACTTGGTTCTATCGTAAGGAAACTTGTGACAACGCAGAGCATACTACATGAACATTCCAAATTAACGCAGAAGTAGTATCACATCATCATGATCACTTAATATCATACATCCGAAAATACGTTACAATCATCCATGCGTTGTGTGACATAAGATACATTTTTATGCCTTTACAAGTTTATGGTGCCATTGCCGGGGAACTGGTAACGGGGACATGGACTTGAACCTTGCTTGCATCATTGTATAGCTTATGCCTTTACACCCATTTGTCCTTAATAATTGAAATAAAACAAACTGTTCCCTAAATTATCAACAGCTTCCCATTGCGTTGACAGTGGAGTTGTTATTCTAAAAAAAAATTTATTATTATTATTTTTTTTTTCAAAATAGCAAGGTCGAAGATAAATACCTCACCCCCAAATTTAAAATGCGGCAATGTCCTCATTGCCAAAAGATTAAAATAAGTCATGCAATGTTCTAGAATGCATTGTAAAGAGAGTTTGAAAGAAAGCTAGCAAACCCCGAACTTCTAGAAATATTTCATGAGGTGACTATCTTAAGAATAAGTTGACTCTAGTATATACGAAAGAAATAGAATTATATTTTTCATCATTGAAATCATACTCGGCAAAGAAACAGCATGCGGTAGCTTACCAAATTTATCTATGTCAAATGATTACGGTAATTAAAGAGGATGCAGTGATAAAACTTTTAAAACTAAAATGCAATGTGACAGCACAAAACTTGAAATAAAGATAAGGAAGAATACACCCCCAAATTTGCGTTGTCGCTGCATTGTGTAGTGACGCATCCATCCTTGCGGCAATCTATCTTCTATGGATTGCGGTGATGGAATGAGATCATTTGCTTCTTCATGTAACATCTCCACAATCCTGTGCCTTAATCGTTGTAAACAAACAAAGAGAGGGTCAAATGATTTAAAACAAAACAACAAGTTTTTTTTTTTAATTTTATTTTAAGAAGTAAAATTAAGTAAGATTCAGATAGCTAAATACTAGTAAAAGTGGCGAAGGAATAAGAGTTCAAGAATCATGTAGGGGGGTAGTCCGAGTTTTTCAGCTTCACGGAGACTTTTTCTGGCTGGAAATCACCTCTGCAATATGCTTTAACTCGTTGTCCATTAACCTTAAATGTCCAGCTGCCATCACTCAGTGATCAGCTCCACCGCACCATGTGGAAATATTTCTTTAATGATGAAGGGACTGATAGCTTGTAGAAATACAAGTTATTTATACTGTTTTATTTAGATATTGTGGCTAAAAGAAAGAAAAGTTGCATCGTTAGTATAGAAATTGGCTAAGAAATACAAAAATTATAAAATGTCGTCAATTCACCCACTAACACCATTGCGATGGTAGAATAGAATGTTTCATGTTTCTGTTTGTAGGAAATCAGTCACCGCATGCATTCATGGCTCAAAGATATAGTGAACAACACATCTACGTCGCATTGTGCCCATCAATCAAGAACGAAAAATGATCAACGCAATGACGACGTATGACACGCAGATTTTTATGTCTTTATCATCATACAAGCTCATCATAAACTTGTAATGCATGTATGAATATGAATGATCTTATGTTATACAACGCATGGATGATTGTGATGATATGTGATACTACTTCTAGATATGCATTATTAATGAATGTTCTTGTAGTATGTTGTGCGTTGTCACAAGTTTCCTTGTGTTGAAACCAAGTATAATTTCACCGCAAGTTTCTTGGTGTGATCCGAGGTCGAACACAGGGATTGTTTTAGGTTAATTGCATCATATTTGCAATATATGAGACTAGGGGTTTTTCAATTTAATAAAAGTATTGTTTGTACATGCGATAAAGTAAATTGTGCAGTAAAGTAAAGATAAGCGATAAAAATGCGATAATAAAGTAAATTGCGATAAAAGTAAAGTGCGATAAAATAAACCTAAGCTATGATGATACAAGATACAGGTTACATGATACAAGATACTGAGGTTGAGACTGACTATGAAGAATATACAAAGATCTTGTTATGTGGTGGCAAGGCTTATGTACAATCAGTCTGTGAGCCATGAGCATATACAAAGAGGGTATTTATAGATGAAAGCTTTGACTCTCTAACTTGTGGTCCCCACTTTATTGTTATGGAAATTTCGAGAATGGTGGAATAAATATTCCTTCTGTTATGCAATCAGTCCATCGAAAATGCACAACGGTTAGTTGTACACATGTCAAAATCCTTCATGTTTGCACTGCTCATTTGCATCTTTGATCGTGTGCCCACATGCGGTGTTGTTTTTATTACCGCATGCGGTTGAAGTTCCACTCTGGATCGATTGTCACATGCGCCGTCATTGCGTTGATCGTCTATTCATTCCTGAATGATGGGCGCAATGCGATGTAGATGCGTTAATCTTTCTCTCTTGAGCCATGAGCGTATACGGTGATTGGATATCCTACAAAACAGACTTGAAATATTCTTTTCTACCATCGCAATGGTGTTAGTGGGTGTATTGACGACAATTTATAATTATTGTATTTCTTAGCTAATTTCCATACAATTGAAGCAACTTTCCTCTCTTTTGGCCACAATATCTAAATAAAGCAGTATAAATAACTTGTATTTCTACAAGTTATCAGTACATGCGACAATCGATCAAGAGCTCTAGCGATCAACGCAATTTCAACCGCATGCGGTAATAAAAAATAACACTACATGCAGCGATCGATCGAAGATGTAAAGAGCAACACATTTGTGGAGGATTCTGACAACTGTACAACTTTGAGTTGTGGATTTCTGATGGGTTGATTGTGTAACAGAAGGAATTTCTCATTCTGCCATTTCAGGAACTACCATAACCATACAGTGGGGACCACACATTCAAAGAGCCAAGCCTCACCTATAAATAGCTTCTGCAAATTCACTGAAAGATATACATGAATACATAGAGACGTACATATACTGATTCTGAGAGAGAAACTGGTCTAAAGTGACTTACAGAGTAGATCCGGCCGAACCACGAGATAAGGCCGAGACGTGAGTCTCCGAGCAGAGAATCCTTCCAATTCTCGTAGCTGGAACTCTATGCGAAGGTCAATTCTACCAGGAAAGTAAGCCTGAGAGAGAAGATTTCCTCTCCATTACTTCCACACGTCGGCAAGCAAAATCTCCGTTCAGGATCTATGTCAAGACATTGACACTCTTTCTGTATTTGTTTCTAATCTCTATTTCATCATTTGTATTCATTTTCCTTAATCTTTCATTCACACCATGTATCGAACGCTTAATTCTAGAATTAAATGTTATGATAATTACCATTGCCATCTCTCTGTCTCTTTCCATTCATCCATAACCCATTTTCTCCATGATGTTTTCCTAATTCCCTGGGTAATTAGCAAGAATTAAGCGAGTGAGTTAATTTGGGTTAAGGAAATAATTAAGTTTAGCTAAAGCATGCTCGAGGCATCTTCACTTGTGAGAGTAGAAGTGAAGATGTTATTCCACCTATCGAGAGAAGAATGGAAGAATGCGTTAACTAAAGCGAGAAGTATTTCCAGAGATGGAAACAACCTTGCGTTCATCACGTTCATCCCTGTTTCACCATAGAGATATGGGAACGCGACCGATCACCGAGAGGTGTATGCCAAGGGAAAGCGGAACTTTAGTTGCATCTTTAACGCAATTGACAAACTTGCGATGTTTTTACTATTTACTCTTTCTCTTTCTGCTTCATTCATAAAGACTTGCCATCGCATACATCGAATCTTTGTACAGCTTCACAATCAGTTCTCGACCTCAGTATCGTGTATCTTGTATCTTGTATCTTGTATCATATTAGTTTAAGATTTTATTTTATCAATGCAATTTTACTTTCACCGTCATTTACATTTTTGTATAAACCCAAATTCTTTATTCATTGTTAAAAACCGGTAGCATGTATCACAATAGTAGCGCATTAACGAAAACAATCCCTGTGTTCGACCTCAGATTATTCTGAGAAACTTGTGTTGGAATTATACTTGGTTTCAGCGCAAGGAAACTTGTGACATGCACTACTACATCACATACTACGAACATATCATTAACAACACATATACTTAGATGTAGTATCACATAGAAATTCTCTTTATCGCAAGCACTTGAGCGCATATACAGCACATTATCTATCATCACAGTGCATGCATAAAAAATAGATTAAATTTTTTTGTCATTAGGGACCGGACCAACGTGATTTTAATTTTCCCGGGAAGAGCCGTAGTCTTGAATTGAAGAGTAAGACCTTCTGCCCGACTTAGAGGTTTCTAGCGCATATGAATTTGTCATGCCAGCACTTGGTGTGCTCCTTATAAATCTTCGTATTCTCATATGCGTTGATCCTCCATTCTCCTAGCTCAATCAGCTGCATTTTCCGCACATCTCCTGCTTTCTTCAAATCAAAATTCAGCTTCTTGACCGCCCACAATGCCTTATACTCGAGCTCCAAAGGCAAATGACACGCCTTGCCAAATACCAACGCATAGAGGGACATACCTATTGGTGTTTTAAAAGCGGTCCGGTATGCCCACAACGCATCATCAAGCTTTGTTGCCCAATCTATTCGTGGAGGCTTTACTACCTTCTCAAATATCAACTTAATTTCACAATTGGACACTTCAGCCTAACCATTCATTTGTGGATGGTATGCGGTGGTGGAGGATGTTGTACTTGCGCATCAGCTCTTTGATATTATGATTGACAAAGTGGGATCTTTCATCACTTATGATGGCACAAGGAATGCCAAAACGAGTGAAAATATTTTTCTCCAGGAACTGGGAGACTACCGTTGCATCACTTGCGACGCATGCTATTGCCTCTACCCACTTGGAGACATAATCGACGGCCAATAAAATGTAATGCATGCCATGTGAAGGAGGGAATAGTCCCATGAAATCAATCCCCCATACGTCGAATAATTCCAGCTCCAAGATAGTGTTCATTGGCATTTCGTTTTTCCATGAAATGTTGCCTGTGCGTTGACACCGATCACATTTCATTGCATAGTTAGCCGCATCCCTGAATAATGTAGGCCAAAAGAATCCACTTTGCAAAACTTTGGCTGCAGTGCCCTGCCCTCCAAAGTGCCCACCATATGTTGAGTCGTGGCATTGTGACAATATGCGTTGTTGAGCAGCATTTGGTACGCATAATCGACTAATCTGGTATGCACTTCTTTTATAAAGATTTGGCTCATCCCAATAATAATGTTTGCATTCGTGCTTGAGCTTCTTCTGTTGGTGATAAGTGTAATCTTCAGGGAATTGTTTGCAAACCAAATAATTGACGATGTCCGGATACCAGGGCAATTCTTCTATGTGGAGCAGCTGCTCATCCGGGAATACGACATTCACCTCAGACTCGTTGCGGTCAACCTCAGGATTTTCCAATCTAGACAAGTGATCCACAACTTGATTCTCTGTCCCCTTCCGGTCAAT
>NC_052352.1:32334383-32347805 GCF_009727055.1 Benincasa hispida
ACGCAGGGCTAATTCCTCTTATGTCAGCGAGCGTCCAACCAATTGCTCGCACATGTTTCTTAAGAATGCTCATCAACACATTCTCCCGATCTTTGTTGAGCGCAGAGGAAATGATCACTGACAGCTTCTCATTCTGCCCCAAAAATGCGTAGTTCAAATGGGTTGATAGGGTCTTTAATTCAAGTGTTGGTGGCTTCACTAGGGAAGGTTGCGTTATTTTTCGTTCTTCTATTGGCTCTACTTCTTGCCTTGCTTCATTTTTTCTTCCTTGTTTGTTTTTGTTGTGATCGCATTACAGGCAGCAACGGATGCGCTGGCATCCTTTTCTTCATACTCTTCATTAGACTTTTCTTCTTCAATCAAATTCAGGTCATCATCATAATCTTGCAGGTCTTCTTCATCCGTAAACTTCATGGCACGAATTATATTAAATTTGAGCTTCTGTCCATTGATACTTGATAACTTGTAGAAATACAAGTTATTTATGCTGCCTTATCTAGATATTGCGGCCAAAAGAGAAGGAATATGTGTCGATTGTATGAAAATGAGCTTAGAAATACAATAATTATAAAATTATCGCAATTACATCCACTAACATCGTCAAGATGGTAGAAGAGGATATTTTTAATCTGTTTTGTAGGAAACCAAGTCACCGCTTCTGATCAAGGCTCAACGAGAAACTAAACAACGCATCTCTATTACCTTGCGCCCATCAATTAACAATGAAGAGACAATTAACGCAATGATGGCACAATGCGACAGTCGATCCTGAGCTGAATTTCAACCGCATACGGTAATATAACACTGCATGCGAGCAACCGATCAAAAGATGCAGCTGAGCAATGCAAACGTGGAGGATTGTGACACGTGTACAACTAACCGTTGTGCAGATTTGACGATCTGATTGCATAACAAAAGGAATATTTTCCTCCATCTTTGGAATTTCCATAACAAGAAGTGGGGTCCACAAGCCAAGAGTCAAAGCTTTTCACCTATAAATACCCCTATTAAATTCAGAGAAGATATACTGGATAAGGGTATAATTGATACGAGGGCTAATTGTTGTTGAATTATTAAGAGAAAAGGTTGAGCTGAGTACTGATCAGAAGAAATCTGGGAAGAGAAGAGACGAGGCCGAGAGGTGAGTCTCAGTGCAAATCTGCTAGATTCTCACCGTGAAGCTCTGTGCTTAGATCCCTGCTACCGGTTGAGCAAGCCTGAGAGGGAAGCTTATCCTTCTGTTCACTTCCTCCATACCGGCAAGAAAATCTCCATCCAGATCGGCACTAAGATGTTGGCGCTTGTTTGTATTTGTTTCTAACTCTATTTCATCAAGTGTATTTCATCTTCTTAGTCTCTTCAATCACAAAACATGTATCAGACACTTAATAGTTTTATTGAAGGTCTCGATCACTTTCATTACCACTTTTCTATCTATTTCCGTTCCTCCATTTATCGATTTCTCCATGAAGTTTTCTTCATACCTTGGTAATTAATATGGATTAAATGAGTAACTTAAACTGTGCTAAAGAGATAAATGTGTTTAGCTAAGGCATGCTAGACGGCATCTTCACCTGTGAGAGCAGAAGTGAAGATGTTATTCTGATCTGTCGAGAGAAGGTTAGAAGAATGCATTAACTAAAGCGAGTAGTACTTCTAAAGATGGAAGCAACCTTGCGTTCATTACGTTCATCCCTGTTTCACCACAGAGATGTGGGAACGTGGCCGATCACCGAGAGGTATACGCTAAGGGAAAAACGGAACAGTACTTATATCTTTAACGCAATCAAGGAACTTGCGCTGTTTATATTAGTTATCTTTTCTCTTTCTGCTTTGTACATAAGACTTGTCACTGCATTACACGATCTTTGCATAATCTTCACAGCCAGCCTTGACCTCAGTATCTCGTACCATGAAACTTGTATCTTGTATCATCTTAGCTTAGATTTACTTTATCGCAATTTACTTTAACGTAATTTATGTATTATCACATTTTTACCGCTTTACTTTACTTTATCGCATGTTTAATTTCTTGTACACAAACTCTTTTATTAATTTGAAAAACCCCTGGTCACATATATCACAAGCATAACACAATAACCTAAAACAGTCCCTGTGTTCGACCTCGGATCACACCGAGAAACTTGTGGTGAAATTATACTTGGTTTCAATGCAAGGAAACTTGTGACAATGCACAGCATACTACAAGAACATTTGTCAATAACGCATGTATAGAAGTAGTATCATATATCATCATCGCATAAAATCTATGTCACAACAAGTTTATGACACATAAGATTACATTTTGCGCTTACAAGTTTATGGCATGGACATGCATTGCATTATACAAATTCTACACTTGTCAAGTTTATAGCACCGTTGCCGAGGAACTGGTATCAAGGACATGAGCTTGTATCATGCATGAGACATCGTAGTGCGTATGCTTCAAATAGAACCATCAATTTTTGCGTTAACAAGTTTATGGCGTCGTTGCCAGGGATTGGTTAACGGTTTTATTGTTAAGTGTGTTAGTGGTATTTGCAAGACAGATCTTGTTGTACTGGCTATTCAACGTGGAGAGCAGCTTGACGGTTTATGAGTACTGGTGCTGAACCAGAATTCGAAGCTGACCCTGAGATCGAGCGTACCTTTCATGCACGGGAACGTCAGAATCGGATTAGGTGAAAGAAAGCAGCGAATATGGCAGATAATAACGACAATGCGGTTCTCATAGTTAATCTAGAGGCTATTAGGCCAGCGTAGGATCCTGTTTTCCTGGCTGCTGATCTGAACATCCCCATGAAGAATTATGCGACACCCAACCTATATTATTTTTCGCCTGGGATTTCGAGGCCTACTGTTAAGGAGAATGCAAGGTTCAAAATAAAGCCGGTCATGCTACAAATGACCCAAAATGCAAGGCAATTTGGGGGTCTGCAAGGTGAAGACCTGCATGCCCACTTGACCAACTTTGTCGAAATGTACGACAACTTTTCACTACCTGCCATAACCCTCGAGAGTATTAGATTGTATCTGTTCCCTTACACCTTGAGGGACGAAGCCAAGAGATGGGCTCATTCACTGGAGCCAAACGAAATCACATCATGGGATCAACTGGTGGAGCGATTCATGAAGAAGTTCTTCCCACCGGCCGTCAACGCAAGGCGACGAAAGGACGTGCTGAACTTTGAGCAAATGGAGAATGAGACCCTGAGCACCGCCTGGGTGCGATTTAGAAGATTGGTGAAAAACTGCCCGCATATCGGGATACCCGATTGCGTTTTGATGGAGACCTTTTGTAACGGCCTGAATAGATCGACGCAGGTTATTGCTAACGCCTCCGCAGTAGGAGGTTTTATGGAAAAAATGTATACTGAGCTAAAGTCATCCTTGACCGTATATCGTGGAACATGGATGACTCGATTGATGATGGATATGGAGGCCGAGGCAACGAATCAAGAAAGAATGAAACTGCCATTGTCCCTGCGGAGACAATGACCACACTGGCTGCTCAGATGGTCGCGGTGACCTCCATCCTTCAATCGATGGTAATCAATCAAAGAGCCATCTCCCAACAATTAACGCAACCCGCTACATCGGCTCAAGTGGCCGCAATAAGTTGCGTTAATTGTGAAGGGGCTCATATAGCAGAAATGTGCCCATCGAATCTCCAGCAAGTATGCGCCATCCAGAACAACCCCTTCAACAACACCTACAATCCTGGTTGGAGGAGCCATCCTAACTTCGGGTGGGGAGGCAATCCTAACAAAGGGGGGCCAGTCAACCATCAGAGTGGTAGTCAAGGAAATCCTCCTTTTCACCATAACTCGAACCAGAGGCAACCAAGGCAATCACATAACCAACAATCATCATCATCAAACACCTCTAGAAGCTCATTGGAGGCCTTGCTAAAACAATATATGGACAAAAATGACGCAGTAATGCAAGCGTAGGCATCCTCAATTCGAAACTTGGAGATCCAAGTGGGCCAGCTAGCATCTGAGCTGAGAAATAGAACAATAGGAACGTTGCCCAGCAACTCAGAAGCCCCTGGGATCCACTGGAAAGGAACAATGTCCCTAGGACATTGAGCAGGCATGTCAGACCGCCTGCAGGGATGTGGATTGCGCTCATTCGAAGAAACGCATCTTCCGGTCCATATCTCACAACTATGTTTAATGCTTTCTTTAATTTCTATCTTATTGAATTCTTGAATTTTGTCTCTACTTCTACATTTAATTTGTTTTATGAATCTATGAATTGATTCTTCATTTACTCCCTTTGCATTTATTTTTATACCGTCTTTAATTCTTTTAACTTTTCTGTAATTAATGTGTTAGTCTTTAAATGGTGAATGATTGAGAAATAAAGAAAAAATTTATTGCCACAAGTCTTAGCAACTTTCGTTGATGAAAAAAATAATAATAAAATAAAATAAAATCATATAATTAACAACAAAGTATGCAAGGCGATAATGGACACATCTTGAACCAAGCAAGACACGCTTTGCGTTCATCCAACTCAAATGTGTTGAAACTGAGGGGTGTGTTGAGTGTGTCTATGTCCTTTGCTCATCCTTAGCTAAATGCACTATGTTGAGGTATCCTCCAGAAATGTGTTAGTTAAGGGGTGTGTTGCGGGAGTGTATGCGTTGTTGCCCGTCCTCTACGAAGATGCATTTGCGTTGGTGAGCATATTGCGTTAATCCTTATCTTGCGTCCATTCGAATAAAATATTAAAGAAAATTCTTTTTGCATTTGAGAAGTCCAATCGTTTCGTATCCCAAAACAATGATGATTCTACAGACGAAAGGACGTTTTTTCTGAAAATTCATAAATGAGGGAAGTTCGAACGACAGGCCTTTTGAGCTTCTCGAGGCCCGTCACCGCAAAAATCACGTTGGCCCCACTGCGGCCCAACCTATAAATAGGAACCCTTCCTTCTTTGTGAGATTTTTACCTCATTTGCACTCTGAAAAACCCTAGCACCAGCATACAGAGCTTTCTTCTTCCCCCAGCATCCCAACGATTTTCCAGTTCTCCCAAGCTTATCATCTATGGCTGACCAAGCTTCCAACCCATCTACCTCACCATCAACCCCTTCATCTGACCAAATCGCCATGCGAGAGGCATCATTCCTTGCTGCAAGTCGCAGGCTTGCGGCCCAACCCCATACCGTCCCGAGAATCGCCGGTAGAACCCGGAGAAACACATTGTCCATCCGGCCTCCTTTGTTCAAGAGGGGCACAACACTGAAACTGTCTCTTATACACATCTAGATGTGTATAAGAGACAGGTTACCAGCTGGCTGCCCAACCCTATACCGTCTCGAGAATCGCCGGTAGAACCCGGAGAAACACATTGTCCATCCGGCCTCCTCTGTTCAAGAGGGGGAAAAGCACTGAAAGCACCTCTATTCTAATCCTAGCTGTCTCTGTCTCTTATACACATCTAGATGTGTATAAGAGACAGGCAAAGAAGAGATTAAACAAGGCAATCTGGCCTTAGAAACTCCTGATGTAACTTCCAATGCAGAAACCTATGACGAAACCTCAAAAGTTGCGGTGGAGGAGGTTGCGGTGGCTGAAGCTACGGTGGAAGTGCAACTAGAAGTAGTTGAAGAAGAAAAGAAGAAGAAGAAAAGCAAATGGAGAAAGGCTGGAGAAGCTGAGTCATCTCATCATCGCAAGGAGAAAAAGAATAAAGAGAAGAAGGATGATGATGAAGATGAGGAAGAGAAGAAGGAGAGGAAGAAGAAAGAGAAGCAAGAAAGAAGAATGTGTCGACATGAAGAAAGATGCCTTAAAAAGGAAGAAGAAAAGAAGCAGAGGGCTGCGTGTGAACCCTGAATCCTAATTTCTCTACTTGAGTGTGTTCCCTATTGAGACTAGTGTGGTGAGTAGGTTGATGTGGAAACTAGTGTGTAATGGTAGAAAAAAAAGGTGGAAAATTAGAAGAATAGAGGAAATTTGGAAACTTGACTTTTGAGGAAAAACTTGGAAAATTGGCTAAGTATAAACGCCCATGCATGTGTGGGAAGTTTGTTGAAAATTGGCTAAGTATAAATGCCCAGCGCCCATGCATCACGCCCATGCGTCGATGACCAGCGCCTATGCCAACTGCCATGCGCCCATGTCGAGCGAGCCTTGTAGGGATGCTGAGTGAGCAATGCATCGAAGACAAGCGGCCATCCTATGCATTGGTGGTGGCTGGCTCTTGCGATGGTTAGGACTTGCGGTGACTAAGTGAGTTGGCTTGCTATGCTTTGATGATGGACTATGCGTTGAACATCTAAGGGTTGTGGACGCATATGAAAGATGAGCTCACATAGAGGATTTCATCAAACATATGTCTTCTTGGGAAGAAACCTTAAGCCTTAAGAATTTGAGGTGGTTGCATAAGAGGACATGCAAATTGAAGCCCATGCGTTGGCTAGGTAGGAGAAGGACACTTAGATTGCGTTGATAAAAAAGTTGTGTTGTTAGGGTGAGGAGGAAACACTTGGACATGCAGCCAAGAAAGAGGTGTCGAATTTGGAGAGTGTTTGGACGCCTATAAATAGGGAAAAAGACTTCTTTTACAGATCAAAATTCAAAAAGAACTTAAAAAGAGTGGGAAAGTTGAGTAAACCTTGCGTTGAGAGAAAAATCCATGCGTTGATCATAGAGCTTCAAAGAGGACGCATTGGATAGTGAAGTTTGGAAACCAGAATCAACTTGGGACGAAAAGTTCTCCCAATATACTAGTGTATTTCGAGTGATTTCAAAGCCACCTGAAAGCTCTGAAAGTCTAGTTTTCAGGGTAAGGCTGCTGGAGAAAAGGCTCTAAAGGATTGGGCTGGAAACTGAGAAGAAGACAGAAGGGCTAGCCTGTCAGATAAGCTTGGGCCAATTTTGGAGGTTTTGTGATTCCGGCCAAATCACGACAACATTTGCAACTACCAAAGTGCACTAACCTTCCTAAGACATTTTAGAATATATTTGTTGAAGGAAGTATCTCAAAATAAGGCCTAGAACTATGAGTAATCTAAGTGTTAAATTGAATATGGAATCTAGAGGTGAAAAAGGGAGCCCGAGGTAGACAAGGAACTACTAGAGTGAAAAGTTCCTAAGCGATCGAGGTGAGTGACTAAAAAATTTGACTAAAACATTTGACTAAAATGTTTGATTTACAGTGTTTTAAAGAAAGCATGTTTTAAAGAAGATTATTCTCATGCCAGCTAGGTTTACAAAGTGATTTCCAAGCAAACCATGAGTTATGTTTTAAACGCATGCATGTGTGGGAAGTTTGTTGAAAAGCTATTTATATGTGTTAAATATACCCAGTAGTATCTTTAAAGCCATGTTTTTATATGTGTTATACTTTACATGTTTTAAATAGAAAGTCATTTATGACTAGTTTTACTTAAAACGTGATATCGAAGGACATTTGAGAAGGTATCTACGCAACTAGATACCGAAGGACATTTAAGAAGGTATCTAACCAACTTGGTACGGAAGGACGTTTGAGAAGGTACCAAACAACTTGATACTGAAGGACATTTGAGAAGGTATCCTAGCAGCTCGATACTGAAGGACATTTGAGAAGGTATCTGAGCAGAAGTACCTAAGGTATGACGGTACTTAGTATGGCCACGTGCACGTAGGTAGATAGAGTCAGAGATTGAGCAAAAGGGTTCTTTCTTGACTAGCAGTTGGTGTTTGGATTATTTTTAACCACAACAGGGTTATTCTCAACTAAGAAACGGTTTTACTGTTTCATGATTTAAATAGCTTATTATGTTTTATGCTTGGAAAATGTTTATACTGCAGTACAAGGTACTGTAGAAGCTTATATTTCAGTTTAAACTCTTACTGAGATTTTTGCATGAGAATTAGTTATCTTTCTTAAGTCGCTCACTGGTCTAGCAAGCTCACCCCGTTTCAAATGTTTTCCTTTCCCCCAGGTAGCGATCAAATCCTCAGGAGATAACTCTACATCTGCTCTGCCACTAAAGGATAAAGATATTGTAACCCGTCGGTTTAGGTGGTTACTGTAAATATTGTACACATGTTTCCATTGTTGATATAGGGACTAGGGTTTTTTTTAGGCTCTGAGACTTATGAATCTAGTGTTCTAATAACTCTAAACATGTTTTTTTCCTAAATTAATAAATTTTTGGCCTAATGACATTCCGCTGTATATGAGTTATATCTTGGTATCAGAGTTATTCCACAAGAGTTATTAGGCAGTAAGTGTCAGGAAAAAAGTCGATAACTACTACAGTCACGCCCTTTCCTAGGCTAAGAGGGTGGTATGGGGCAGGGTTTGGCAGCTTGGTATCAGAGCATAAGTTTCTGGGAAGGTTAAAGAGTTAGTTGATACTAGCTTAGTATTAAAGCATAAGATTTTGGGTGAAAGAGAGAGTTCATGCATTAGATTAAGTCCCGTAAGTAAGTCCCTAACATGTGTACTTAATAATTAGGCAAAGATGCTGAGGAGAAGTGGCAGGCTGAGCAGACAGACTGAGGAGAGGAATGTTGACTATACCAGCGGAGGTCCTGAAGCTAGACAGAACCCAGATCCAAAGGGGAAGAGAGTTAGAGACTCAGTAGAGCAGGAAGCGACTTCTGCAAATGAGTCGAGTACCCCACGGGTAGATGTAGATCCCCAGATGGAGGATCGAGTGTTTGATAGAATCATCCAGAGATTGGCAGCAAGTGTAGGATCGATTCAGACTGATCCAGAAAAAAAATTCGACGTCGAAAGGCTGAAAGCTTTAGAAGCCATGAAGTTCGATGGAGCCACAGATCCAGTAGATGCTGAGGTCTTGTTAGACTTGATTGAGAAATGTTTTAAGGTTATGAGATGCCCTAAGGACTGTAAGGTTGGGTTAGCGACATTCTTGCTGCAGAAAGGGGCTGAGAAGTGGTGGAAAGTGATAGAGGCCAGAAGGAGTAGTTTGGAAACTATGACTTGGCCCGAGTTCAGACAAGTATTTGAGGATAAATACTACCCTAGTGCTTTTAAAAAAGCAAAGAGGGAGAAGTTTCTTAGGCTAACTCAAGGAGTGATGAAGATTGTTGAGTATGAGCAAAGATTTACTGAGTTATCTCAGTATTCCCTTCCGATCATTGTGGAAGAGAAAGAAAGGTGTAGAAGATTTGAGAATGGCCTAAGAAGAAAGATACGTACACCCGTTACCTCTACATCTAATTGGGTGAATTTCACTCAGTTAGTGGAGATCGCTATTTGAGTTGAGCGGAGTGTAGTGAGGGAAGATATACTCCAGCCAGATGCGGAACAGTTTAGAACACCTGGAGAAATGAGAAGTAAGAGTTTTAGACCCCCGTTCTCTGGACAGTCGGGTATGAGGAGTTTTGGAGGCACGGGCCAACAAGGTTTGAGTCAAAAAAGGTCAAGACCTACAGCTGGACTGAGTGGTAGATCAGTATCGGGTTGTGCTAGCGAGTCAGTAGCTAGTACAGGAAGGAGATCACTTTGTGTAAACCGTGGTAGGCCCCATACAGGAGTATGTTATGGCAATAGGAAGGTGTGCTTACAGTGCGGACAAGTGGGGCATTTCAAGAGAGATTATCCTTAACTAGGTCATGGAGCACAAAGTGAGCAAAGAGGGGTTACCCAGGTTGTAGACTAACCCATAGCGACCGAAACTAGAGGTGAGGGATCTGGTGCAACTAAGCAGAAAGGGGTAGTTGGACGACCCCAACAGCAGCAGCAGCAGGGTAGAGTATACGCTATGACACACCAGGAAGTGGAAGAGGCTTCAGATGTCGTAATTGGTACGATAACTTTATGTAATCAATCCGTTTATGCGTTATTTGATCCTGGTGCTACACACTCATTCATATCTAGCATGTGTGCATTACATATAGATAGGGTGCCTGAGCGTATGAATGAGGATTTGTTTATCTCTACGCCTGTAGGAGATACTCTAGTTGTACATGAGTATTATAGGAATTGTGATGTAATTCTTGGAAATCAGAGTTTATGGGTTGACTTGATTCCCTTAGAATTACTAGAGTTTGATGTTATCTTAGGCATGGATTTCCTAAGTACACACTATGGCACCATGGATTGTTTTAAGAGAGAAATAGTGTTTAGAAAACCAGGTGAAAAAGAGATAACCCTGGTAGGAAGTAAAAGAATACTTCCAAGAAGTTTAATATCAGCAGTGAAGGTTAGGAAACTGCTGAGTAAGGGATGTGAAGCCTATTTAGCCTATGTAACAGTTTCACAGGATAAGAAACTGAAATCTGAGGATGTACCTGTGTTACAAGAATTCTTAGATGTGTTCCCTGAAGAGTTACCAGGCTTACCACTTTACTATTGGGTTAGTCCCAGGTATAGCACCTATATCCCAGGAACCATATAGGATGGCACCGACGAAACCAAAGGAATTAAAAGTTCAGTTACAGGAACTTGTAGATAAGGGGTACATTAGACCTAGTGTGTCACCTTGGGGAGCGCCAGTCTTGTTTGTTAAGAAGAAAACGTTACTCTTAGATTATATATAGACTATAAATAGTTGAATAAGGTGACTATTAAGAATAAGTACCCATTGCTTTGTATAGATGATCTCTTTGATCAGTTAAAGGGAGCCACAGTTTTCTCTAAGATAGATTTAAGATCAGGTTATCACCAGTTGAAGGTGAAAGACACAGATGTTTCAAAGACTACATTCAAAACTAGGTATGGACATTATGAGTTCCTAGTAATGCCGTTTGGATTGACAAATACTCCTACGGTATTTATGGACTTGATGAATAGGATATTTCATCTTTATCTGGATCAGTTTGTGATAGTTTTCATAGATGATATACTAGTATATTCTAGTAGTGCAGAGAAGCACAAAGAACATCTGAGGATGGTGTTGCAGATGCTAAGGGAAAAGAACTTATATGCCAGATTTAGTAAGTGTGATTTTTGGTTAAACCAAGTCGTATTCCTTGGGCATATAGTTTCAGCTGACGAAGTTAGCGTAGATTCCCAAAAGATAGAAGCAATATTCAACTGGGAACGACCCCTGAATGTAATAAAATTGCGCAGTTTTCTAGGTTTGGCAGGTTATTATAGAAGATTCGTGGAGAACTTTTCTAAGATATCTCTGTCGTTGACAAACCTGACCAGAAAAGATGTGAAGTTTGAGTGGTCGCTAGAATGCGAGCACAATTTTCAAGTGTTGAAACAGAGGTTAGTGTCAGCACCATTATTAACTCTACCTACACCAGGCAAAGAGTTTGAGGTTTACTGTGATGCATCCCGACAAGGGTTAGGATGTGTGCTGATGCAGAAGGGAAAGGTAGTAGCTTATGCTTCTCGACAGTTAAAGAAGTATGAATGTAACTACCCTAAGCACGATTTAGAGTTAGCAACAGTTGTGTTAGCTCTAAAGTTGTGGAGACATTACCTGTTTGGTGAGCATTGTCATATATTCACGGATCATAAAAGTCTGAAGTATATCTTTGATTAGAAGGAGCTGAACTTGAGACAGAGAAGATGGCTCGAGTTGATCAAAGACTATGACTGCACAATTGAATATCACCCAAGTAAAGCAAATGTTGTAGCTGATGCTCTAAGTCGAAAAACCAGATCAGCTAGAGCTAGTATCAATTTAGTGAAGGGTACACTGATTCATGAGTTGTATAATGCTAGGGCAGCATTATCAATCGATCAAACAGGAGTTTTACTAGCTTCGTTTCAAGTGTGGCCTACTCTCGTAAAAGATATTCTACGTGAACAATTAAAGGATTCCGATCTTCAGAAGTTAGCTGAAGAAGTAGGTAAAGGAGTGAGGATGGACTACCAATTAAGAGCGAACAAAGTGCTATTAAAAGAGGGTAGGGTATGTGTACCTAATAACTTAGCACTTAAACAAGCTATTCTAAAGGAGGCACATAGTTTGGCCTATGCTATGCATCCGGGCAGTACGAAGATGTACAGAACATTAAAGAGATCGTACTGGTGGCTTGGTATCAAAAGAGAAATAGTGGAGTATGTTGACAGGTGTCTAATATGTCAACAAGTTAAACTGGACAGACAGAGGCCAGCAGGATTACTTAATCCACTCCCAGTACCAAAGTGGAAGTGGGAGCATATTACGATGGATTTCCTATTTGGATTACCTAGGACACTAGCGAGCTATGATGGTATATGGGTAATTGTGGATAGATTGACAAAAATACCTAAGTTTTTACCTATTAAAGTTACTTTTACCCTAGACTAATTAGCTAAGCTGTATGTTGATCGAGTTGTGAGTCATTTTGGAGCTCCAGTTTCAATTGTATCAGATCGAGACTCTAGATTTATATCAAAGTTTTGGCCTAGTTTACAGAAAGCTATGGGAACCAAGTTATATTTTAGTACTGCTTTTCATCCACAGACAGATGGTCAGTCTGAGCGGACAATCCAGACATTAGAGGACATGTTGAAAGCATGTGTATTGCAATTCAAAGGTAGTTGGGATACGCATCTGCTGTTAATCGAATTTGCGTATAACAACAGTTACCATTCGAGTATCGGGATAGGACCGTATGAGGCACTATACGAAAGGGCATGTAGAACTTCGATATGTTGGGATGAAGTCGGTGAAAGGAAATTACTAGGTCCAGAATTGGTGCAACAGACATCAAACAACGTTAAGATTATAAGAGATAATCTTAAGATGGCTCGAGATAGGCAAAAGTGTTATGCCGATAAGTGGACAAGAGAATTGGAGTTTGAAGTTGGTGATAAAGTATTTCTTAAGTTATCTCCATGGAAAGGAATACTCAGGTTCGGTAGGAAAGGGAAATTAAGCCCGAGATATATTGGACCTTACGAGATAATAGAAAGAGTTGGTCCAATGGCATATTTATTGGATTTACCTCCAGAGTTATCTCGTATTCATGATGTGTTTCATGTGGCAATGCTTAAAAAGTATGTGCCAGATCCTACCCATGTGTTGCCTGAGCAACCAGTACAGTTGAAAGAAAATTTATCTTATGAAGAAGAACCAGTGGAGATTCTTGACTGAAAGGAACAGGTCTTAAAGAATAAGACAATCCCATTGGTAAAGGTACTATGGCAAAACCATAGCACAGAAGAAGCATCGTGGGAAGCCGAAGAGCAAATCAGAAACAAGTATCCGCAGTTATTTAATTGACAGACTTGTAGCGAAATTTCAAGGACGAAATTTTCATAAGGGGGAGGTAAATGTGAACCCTGAATCCTAATTTCTCTACTTGAGTATGTTCCCTACTGAGACTAGTGTGGTGAGTAGGTTGATGTGGAAACTAGTGTGTAATGGTAGAAAAAAAAGGTGGAAAATTAGAAGAAAAGATGTGTCTTCTTTGGGAAGAAGAAACCTTTAAGCCTTAAGAAATTTAAGGTGGTTGGCATTATTGAGGACATGCAAATTGAAGCCCATGCAATTGGTAGGGTA
>NC_052352.1:32348444-32398285 GCF_009727055.1 Benincasa hispida
TTTGGAAGCTTGACTTTTTGGGGAATGCGTTGGATGATGGATGGTGTTGGTATGATGGATGCGTTGGATGCGATGAATGCTTGAAAGGGTGGTATGCGGCTGAAGGGAGGAAAATTGAAGTGATGCGTTGGATGTTGGATGGCATACAGGGTAAGCGAGGACGCAGCAAGGCATGCGTTTGGAAGGAGGCATCCTCGATGCAGCATCCGCCCAGTCCACGCGCCGCATGCATCGAGCGCCCATTGGTGTTGAGTTGCCTTTGCCAAGCGCCCAGCTCTTGAAGTCGAGTGCCCATGCCAAGTGCCTTGCAAGCGCCTAGCCTATGTTCGAGCGGCCATTGGGTCGAGCGGCCCTGCCAAGTCGCCCATGCGGCCGAGGCAAGCCCTGCAGCGGTGCCCAGCGCCATGCGGCCCATGCCGATCGAAGCCTTGCGAGGATTTGTGAGTGGCAATGCGTCGAGGGACCGAGCGGCCATCCTATGCGTTGGTGGTGGCTGTGCCTCCTTTGCGATGGTTAGGACTTACGGTGATAAGTGGGTTGGATTGCTATGCGTTGATTTATGGATTATGCATTTGATGTTACTATGGCCTTGAACATCCAAGGGTTGTGGATGCATAATGAAAGATGGACCTCACATACAGGACATCATCAAACATGGGTCTTTCTTGGGAAGAACCTTAAGGAGAAGGACACTTAGATTGCGTTGATAAAAAAGTTGTGTTGTTAGGGTGAGGAGGAAACACTTGGACATGCAGCCAAGTAGGAGGTGTCGAATTTGTAGAGTGTTTGGACGCCTATAAATAGGGCCAAAGACTTCTTTTTCATATCAAAATTCAAAAAGAACTTAAAAAGAGTGGGAAAGTTGAGTAAACCTTACGTTGAGAGAAAAATCCATGCGTTGATCATAGAGCTTCAAAGAGGACGCATTGGATAGTGAAGTCTGGAAAATAGCATCAACTTGGGACGAAAAGTTATCCCAATATACTCATGTGTTTGGAGTGATTTCAAAGCCACCTGAAAGCTCTGAAAGTATAGTTTTTAGGGTAGGGCTGCCAGAGAAAAAGCTCTAAAGGATTGGGCTGGAAACTGAGAAAAAGATAGAAGGGCCAGGCTATCAGATAAGTTTGGGCCATTTTTGGAGAATTTGTGATTCCGGCCAAATCTCGAGAAGTTCTGAGCTCATATTGTAGGGTAAGCTTCCTGAGACATTTTAGAATATATTTGTAGAAGGAAGTATCTCAAAATAAGGCTAGAACTATGAGTAATCCAAGTGTTAAATTGAATCTGGAATCTAGGGGTGAAAAAGGGAGCCCGAGGTAGACAAGGAACTACTAGAGTGAAAAGTTCCTAAGCGATCGAGGTGAGTGACTAAAAAAATTGACTAAAACATTTGACTAAAATGTTTTATTTACAATGTTTTAAAGAAAGCATGTTTTAAAGAAGATTATTCTCATGCTAGCTAGTTTTACAAAGTGATTTCCAAGCAAACCATGAGTTATGTTTTAAACGCATGCATGTGTGGGAAGTTGGTTGAAAATCTATTTATATGTGTTAAATATACCTAGTAGTATCTTTAAAGCCATGTTTTTATATGTGTTGTACTTTACATGCTTTAAATAGAAAGTCCTTTATGACTAGTTTTACTTAAAACGCGATACCGAAAGACATTTGAGAAGGTATCCGCCAACTAGATACCGAAGGACATTTGAGAAGGTATCTAACCAACTTGGTACTGAGAAGGTACCAAACCAACTTGATACTGAAGGACATTTGAGAAGGTATCCTAGCAGCTCGATACTGAAGGACATTTGAGAAGGTATCTGAGAAGAAGTACCTAAGGTATGATGGTACTTAGTATGGCCACATACACATAGGTAGATAGAGTCAGAGATTGAGCAAAAGGGTTCTCTCTTGACTAGCAGTTGGTGTTTGGATTATTTTTAACCACAACAGGGTTATTCTCAACTGAGAAACGGTTTTACTGTTTCATGATTTAAACAGCTTATTATGTTTTATGCTTGGAAAATGTTTATACTGCAGTACAAGGTACTGTAGAAGCTTATATTTCAGTTTAAACTCTTACTGAGATTTTTGCATGAGAATCAATTATCTTTCTTAAGTCACTCACTGTTCTAGCAAGCTCACCCTGTTTCAAATGTTTTCCTTTCCCCCAGGTAGCGATCAAATCCTCAGGAGATAACTCTACATCTGCTCTGCCACTAAAGGATAAAGATATTGTAACCCGTCGGTTTAGGTGGTTACTGTAAATATTGTACACATGTTTCCGTTGTTCATATAGGGACTAGGGGTTTTTTTTTAGGCTCTGAGACTTATTGAATCCTAGTGTTCTAGATAATCAAACATGTTTTTTTCCTAAATTAATAAATTTTGGGCCTAATGACATTCCGCTGTTATATGAGTTGATATCTTGGTATCAGAGTTATCCACAAGAGTTATTTAGGCATAAGTGTCAGCAAAAGTCGATAACTACTACAGTCCACGCCCTTTCCTAGGCTTAGAGGGTGGTCTGGGGCGGGGTTTAACACTGCGAGCCCATAAAATGATGGAAAATCAACCTCTGTAAGGGAGGACAGGGGGAAAACAGTGCAATTGATGGAGCCAGCGCAACCTGAAACAACGCATTTGGTTGCGACGTAGGAGGGCGAAGAAGGGAAGATACCCCCTTGATGCTAGTGTCGCAAGGAGAATGCGCCGCAAAGGTCTACGGTTGGCCCTTTAATTTCGATCATCGCATTAGATATTGTAGCCAAAAAGATAGTGAATATGTGTCAAGTATGAAAATTAGCTTCGAAATACAATAATTATAATTATCGCAATTACACCCACTAAAACTTTTAAGATGGAAGAAAAGGAGATTTTACACTATGTTGCAGGAAACCAAGTCACCGCTTGTGTTAAGGATCAAGAAGAACTGATCAATGCATCTATGTCGCAATGCACCCATCAATCAACAGTGAAGAGACGATTGACGCAATGACGGCACAATGCGTAAGTCGATCCAGAGCTGACTTTCAAACCGCATGCTATAGTAAAAACAACACCGCATGCGACTCACGATTGAAAGATGCAGCTGAGCAACGCAAAAGCGGAGGATTGAGACACGTGTACAACTAACGATTGTGCAGAATTGACAGTCTGATTGCATAACAAAAGGAATAATATCCCTCCATCTTTGGAATTTCCATAACAAAAAGTGGGGACCACAAGGCCGGAGTCAAAGATCCTCACCTATAAATACCCCATAGATTTCAAAAAAAAACTTATGCTACTGGATATGGGGCTAATTGCTGCTAAAGTGTTGAGAGAAAAGGCTAAGCTGGGTGCTTAACTGATGAAATCCGGGAAGAAGACGAGACAAGGCCGAGAGGTGAGTCTCAGTTCTATTCTGCCGAATACCCGTCGAGAAGCTCTATGCTGAGAACCCTACTACTGGTTGAGCAAGCCTGAGAGGGAAGCTCATCCATCCATATGATCAATCCAATCTGGCAAGCAGATCTCCACCCGAATCTGTGCCAAGACGTTGGCACTTGTTTGTATCTGTTCTATCTCTTTTCATCATTATATTTCACTTTCTTTATCTCTTTATTCACACACCATGTATCAAACGCTTAATAGACATATTAAATGTTTCGATTGCTTTCATATTCCATTTTCTGTCTACTTCCGTTCCTCCGTGAATCACTTTCTCCATGATGTCTACTTAATCCCCTGGTAGTTAATATGAATTAAACGAGTACTTAACTTGTGTTAAAGAGATAACTGCATTTAGCTAAAGCATGCTAGACAGCATCTTGACCTGTGAGAACAGAAGTGAGATGCCATTCTGATCTATCGAGAAAAGGTTAAAAGAATGCATTAAATAAAGCGAGTAGTACTTCCAGACATGGAAGCAACCTTGCATTCATTACGTTCGTCTCTGATTCACCACAGACATGGGGAGCACGGTCGATCACTGTAAGGTGTACACCAAGAGAAAACGGAACCGTAATTATAACTTCAACGATATTAAGAAACTTGCGTTGTTTATATTAGTTATCTTTCTCCTTCTGTGTTGTACATAAGACTTGCCGCTGCATTCCATGCTCTTTGCATAACCTTCAAAGCCAACCTGGACCCTAGCATCTTGTATCATGAAGCCTGTATCTTGTATCATCTAGCTTAGGTTTACTATACTTATTTTATTATCGCATTTTACTGCTTTCCTTTACTTTACCACGACTTTTATATACTTGTACAAAACACTCTTTAAAGATTGAAAAAAACCTGGTCGCATACACCACGAACATACCACAATAACCTCAAACAGTCCCTGTGTTCGACCTCGAATCACACCGAGAAACTTGCAGTGGAATTACACTTGGTTCCAACGTAAGGAAACTTGTGACAATGCAAGGCATACTACAAGAACATTCATAATTAACACATATCTAGAAGTAGTATCGCATATTTGTCCGCATTGTTTAAGATATAAAATTTGCGTTACAACAAGAGAAAATGGAGCGGGCGAAACTCATCACCGCAGAAAGTGATAGAAGAAGAAGATTGCATGATGAGGAAGTTTGCCGCAATAATGAGCTCTCAAGGCTTGAAGAAATAAGGCGGAGCGAGGAGGAAAAACGTCTGTTGCTGGCCTCCGACCAGTTTGTAGAGGAGTTTGAGAGAGAAGAAAGAGAATAAGAAGAGGAAGAGAAAAATAAGAAGGATGAAGAGAAAAAAAGATTGGAAGAGGAGAAGGAGATGAAGCGCGAGGCTAATAGGAGGTGCTTACAAAAGAAGAAGGGCAAGGAACTTGCTGAGCGAGAGAAGGAGGAACAACATAAGGAATGGGAAATAAAACAAAGGCAACAATCCCGCCTTGCGTTGGCCAAATGAAAGGGCAAAGCGGTCGTAGAAAGCAGCAAGCCCGCGTTGGCAAAGGAACGTCCATCCAGAAAGAAAGAAAATGATGACTTGTTGATGGAGATGGGATTTTACCTTGCGCCAACGCCACTACTTGACCTCATCATGAGCGTGATCGTGGAGCATGGTTGGGACACATTTTGCCAGTGCCCAACCATTGTTGTTCCAAAGGTAGTGCGTAACTTTTACCATGGACGACTACATGGCACCAGGTATGTGGTGACCATAAATGGGCAGGTGGTGCCTTTCAGTGCAAAGGACATCAATGAACTATACCAAATGAAGGATAACTCGGATGCACTAGGTAACAAAATCATTGATGATCCCATGGAACAACAGTTGGAAGATGCGCTGCGAGTATTAACGCAACCGGGCACCAAGCTCTTATACACATCTAGATGTGTATAAGAGACAGGGACAATACTTCTTTCCATGGACTGTTTCAAGTCTGTGCCTATCAGTGGGCATAGGCATTGAGGAGGAACCCATGGAAGAAGTCCATGGCCTCATCAATATCAAAATCCTGAGGCTGCGCCTCAAAGACTCCCCGCATTGCACAGAGTTACCCTTAAATAGGCCCACAATCGATCTTAATACACCACAAGAACCCAGGCCAAAGAGACAACACAGAGAGGATAAGGGAAAAGGGAAAGTCCAAGAAGAAACAACCCAAGATCCAGAACCTTTGGACCCCTTACCCTTAATAATCTTCCATCCAAGCCCTTCGAGCTCACCCTCACAACCTTCTTCTCCACTCCATGAGCATTTTACCAACCTTCTCCTTACTCTAAATTCTCCACCCGCATACCCACCAATTTACTCATCTGCAGCTTCATCACCACAACCTTCCATTCCACTATCGCATATTGATGACCCACACGATTTGGGTGAAGGCACCTCTGCTCAACCCCAAAATGATGCTGGCGAGACATTGCAGGCACAACCTTCCATCCCCTCCTTGGTTGCAGAGTTAGCCGAAATGCGGTCCCTCTTCTCCCAACAACAAAAACTCTTCGCACAACAACAAGCCTTCTTTAACCAGAGGTTTGATGTGGTAATGGAGCAAATTGATGATATACAGCGTAGTGCTGCTACGTCGAGGGAGGTGTTCATCAATATTCAGCGCAATATTTATAAAGTCCATCGCCACCAAAGGCAGATGGTGGAGCGCATCCATGAGTACTTTAATTTTCTCACAGCTTATCTTCATGGGCCCATGATGCCTCCGCATCTCAGGCAGCAATTGAATTTTGAAGAAGCTCCTGCAGTACCACCTCAAAATCCTCCTCCAGACCCTCCTGCTCCTTAACAATAATCTTCACATTTTTTTGCGGCCATTCTATATTTTTATTCAATTCATTATTTTTTCTAAGGTAACGAAGTTTTTTGATTCTTTGTATAGGCAACAAATTTTTTATTGCGTTAATTTTTTAATTATTTGTATACTTTGTTAATATTCAATACAAATGATTACATATTCACTCCTTTTTGCTTGTGCCTTTTTCTTTATCATCCTTTGTCAATATTTGCGATGTTCTGATCTTTTACTTTTGCGTTATTCATTGTGCTGCCATGATGTAATATATGTTTATACTTAGAAACATTTCCCATACTTTGTAAATTCTGACCAACACTTAGTTAATTCTTAGTTTAGCAGTACTTTACCTTTTGTCTTTCAAAGTTCTGCTCAAACCTTCTTTTTGAAATTTTTATTCTAAGTGTTTGTCTAGTCTATCCAAACAACGCAATGAGGACCTTGCTTATCTTTAAATTTGAGGGTGGGGAAGGTCTGAGCAGATAAGATCAAGAATATGCGATCTTCAAGAAAATGTGTTCACATTCATTACCAAAAAAAAAAAAAAAAACTCCAATGTCAGCACAAGGGAAAATTTCAAAAATGTCCTAACCTGATAAGAGTTTAGTTGTGCAAGGAGCCTGCTCGTAGTTGGATGTTCGTATGACATCCGTAGGAGCAAGCCAAAATGAAGGTGGGTTTCCAAGAACAACGCAATATGAAAGATAATAAAAGAGTGTAAGAGACAACTCCTCTGAATACCATGAGTTAAAGTTGAAATTGGCACACAACTGTAGTTGGATGTTCACATGACACCCGTGGGAACAAACCAAAACGAAGAGTGTAACCATGACCAATAGTCTCTAATAAATAACGTAAAGTTTGATCACCGCATACAAATATATCAAGTTATTTTGACAAAGAAGAGATAAACATTCTATTTTGAAAACTATAAAGGAATCTTTGAGCAGAATTTTGTTATATAAAAGAATAATATAGGGCTTTGTAAGAATTAGCATGGATAGAAGGAAATTGCGTTGTTAAGAAATGTGCCTAAGTGTAACATTCGGAGTAGCCAATCGACGCAAAAATATAGGAGGGGAATTTAGCTTTATTGATTTAGTAGAAGATATGCTTGAGGACAAGCATATATCTAAATTTAGGGCTGTGATAACTTGTAGAAATACACGTTATTTATGCTGCCTTATCTAGAAATTGCAGCCAAAAGAGAAGGAATATGCGTCGATTGTATGAAAATTAGCTCAGAAATACAATAATTATAAATTATTGCAATTACACCCACTGACATCATCAAGATGGTAGAAGAGGATATTTTTTTTACTCTGTTTTGCAGGAAACCAAGTCACCACTTGCGATTAAGGCTCAACGAGAAACTGAACAACACATCTCTATTACATTGTGCCCGCCAATCAACAATGAAGAGACGATTAACGCAATGACGGAGCAATACGACAGTCGATCATGTGCTGAATTTCAACTGCATGCGGTAATAAAAACAACACTGCATGCGAGCAACCGATCGAAAGATGCAGCTGAGCAACGCAAACACGGAGGATTGTGACACGTGTACAACTAACCGTTGTGCAGATTTGATGGTTGGATTGCATAACAGAAGAAATATTTTCCTCCATTTTTGGAATTTCCATAACAAAAAGTGGGGTCCACAAGCCAAGAGTCAAAGCTTTTCACCTATAAATACCCCCATAGAATTCAGAAAAGATAGAATGGATACCGGTATAATTGATATGAGGGCTAATTACTGCTGGATTATTGAGAAAAAAGGCTGAGCTGAGTACTGATCGGAAGAAATATAGGAAGAGTAGAGACAAGGTCGAGAAATGAGTCTCAGTGCGAATCTGCTAGATCCCCACCGTGAAGCTCTGTGCTTAGATCCCTGCTACCAGTTGAACAAGCCTGAGAGGGAAGCTCATCCTTCCGTTCACTTCATCCACACCGGCAAGCAAATCTCCATCCAAATCGATGCTAAGATGTTGGCGCTTGTTTGTATTTGTTTCTAACTCTATTTCATCAAGTGTATTTCATCTTCTTAGTCTCTTCATTCATAAAACATGTATCAGACGCTTAATAGTTTTATTGAATGTCTCGATCACTTTCATTACCACTTTTCTATCAATTTACGTTCCTCCATTAATCGATTTCTCCATGAAGTTTTCTTCATACCTTGGTAATTAATATGGATTAAACGAGTAACTTACACTATGCTAAAGAGATAATTCGTTTAGTTAAGACATGCTAGACAGAATCTTCACCTGTGAGAGTAGAAGTGAAGATGTCATTTTGATCTGTCGAGAGAAGGTTAGAAGAATGCATTAACTAAAGTGAGTAGTACTTCCAGAGATGGAAGCAACCTTGCATTCATTACGTTCATCCCTGTTTCACCACAGAGATGTGGGAACGTGGCCGATCACCGAGAGGTGTACGCTAAGGGAAAAGCGGAACAATACTTATATCTTTAACACAATCAAGGAACTTGCACTGTTTATATTAGTTATCTTTTCTGTTTCTGCTTCGTACGTAAGACTTGTCACCGCATTACATGATCGTTGCATAATCTTCAAAGCCAGCCTTGACCTCAGTATCTCGTATCATGAAACTTGTATCTACTTTATTGCAATTTATGTATTATCGCATTTTTACCGCTTTACTTTTCTTTATTGCATGTTTTGTACACAAACTCTTTTATAATTTGAAAAACCCCTGGTCGCATATATCACAAGCATAACATAATAACCTAAAACAGTCCCTGTGTTCGACCTCGGATCACATCGAGAAACTTGCGATGAAATTATACTTGGTTTCAATGTAAGGAAACTTGTGACAACGCATAGCATACTACAAGAACATTTGTCAATAATGCATATATAGAAGTAGTATCATATATCATCATCGCATAAAATCTATGTCATAATAAGTTTATGGGCATAAGATTACATTTTACGCTTACAAGTTTATGGCATGGACATGCATTGCATTATACAAATTCTGCGCTTGTCAAGTTTATGGCGTCGTTGCCAGGGAACTGGTAACAGGGACATGAGCTTGTATCATGCATGAGTCATCGTAGTGCATGTGCTTCAAATAGAACCATCAATTTTTGCGTTAACAATACTCAGAGTGATTTCCCCTTTATGCACATCAATTTGGGCATGACCCATTGACAGAAAAGGTCGCCCCAGAATGATGGGCACATCTTTATCGCCTCATAGTCTAAAATGATGAAGTCAGCTGGCAGGATAAATTTGTCAATTGTTATCAGCACATCCTTCACCTTACCTTCTGGATGAACCAGAGACCTGTCGACCAGTTGGAGAGTCACTGATGTGGGCACAAGTTGCCCCACATTTAATTGTCTAAAGATTGACAAAGGCATCAAATTTATGCTCGCTCCCAAGTTACACAGGCTTGCCCGATGTACAGTCCTCCTATGGAGCATGGATATAGTTAAAGCTTCTAGGATCGCTTATCTTCGGTAGGATTATTTGATTTGGAACTTTGTGTTAACGCCCCATGGCAAATTTTTTCAGTGCCCCTCTTCTTAGTTACCATATCCTTCCAGAAACTTTGGCGTATGCAGGCATTTTCCTCAATCACTTCACTGAAAGGAATATTAACATGTATTGCTTTAACATAGATAAGAAGCATTGGTACTGTACTCTTCATTTTTCTTCTTCCTTAGTCTCTTATGGGAAATGGGGTAACTGAACTTCACGGTTCCCGTTTCAGTTGCTTTGAGGTCGACGCACCTCCAGTTCTAGTGCTTCATTTTCTCTTTCTTCTTCTTGCGTTACCGCAATCTTAGGTTCAGCTGCAATGGAAGTTGTTCTACTATGCTCCTTCTTTTCTCCCTCCACAATTTTTCCACTGCGCAATGTCACAACCTGACATTGCTCCTTACCTAATCCCCCTGGGCTGCATAGAAGTTCGGTTAAACTTGGCAGCGCCCCTTGCGGTCTACTTTTCAGCTCACTTTTATGAAGTGAAAATATGGATGCTATGCATTGATGAAATTGCGTTGTTCACTCAAGTTTCCCCAGCGAAATCCAAGTATAAATTCCTCTGAATTTCCTGGTAAGTCCAGGGTTAAACACAGGGACTTGTGAAAACAGTTTGCGTTGATAATTTTTATGTATCCTTGCGGTAACCAAGTAAATAAATTGTGGGTTTGTTGTTTGATTGTGTTGACAAGAAATAAATAAAAAAATGCGGCAGAGTTGAGAAAAGACAGTCGCGTTGATAGATGCAATGAGTATGCAATGAATGGGTTGAGAAGATCTTTAGCTAGTATTACTTGGGAATGTGTCAGACTATGCGATCATGATCGCAATTCTGCCTTGCGCTAATGCATTTTCCTGCACAAAATACGTAAATTACCTATTTTAATGCAATGGGTACATGCGATCGCAATGTTCTCAACTTAATGCTTTTGGACACGATTTTACATATTCGCAATCCTACATTGTTTTATATCTTTACGTTGTAATAACGTGCGTTTCTGCCCGTTATCACTCGTCTGGCAGATATCACCTTCCACCATTTCTCCGCTTCTTTCTGCAGTAGAAATGTGGCTAATCCTACCTTCCTGTCCTCTGGACAGCTCATAAAATTGAAACATTTTTCAACTACATCCAGCCATAACTCGGCTTCAGCTGGGTCTGTTGTACCCACAAATGTCACAGCCTCTAGGGTTTTAAACCTCTCAATGCCATATTTCGTCTCTGGGTCGGCCCGTACTGAGCCTACACTGGCTGCTAACCTTTGTGCTATCCTGTCAAAAACTATATCTTCTAGTTCGGAATCTGCCCTTGCCTGGGGAGTACTATACTCTCCCTCAGACGTTATTTCCTAGCCTATTGGATCGTTCACCTTCCTCTTTCCTCCCGGTGGGTTCTTTCTAAACTCTGGGCCTCCAACGGTAGGGTCAGTATTCCTGTCTTCTGTCTGCCTACTCTGTCTGCCACTTTGCCTCAGCATTCCACCTATTACAATGTACACATGTTAGGGACTCACACTTTAGGGACTTAGACTTATGCATGAAGTTTCCCTCTCATTCCCAAAACCTTATGCTCTGATACCAACTTGTCACAACCCCCTCCCAGATTACCGTCTTAATCTGGAAGAAGATGTGATGGTGGTAGTTACTAGCCCTACTGCCAGCACTTCCCATCTAAGTCCTCTAACCTAAATACTAACCTGTTAAACATTATTAATGTACACTTAAAGCATGCCTCCATCAGGTTCTACAAAAGTTTATATAGTCAAATGCAAACAGTCATGACATAGCATCTACAGGTAAAATATTTACAATTTGGCCTACACTTCACTAACAAAGCCCTAATCCCCCTCAAAACATGTGTACATAGATAGACCATCAACCTAAATTGTTCTTAACAAGTCGGGCCTTTCAGTGGAAAGCAGCAACAGGATCAACCTTGAGGAATCTGACCGCTACCTGGAAAAGGAAAACAGAGAAAATCTATGAGCTAGTAGCCCAGTGAGTGACTATAGAATCATATTACACCATGCATTACATCATTACAAACATGTAAATATATCCATGAGCATCTCAAGCAACTTCCTCTAAACATAAACATTGATAACCATTCTTAAACATCATTAAACATCATTATTCCTTAGTTGAGAATGAGGATACATCGCTCTAGCTCCCAACGTCTATTACCGGCCAAGAGACCCATACTTCGGCCTCCCTTTGCTGGTATATGGCCTAGGAGACCATACTTCAGCCTCTCATTCAGAACTACCTATGTGCACGTGGATTTTTCTAAGTACCGTTAACACCTTAGGTACTATTACCCAGATACCTTCTCCGTGTCTTCATTACCGGGTTATTTTCTAGCATCAAATTAAGATTTATTGCATGCCATTTACACAAAGACTCATTCTATCATAGCCTTCCCCCAAAGCGCATGCTTCAACATAGGAACTTAACTTTTGTAATGAATTCACAACATACCTTGCCATTCGTTAAAACATATACAAGCTGGAGAAGATAAGCTATGCTAGTCATTAAACATTTGTTGCTTGAGGAAGTATAAATTCATCATCAACATTACTGTAACTTACATGGTCTTTTATGCATAAGTATTGAAAGCATTAAGTTCATTTTAGTCACTCACAGCTTGTCGGGGCTTTTAATGGATTATATGCCTCTTCTAGATCCTCTTGGCCTGAAAGGACATAATTCCTGGTTAGATTCCTTAGAATTCTCAGCAAAATGCTTCAGATAGTTCACTTACTAATGAAACTTTCATCAACAAAATCAGCATTACTAGTAAGATGATCATCATGAGCGAGATCACCTTCATGAGCGAGATCATCCTCATGAGCAAGATTTACCACTTCTAGTGAGATTTGTCACTTTCCAACGAGATTTGCAACATTCCAGCGAGATTTGTCACTTTCCAGCGAGATTTGAAACTTCCCAGTGACATTTGCCACTTTCCAGCGAGATTCAGCGCAAAACCAGCGAGATTTTCATCTTTAACGAGATCAACCTCTTCCTTATCTCGCTCTCGCTCTTGCTCATTTTCTTATCTCACTCTCACTCTCGCTCATTTTCTTATCTCGCTCACTATGGTGAGCTACTTGCTTAATCTTCCCAAGTAGCTGCCTGTTTACCACCGATTTCTTGTTTCAACTTCAAAAATTCATAACTTAAAATCCAAGACTATTTTCAAGAAACTTCCTTCTACAAACCTGTTTACAATTGAGTTAACTTTCTTATCGTAAAATCTCAGCTCCAAATACTTTTTAAATTGGCTTAGAGCTTCCAATCTTCACCTCGGGCTTCGATTAATGCGAGAATCTACCCCTTCTGCAAATTCTTCACTTTCTGTTCTTCTCTGTGTGAGATCTTTCTCCAGCAAAACAACCTCAAAAAATAGATTCTCCCAGCTTTCAAATGGCACCAATCTCACTTAATTTTCTCAATTCATTTGCCAAAACCGAGCTTCTAAAGTTTCTCTTCATTTTATACTTCCTGTTGCCTCCCATGTTCAAAGGTCAAACCACCACCTCATCCAACACTTAGTGCTTAAACCCAGCTACTTCCTCTCTAATCCTTTCTTTCTTCTTCTTTTTTTCCCCTTCATTTGTAATTTCCCTATAACTACATCATAAATTTTTCACTTATCAAATAATTAATATGACATTCTCAACTAAACATACTTATATAGGAAACGTAAAATTCAGGGTTTACAATTACTTCCCCCTTAAAAGAAATTTTTTCCTCGAAATTTACCTGATATATCATTAGAAAAGCTGAGGATGTCTCTTTCTCATTTGCTCTTCAGGTTCCTCGGTTGCCTCCTCGATTCCATGATTACGCCATAGTACCTTCATCAAAGGAATCGTCTTATTTCTAAGTACCTGGTCTTTCCTGTCTAAAATCTCGATGGTCTCTTCCTCGTAAGATAAATCTTCTTTGAGTTGTATTGGTTGTCCTGCTAGTATGTGCATAGGATCAGGCACATACTTCCTTAACATTGACATATGAAATACGTTGTGAATATGAGTTAGCTCCATAGGTAACTGCAACCTATATGCTGCTGGACCAATTCGTTCCACAACTTCATATGGTCCTATGTATCGCGGACTTAACTTCCCTTTCCTCCCAAACAAGAGAATTCCTTTCCATAGGGATAATCGAAGAAATATCCAATCTCCAACTTTAAATTCTAGTTCTCTTCTTCACTTATCAGCATAGCTCTCTGTCTATTGCGAGCCACCTTAAGATTATCCCTGATAAGCTTCACATTCTCAGTTGTCTTTCGAACTAATTTTGGACCCAATAATTGTCGTTCTCTAACTTCATTCCAGCATACTGGGGTCCTGCAAGGTTGGCCATACAATGCTTCATAGGGAGCCGTTCCGATACTAGAATGATAACTATTGTTGTACGCAAATTCGATAAACGACAATTGCATATCCCAACTTCCTTTGAATTGTAACACGCAAGCTCTTAACATATCTTCCAATGTCTGTATAGTTCTTTCCGACTGTCCATCTATTTGTGGATGAAAAGTCGTACTGAAATGCAGTTTAGTGACCATAGCCTTCTATAGACTAGGCCGGAATTTTGAAGTAAACCTCAAGTCTCTGTCTGACACTATCGACACTGGGGCTCCATATTGACTGATTATCCTGTCCACATAAATCTTAGCTAGACGGTCTAGTGAAAAAGTAACTTCTACTGGTACAAACTTGGCCGTCTTGGTTAATCTATCGACTATTTCCTAAATGCCATCGTATCCTGAGGGTGTCCTAGGCAATCCAAATAGAAAGTCCATTGTCACATGCTCCCACTTCCACTCAAGCACTGGGAGTGGGTTTACTAATCCTGCTGGTCTTTGTCTCTTAGGTTTCACCTATTGGAAGATTAAACATCGATCCACATATTCTGCTATATCTCTCTTCATCTTAGGCCACCAGTAAGATCTCTTCAAAGTTCTATACATTTTAGTGCTTCCTGGATGCATAGCATAAGCAGAATTGTGTGCTTCTTCCAGAATGGCTTGCTTAAGTCGTAGCTTATTAGGCACACACATTCTTCCCTCATTTTCTAGTACATTATTTACTCTCAGTTGAAAGTCAACTTTGATTCCCTTACTTACATCATCAGTAATCTTCTAAAGATCAGGGTCTCTCAACTGATCCTGCTTAAGGTCTTCTACTAAGGTAGGCCATACCTGGAATATAGCTATCAATCCTTCTGACTGTCCCACTGATAAGGCAGTTCTAGAATTCCTGAATTCCTGCAATAGCGTTCCTCTCATTGAGCCAATAATGGCCATGAATCCCAAGGATTTTCTACTTAGCGCATCCGCTACAACATTAGCCTTACCAGGGTGGTACTCGATGGAATAGTCATAGTCTTTTATTTGGTCAATCCATCTTCTCTGTCTCAGATTCAACTCTTTCTGATCAAAAATATATTTAAGTTCTTGTGATTTGTGAATATTCTGCAACGCTCTCCAAATAAATAATGTCTCCACATCTTTAGAGTCAAAAAAAATCGCTGCCAGTTATAGATTGTGCGTAGGATAAATGCTCTCGTGCTTCGTAAGTTGACGAGATGCATATGCAATCACTTTCCCATCCTGCATTGTTCGTTAATTTCGTGATTCGAGCTTAGGAGTGTTGATAACGAGCAGAAATGCACGTTATTACAGTGCTAAGTGATTAAACAATGAAGGTTTGTATTGATAAAATATGTTAGATTGCGTCCAAAAAGCATTAAGTTCATAACATTGCAGTCGCATGCACTCATCGCATAAAAACAATTAACTTTTGTATTTTTATGTAGAATATGCATTGACGCAAGGTGGAAAGCACGATAACAAGAAATCAATGGTCGAGCGCAGCATTACCGCAAGGCTTTGCGATGATTCGTGCTCGCAAAAATCTGCTCAATTAATCACGATGGGACAAAAAGCTGATGACGGTCAAATCCGAATTAAGTTGACAAGCCCCTAATGATAACAAGTACACTCAGCTTTTCGGTGACAAATATTCGGTGCATCAGTCAGAGAATTAAAGCAATCCCATCTGTGCAATCATAAGAGAGAAGCCGCCTTTCACCCTGAAGCTCTATAAATACCGAAGGCAACCTTTAGAAAAGGGGTTCAGCGAGTTCAGCAAGTTTTTGTTCATAGTTTAGCCTTGTCCATAGTTTTCTTTTATTTTTAAGAAGGCGGAGCGAGAGAAGGGAAGAGACACTGGAAGATCACTCAGGGTAACTCGAGAGAGAACTCGGAGGCATGGAAAGCAGAGAGCGGGCCGCTCTCGTGAGAGCGATATTATCTTTTGAACAAGAGTAGAAAAGACAGTGTAAAATCCTGGGAAGCAAGAGATTGCTACCAGGCTCTTTATTCTCCTCTTGCATTGTTATTTTGTATTTCAACTTCATATTTATAAAATGGAAGTTCTTATTCTACAGCTGTTCACTCTCTTAGCATGCATGAGTAGCTAAACTTGTCGAATGGGTTTAGAAGAACTAAGCTAACACAATCTAGGATCTTCATTGCTTGCGATTATCTTGTTTTATGCTGTGCCCAACACCCCTTTAGAGCTACTCGAGAGAGAGTCTAAAGAAAGAACCTAAGACTTGAGAGAGCTAGGTTAGAACCTAGACTCGAGAGAGCAAGATTAGATCTGCATAAGCAAGAGATAGGGACTTAAAGATAAGCTCTGTTTGCCAACATGCATCACATGCACCCTAGAGATAGGTTATGATATTATGTGGTCACCTTATTTGTGTGTGTGTCATTTTGTCATCGCATAGATAAGAATAGAGGCTTATGTGTAGGTCCTATAGACTTATCGCATATATCGCATGTGTTCTAGTACTAGAAGTCGTAGCATCTGCGTCGAGAGATGGTTTGCTATTGTATGTGTGTTGCATGATCCCATAACATGAATGCATCCTAGGAAGTGTTAGCCGAACCCCTTCTTAACCCGTTCACCACATACTCATCTTATCTTCCGTTTTATCAACTCTTTTCGAAACTCCGCCGCATTTGTTTAATTTTATTACCACAAACAACAATCCAATTAACTATTTGATTATTTGGTTATCACAAGGTTTTCTTGAAAATTACCACCGCAAACTATTTTCACAAGTCCCTGAGTTCGACCCTGAACTTACCAAGAAACTCAGTGGGGTTTGATAACTTGTAGAAATACAAGTTATTTATACTACTTTATTTAGATATTGCGGTTAAAAGAGAGGAAAGTTGCATCAATTGTATGGAAATCGGCTAAGAAATACAATAATTATAAATGGTCGTCAATACACCCACTAACACCATTGCGATGGTAGAAAAGAATATTTCAAGTCTGTTTTGTAGGAAATCCAGTCACCATATGCGCCCATGGCTCAAGAGAGAGAGATTAACGCATCTACATCGCATTACGCCCATCATTCAGGAATGAATAGATGATCAATGCAATGACGGCGCAATATGACAATCGATTCAGAGCTGAACTTCAACCGCATGCGGTAATAAAAACAACACCGCATGCGAGCACACAATTGAAGATGCAAATGAGCAGCGCAATCACAGAGGATTTTGACACGTGTACAACTAACTGTTGTGCATTTTCGACGGACTGATTGCATAACAAAAAGAATATTTATTCCACCATCCTCGGAATTCCATAACAATAAAGTGGGGACTATAAGTCAGAGAGTCAAAGAATTCATCTATAAATACCCTCAAAGAATTCACTGAAAAATATACTTGATACTGGGGATAATTGATACGAGGCTATTGAGAGAGAGGCTGATCTAAGCACTGATCGGAGAAGATCCGGGAAGAAAGGAGACAAGGCAGAGAGGTGAGTCTCAGGGTGAATCATTCCAAATCCCCATCGTGAAGCTCTGTACCTAGATCAACTCTACCGGTTGAGCAAGCCTGAGAGGGAAGCTCATCCTTCCATTCACTCCATCTATAACCGACAAGCAATCTCTTCATCCAGATTGGTGTCAAGACATTGGCACTCTCCTGTATCTATTTCTAACTCTTATTCATTACTTGTATTTCATCTTCTTAGTCTAAATCATTCACAACCATGTATCAGATGCTTGATTTTATAATTAAATGTCATGATCACTTTCATTTCCACATTTCTGTCTATTTCCGTTCCTCCATTAATCGCTTTCTCCACGATGTTTTCCTAATCCCTCGTTAATTAATATGAATTAAACAAGTAACTTAACCTGTGCTAAAGAAATAAAGATGTTTAGCTAAAGCATGCTAGACAACACCTTCACCTGTGAGAGCAGAAGTGAAGATGCCATTCGATCTGTCAAGAGAAGGTTAGAAGAATGCATTCATTAAAGCGAGAAGTACTTCTAGAGATGGCAGCAACCTTGCGTTCATTACGTTCGTCCCTGTTTCACCACAAAGATGTGGGAAACGCGGCCGATCACCGTATGCCAACGGAAAGCGGTACCGTACTTATATCTTTAACGTAATTAAGAAACTTGCGCTGTTGATATTAATTATCCTTTCTCTTTCTGTTTCGCACATAAGCCTTGTCACCGCATAACATGATCTTTGTATATTCTTTACCGTCAGTCTCAACCTCGGTATCTTGTATCATGTAACCTGTATCTTGTATCATCCTAGCTTAGGTTTATTTTATCGCACTTTACTTTTATCGCAATTTACTTTATTACCGCATTTTTATCGCTTATCTTTACTTTATTGCACAATTGACTTTATCGCATGTACAAACAATACCTTTATTAATTTGAAAAACCCCCCGTCGCATATATCACAAATATAACACAATTAACCTAAAACAATCCGTGTGTTCGACCTCGGATCACACCGAAAAACTTGCGGTGAAATTATACTTGGTTTCAACGCAAAGAAACTTGTGACAACGCTCAACATACTATAAGAACATTCATTAATAACGCATATCTAGAAGTAGTATCGCATATCATCACATAAAATCTATGTCATCAAGTTTATGGCATGAACTTGTAGCTTAGATCAATTTCTACGTGACAAGTTTATGGCGCCGTTGCCGGGGAACTGGTAATGGGAACATGGACTTGTAGTTTATAGATTCAATTTTTGTGTGACAAGTTTATGGTACCGTTGCCAGGGAATTGGTAACGGGAACATGGACTTGTAGTTTATAGATTCAATTTTTGTGTGACAGGGTTTATACTTGGATTCCACTGAGAAAGCTTGTTGCTCAACGCAATTCCATCACCGCATTTCATTCCATATTTTCACCTCATAAAATAACGCATCAAGTGTATTGTATAAAGTAATTGGAAAAATAAGTGTAAATATGAATGATGCGTTGATACGTTTATGATGCGTTAGTGACGCTTTGATGCATTAGTGATGTGCAACAGGATACACGATACTCCTCTATAGACGTTCAAGTTTTCCTAACTCAGATCCAAGTATAAATCCAACTCAGGTTCCTGGTAAGTCCAAGGTCAAACTCAGGGATTCAGATTAAAGGTAACGCAGGCCTTGCATTGTAACTATTGTAGAAATATCCTAAGTGTATGTATAAATGAGTTATTTACACTAAGCTAGTGTGTGTGTGTGTAAGAAGATACAAAAGGGAGAAGTAGAGGATAAGGGGTCATGTGGAAAATGGAGTTTGATGTAAGTGATATGCGTCAATCTAAGTTAGATGTACATGAACAAGAATATGATGCGAATGAGATGACTTGTTATCTCCGTTTATGCGTTAGACTCTATTCGGCACTTCTCAATGCGAATATCATTCAATACCTATCTCTAGGATGTATGCGTCAATCAAGGGATGCAATAAAACACAAGTGCGTTTATCTCTAGATGTACTAAGCGTTTCTAACTTGATGTTGACTTATTTATTCTCTCGAATAATTTAAGCTAAAGCTGCGTTCACCAATTGATTTAGTTGGCTTAAGCATTCGAAATGGAATTTTGCATGAAGTTATAGATGCATCCAACATAAACAAGAAATAAACAGTGGCGAAGTATGATAGATCAAATATGTGAATTTATAAAGAAATTGATTGTCTTTACAAAACCAACACTTAATCAAATGAGAAGATGAAAACGATAAGTAAGATGAAATGAAAAGAGTCAACCCGCAGAGTACAATCTCTTATCCTCTTTGGCTCAATTCTAGTTGTGTACAACCACTTCTGGAAGAATTAGAAGAAATGTCTCTCTTGAGCTCAGCTTTCTCCACTTCTTAATCGGCGATGGTGGTGGTTCTCTTCCCTCTTGTTCTTCTCGTCACCACAGCATAGCTCTACGGTCTAAAAATTTAAGAATTATGCAGTGTTAAAAGATCTAAGATTAAGCTCTTCATCTAGTGGGATTTCTTCTATTTATAGGCATCAGTCTTCTTCAACTTGATGATGGGCAGCATTAAATTCCATACCCTAGTCGGCCACTGATGCTCGTTATTATGTGGTGGAAATATGGATGATATGTGTGATGCATCTATATGCAATGGTCAAATTTGCCATAAACTTGTAACGGAATAAACTATACAATGATGCACGCAAGGCACAAGTCCATGTTCCCGTTACTAGTTCCCCGGCAAGGGTGCCATAAACTTCTAATGGCAAAAGCTATACAATGATGCACGCAAGGTTCAAGTCCATGTTCCCATTATCAATTCTCCGGCAACGGCGCCATAAACTTGACAACATAGTTTTATGTGATGATATGCGATACTACTTCTAGATATGCATTATTAATGAATGTTCTTGTAGTATGTTGTGCATTGTCACAAGTTTCCTTGCGTTGAAACCAAGTATAATTTCACCGCAAGTTTTTCGGTATGATCCAAGGTTGAACACAGGGATTGTTTTAGGTTATTGTGTTACATTTGTGATATATGCAACCAAGGGTTTAAATTTATAAAAAGGTTGCTTATACAAGTATTTACAAATGCGATAAAATAAAGATAAGCAATAAAAATGTGATAATAAAGTAAATTGCGGTAAAAGTAAATTGGGATAAAATAAACCTAAGCTATGATGATACAAGATACATGTTTCATGATACAAGATACTGAGGATGAGACTAATTGTGAAGATTATACAAAGATCGTTTATGAAGTGGCAAGTCTTATGTTTGGAACAGAAAGAGAAAAGATAACTAGTACAAACATCGCAAGTTCCTTAATTGCATTAAATGCATAAATATGGTTCCGCTTTTCCCTTGGCATACACCTCTCGGTGAACGGCCACATTCCCACATCTCTGTGGTGAAATAGGGGCAAACAAAATGAACGCAAGGTTGCTTCCATCTCTGGAAGTACTTCTTGCTTTAGTTAACGCATTATTCTAACCTTCTCTCGACAGATCAAAATGGCATCTTCACTTCTGCTTTCACAGGTGAAGATGTCGTCTAGCATGCTTTAGCTAAACATCTTTATTTCTTTAGCACAGATTAAGTTACTTGTTTAATTCATATTAATCACCAAGGGATTAAGAAAACATCATGGAGCAAATGATTTATGGAGGAACGGAAATAGACAGAGAAGTGGAAATGGAAATGATCGAGACATTCAATAATACTATTTAGTGTCTGATACATGGTTGTGAATGAAGAGATTAAGAAGATGAAATACAATTGATGAATGAGAGTTAGAAACAAATATAAATAAGCACCAATGCCTTGGCACAGATCTGGAATGGAGAATCGCTTGTCGGCGTTGATGGAGTGAATGAAAGGATGAACTTCCCTCTCAGGCTTGCTCAACCGGTGGAAGGGATCTAAGTACAGAGCTTCTCGGAGGGGATTTGTCAGAATTGCACTGAGACTCACCTCTCGGCCTTGTCTCTTCTCTTCTTGGATTTCCTCTGATCAGCACTCAAATCAGCTCTCTCTCAATAGCCTCGTAACAATTATCCCCCATATCAAGTATATCTTTCAGTGAATTCTTTAAGGGTATTTATAGGCTAAAGGCTTTGACTCTCTGACTTGTGGTCCCTACTTTATTGTTATGGAAAGTCCAAAAATGGTGGAATAAATATTCCTTCTGTTATGCAATCAGTCTGTCGAATATGCACAACGGTTAGTTGTACACGTGTCAAAATCCTCCGTGATTGTGCTGCTCATTTGCATCTTCGATTGTGTGTTCGCATGCAATGTTGTTTTTATTACCACATGCAGTTGAAGTTCAGCTCTGGATCGACTGTCACATTGCGCCGTCATTGCGTTGATCGTCTCTTCATACTTGAATGATGGGAGCAATGTGACATAGATGTGTTAATCCTTCTCTATTGAGTCATGAGTGCATACGGTGACTTGGTTTCCTGCAAAACAGACTTGAAATATCCTTTTCTACCATCTTAATGGCCTTAGTGGGTGTATTTGTGATAATTTGTAATTATTGTATTTCTTAGCTAATTTTCATACAATTGACGCAACTTTACTCTCTTTTGGCCGCAATATCTGAATAAGGCAGTATAAATAACTTGTATTTCTACAAGTTATCACACCCCCAAATTTAGATATATGCTTGTCCTCGAGCATATCTTCTACTAAGGAAAAAATGCTCAGTTCCTATCCTAAATTTTGTGCCGATTGGTTGCTTCGAATGCTCCTCTTAGGCACATTACTTAACAACGCAATTTCCTTCTATCCATGCTAATTCATATCAGAGCCCTACTTTATTCTTCTATATAACAAATTTCTACTCAAAAATGCTTTTCTAGTTTTAAAAAGAATGTTTACCTCTTCTTTATCAAAACAACTTGATGCGTCCATATGCGGTGGTCAAACTTTGCATCATTTATTAGAGACTGTTGGTCATGGTTACACTCTTCGTTTTGGCTTGTTCCCATAGGTGTCATGTGAACATCCAACTATGGTTGTGTGCCAATTTCAACTTTAACTCATGAATTTCAGAGAAGTTATCTCTTGCATTCTTTTATTTTCTTTTGCATTTTTCTCTTTTCATATTGCATTGTTCTTGGAAACCCATCTTCATTTTGGTTTTCTCCCATGGGTGTCATGCGAACATCCAACTACGAGCAGGTTCCTTTCACAACTAACTCTTATCAGGTTGGGAATGTTTTTGAAGTTTTCCCTTGCGCTGACATTGGAGTTCTGTATGAAAATTTATTGAATATATATATTTAAATGGAAATGAACGCATTTTCTTAATGACCGCATATTCTTGACCTCATCTGCTCAGATCTTCCCCACCCCAAAATTTAGAGATGCACAAGGTCCTCATTGCGTTGTTTGGATAGAATAAACAAACACTTAGAAAAAATTTCAAAAAGAAGGTTTGAGCAGAATTTTGAAGGGTAAAAGGTAAAGCATTGCTAAGCTATGAATTAACTAAGTGTTAGTCAGAATTTACAAAGTATGAAAAATGTTTCTAAGTATAAACATATTATACATCATGCCAGGGCAATGAATAACACAAAAGTAAAGGATCAAGAACATCACAAATATTGACAAAGAATGATAAAGAAAAAGGCATAGGCAAATGGAGAGAATATTTACTCAATTGTATTGAATATTAACAAAGTATACAAAGAATTAAAAATTAACGCAATACAAAAATTGGTACTTGTACAAAGAATCAAAGAATTTCGTTAACTTAGAAAAATAATGAATTGAATAAAAGTATAGAATGGCCGCATAAAAATGTAAAGATTATTGTTGAGGAGCAGGAGGGTCTGGAGGAGGATTCTGAGGTGGTACTAAAGGAGCTTCTTCAAAATTCAAGTGCTGCCTAAGATGCGGAGGCACCATGGACCATGAAGATATACGGTGAGAAAATTAAAGTACTCATGGTTGCGCTCCGCAATCTGTCATTGGTGTCGATGGACCTTATAAATGTTGTGCTAAATATTGATCAACGCTTCCCTTTACGTGCAGCACTGCGCTGTATATCATCGATTTGCTCCATTACCACATCAAACCTCTGGTTGAGGAAGGCTTGTTGTTGAGCAAAGAGTTTTTTTTTGGTTGGGAGAAGAGGGACCGCATTTCTGCTAACTCAGCAGCTAAGGAGGGGATGGAAGGTTGTGCCTGCGATGTCTCGCCAGCAACGTTTTGGGGTTGGGCAGAGGTGCCTTCACCTAAATCGTGTGGGTCATCAATATACGACGGTGGAATGGAATGTCACACCCCGCCCCAAACCAACCTCTTAGCCTAGGAAAGGGCGTGACTGCAGTAGTTATCAACCCTTTCGTTGACACTTACTGCCTAATAATTCTTAAGGCTATAACTCTGATACAAATGAATGAATTTAACAACTGATTAAGTAGACCCATTTTATTACAACAATGTAACATTTATACAACTCCAAGACTTAATTACAAATTTACAACAACAACTGTAAAACCTTCCGGAAGTGTAACTGTGGCACATGGCAGACCTTGACCATAGCAGCACCCTGGAACTCTTCACCTTTCGCTACCTAGGGGGGGGTGTAAAACATAAAACATGGAAAACATGAGCTATAAAGCCCAGTGAGTGGTGCCTTTAGATAAACAAATAACTTTGTCAATAGAAATATACTTTTGGGAAAGCAATACATAGTCAACAAGAACATTACCATAAGTTCATTATTATTTTCCAGCCAAACCGCTAGACAATCCCCAGCTCGACCGCTGGTTAAAACAATCAACCCAGCTTGGCCGCTGGTTATCACATAATAAAAACATCCCCAGTACTTTCACACGTATACTAAGACAACAACAATTCCTGTGGAAACTTTCCCTGTACCCTATTATCCTGCCAATGTGCACATCGACTATTTTCACGCTAGCTATGCTTAGGTAACTTGACTATATTTCCCACCGATCGTCACCGACTATCATTTCCCGTCGATCGAAGCCGACTATATTTTCCTGCCAAGTACCCTTTTCAAGCATGCTAACTATGTATCCCGGGTACAATTTCAGTTTCCAAAACAAACACACAAGTAATATCTCAACAAGCATAGTAATCAGATAAACATATATCCCTGATCATGCCAATTTAACATTATCCCCTATATATATTTACCTATATATAGAAATTATATCAACAATACAACACACAATAACCACTCACCTTGGTTGGTTAGGAACTTTCCTTTCCGAAGTTCCTTAGGTTTCCTTGGTTTCCCTTTTTGAACCCTAAATTCCATATTCAAATATCAGCATAGATTACTCATAGTTTCAGACATTATTTTAAGATAATTCCTTCTGAAAACATGTTCTAAAATGTCTCAGGAAGCGTACCATAAAATCTTAGCTCAGAAATTCTCGTGGTTTAACTAGAATCTTCAAAACATCAATACTGGCCCAACTTACCCGACAGCCTGGCCCTGCTATATTTTTCTCATCTTCCAGCCCGATTCCTTGGAGCTTCTTCTCTGAAGCCTCACCGTGAAAACTAGACTCTTTTAGCTTTCAGATGGATTTGAAATCACTCCAAACGCATGAGTATTCTGGGAGAACTCCTCGTTTCAAGTTGATGCTACGTCTTTTCTGCCCGACAGCATCTCCCCTCTTGGAACTTCTTGACCAACGCATGGTCTTGCTACCAACGCACGGTCTTCTCCCACTTAGTCCTCACACACTCTTCTTTATGTCCTTTGAAGAGAATTTGAGTTCTCATCTGAAGTCCTTGGCCCTATTTATAGGTGTCCAAGATTGCTCCATGGCCGACACCTCCTACTTGGCGCAATGACCAAGTGTCTCTTCCTTACACCCATCAATGCAATCTTGCATTAGCATAAGCCAAAGTGTCTTCTTCTCCTTTTCACCAACTCATTGCCCCCATCCTTTACATGTATTCTTATGCCTCCACCTAATTTGCTTAAGGTTTAAGAATCCTCTTAACAAGCCACATGTCTGGATGACATGCCATCCATGAGTTCATCCTTTTTATGTGTCCACAAACCCTTGGATGTTCAACGCATATTAGGCCATCAACGCATGTCCATACTCAATGTATATCTATAATCAACGTATAGCAAGCCAAATTCACTACCATCGCAATCCAACTTAGCCATCACAAGAGCTAGCCATCACTTAATGCATAGGATGGCCGCTCATCTCGACGCATGGCTCACTAGGTATCACCGCAAGGCATTGTCAGCATGGGCATGGTGCTTGGGATGGGCGCTTGCCACTCGAATGCATGGGCGTGTGGCTTAGTGCTGGCCACTAACGCATGGGGGTGGCGGCCGCATGGCATTGGCCGTTCGACAGGGCGCTCCGCTGCATAGGCATCAACGCATGGTGCTCAGTAGGCTCAGCAGTGCTCGACGCATGGGCTGGGTACATCAACGCATGCCTGGGCAGTTTGGCCGAGGCTGCTCGACGCATGGCACCCTCCAGCCCTTGTGCCATTCCAATGCCTCACCCTCGGCTGCCATCCTTCAACCGCCTGCCACCTTTCAACGCATCCTTCCATTTTCCTTCCTTCAACCGCATGCCATCCACCAACAACCCTTCCAACGCATCAACATAACCATTCTAACGCATTGGTCCCTTCCAACGCATCCCACACAACCATCTTCCTTCACTAACGCATACCACCACCAATGCATCCCTTCAACTTTCTTCCAACGCATCCATTGAGTCTAATGCGTTGGTCTAACCTCCAAAGCATTCGTCACTCCCACTTTAAATTCTCCCTTTGCCCAAGTAATCTTTCCAAGGTCTTATGGCCAATGCATTGCACTGCATAGTCTAACACTTAGTCAATTTTTCATCAATTAAAGCTTAACTCAAACTACTCAAGGAAAATCTATTCAACACCTAGAAATTTCCTTCACTTCAACATAGGATTTAACTTTTACTTAGTTAATTTCCTTAACCACCTGCTTAAGTAGGAATAATGGAAATTCGAGTTTCACATTGTTGCAGTGATGATGTTGAAGGTGAGGATGGGGCTGTAGGATATGCGGTTGGAGAATTTGGGGCAAGAAGAAGGTTGGTAAAGTGCTCAAGAAGGGAGGAAGAAGAAGGTTGTGCAGGAGGGCTTGGAGGGCTTGGAGGGCGAATTACTAAGAGTAAAGGGTCCAAAGGTTCTATTTCTTGCGATGGTAATTCCTGGACCTTTTCTTTTCCCTTATCATCTCTACGTTGTCTCTTTGGCCTGGGTTCTTACAGCGCATTAAGATCGATTGCGGACCTCTTTAAAGGTAACTCTGGGAAATTCGGGGAGTCTTTGAGGAGCAACCTCAAGATTTTGATATTGATGAGGCCGTGGACTTTTTGCAAGGGTTCCTCCTCAATGCCTACGACTTTGACAGGCACAGACTTGAAACAGTCCATGGAAAGAAGTATTGTTCTCTAATGTGCCCCACAAAGCCTCGAATTTGACTTGCGATCAACTGGCCTACATCGATAGGAATGTCGTGCGCAATGCAATATGCGGCCATAACTCGATCCCTTGAAATTGTCTTGTCATGGGAAGTTGGGATCAGCCGCTTTTTAACCAGATAAACCCAAAGCCTTGCCTGAGGAAGCAGAGTCTTGGACGCGAGGGTCTTGATGCCTTTTAAAGAAACCGACCATTTAGTGCCCGGTTGCATTAATACCTGTCTCTTATACACATCTAGATGTGTATAAGAGACAGATCATGGGAAGTTGGGATCAGCCGCTTTTTAACCAAATAAACCCAAAGCCTTGCCTCCGGAAGCAGAGTCTTGGACGCCAGGGCCTTGATGCCTTTTAAAGAAACCGACCATTTAGTGCCCGGTTGCATTAATACTCGCAGTGCATCTTCCAACTGTTGTTCTATGGGATCATCAATGATTTTTTTACCCGGTGCATCCGGGTTATCCTTCATTTGGTATAGTTCATTGATGTCCCTTGCGCTGAAAGGCACCACTTCCCCTTTTATGGTCACCACGTCCTTGGTACCATGTAGCCGTCCATGGTAGAAGTCGCGCACTACCTTTGGAACAACAATGGTTGGGCACTGGCAAAATGTATCCCAACCATGCTCCACGATCATGCTCATGATGAGGTCTGGTAGTGGCATTGGCGCAGGGAAAAAGCCCATCTCCATCAACAAGTCGTCATTTTCTTTCTTTGTGGATGGACGCGCCTTTGCCAACGCGGGTTTGTTGCTTTCTGCGACCGCTTTGCCCTTTCCTTTAGCCAACGCAAGGAAGGATTGTTGCCTTTGTTTTCTTTCCCATTCCTTATGTTGTCCTCTTTCTCTCGCTCGACAAATTCCTTGCCCTTCTTCTTAAGTAAATGTTGCCTGTTGGTTTCGCGCTTCCTCTCCTTCTCTTCTCTCATTCTCCTTTCTTCTTCTGCCTTCTTTTTCTTTTCTTCTTCTTCCTCTTCTCTCACTTCTCTTTCAAACTCCTCCACAAACTTCTCAGAGGCCAACAAAAGGCTTTGTTCCTCTTCAATCTGCCTTATTTCTTCAAGCCTCGAGATCTCGTTATTGCGGCGAACTTCTTCGTCATGCAGTCTTCTTGTTCTATCACCTTCTACAGTGATGAGTTTCGCCCACTCCATTTTCTCTTGTCTCTCTTCCTCTTCCTTCCTCCTCCTTTCCTTTTCTTCTAATACGTTGATCAAAATTAAAAAGTCAATGATAGCCCCTTCCAGCACATTCTCCTTGCGACACCGCATCAAGGGGGTAGCTTCTCCTTCTTCGCCTTCATCGGCCGCAACTAATTACGTTGTTTCAGGTTGCACCAGTTCCATTAATTACGTTGTTTCCCCCCTATCCTCCCTTATAGAGGTTGATTCTCCATCCATCTCTGGGCTTGCAGCCCTCTTCTTCTTTTCTTCTTCCTTCTTTAGGCGCCTTTCCTCACACCTGTGTTCTTTCCTTTCTTTCTTCTCTTTCTTCCTCCTTAGCTTGGCCTCCACATCTTCTTCATCCTCCTTCTATTCTTTATTCTTCTTCTCTTTGTGATGATGGGATGGCTCACCTTCTCTAGCCTTCTTTTCCTTCTTCTCCTTTTTCTTCTTTTTCTCCTCTTGTTTCTCCTCCACCACGACTTCTTCAAACGCGGGTCTGTCGTAGGATTCTACTTGCGTATTTTTCTCAGGAGTCTCTAAAGCCAGAGTGCTTCTTCTTGTCTCCTCTTCCACCACTCCTCCATCACTGCCGCTTCCTCTACCACTGCCACTTCTTCAGTCACCGCCGCTTCTTCAGCCACTACTGCCGTCACCTCCTCCTTCCTCCAAGTTACTCAGAATGTTTCTGAATACCTCATTGTCATCTCGTCTCTTCTTTTCACTTTCAGTTGAGACGGCTGGAGTTGGAGTGGGGTGCTTTCAGTGTTTTGTCCCCTCTTGAACTGAGAAGGCCAGATGGCTAAAGGGTTTCTCCGGGGTCTACCGGCAATTCTGGGGATAGTGTGGGGTTGGGCAGCAAGACGGTGACTGGAAGCAAGGAATGTTGCCTCTCGCATGGAGATTTGGTCAGTGGAAGGAGTTGAGGGTGAAGCAGACAGTTGGGAAGCTTGGTCGGCCATGGATGATAAGGTGAAAGAAACTGGAACTGTCTCTTATACACATCTAGATGTGTATAAGAGACAGCGCATGTATTCCCGCAACACACCCCTTAACTAAACACATTTCTGGAGGATCGGGCGCACGGTATTACTACCAGTGCAACACTACCTCAACATAGTGGATTTTGCTAAGGACGGGCAAAGGACACACACGCGCACAACACACCCCTCAGCTCAATGCATTTGAGTTGGCTGATTGCAAAGCGCATCTTGCATGTTTAGGATGCGTCCATTATCGCCATGCATTGAATATGTTTTATTTTATTATATAATTTTTTTTCATCAACGCAAGTTGCTATGACTTGCAGTAATAAAGTTTCTTCTCATTACTCAATCATTCACCAATTAAAGAATAACGTATTAAATACAGGAAAATTAAAGGAATTAAAGAAAACACAGAAATAAATGCAAGAGAGTAAATAAAGAATAAATTCATAAAGTCATGAAACAAATTAAAGGAAGCAGTAAAGACAAAGTTCAGAAATTCATAAAGACAAGAATTAAAGAAAGCATTTAAATATAGATGTGAGATATGGACCGGAAGATGTGTTTCCTTGAATGAGCGCAATCCATACCTCTGCAGGCGGTCCAGCTTGCCTGCCCATTGTCCTAGGGACATTGCTCCTTTCCATTAGATCCTAGGGCTTCAGAGTTGCTAGGCAACGTACTAGGTGTTCTGTTTCTCAGCTCAGATGCCAGCTAGCCCACTTGAATCTCTAAGTTTCAAATTGAAGACATCTGCACCTGCATCACTGCGTCATTTTTTTCCATATACTGTTTTAGTAGGGCCTCCAATAAGCTTCTAGAGGTGTTTGAAGATGAGGGTTGTTGATTATGCGATTGCCTTGGTTGCCCCTAATTTGAGTTATGGTGAAAAGGAGGATTCCCTCGACTGCCACTTTGATGGTTTCTTGGCCCCCCTTGGTTAGGATTCCCTCCCCAACCGAAGTTAGGATGGTTCCTCCAACCCGGATTGTAGGTGTTGCTGAAGGGGTTGTTTTGGATGGCGCATACTTGCTGGATATTCGATGGGCAAATTTCTGCTACATGAGCCCCTCCACAATTAACGCAACTTATTGTGGCCACTTGAGCCAGTGCAGTGGGTTGCGCTAATTGTTGGGGGATGGCTCCTTGATTGATTGCCATCATTGGAGGATTGAGGTCACTGCAGCCATCTGTGCGGCCAAAGTCATCATTGTCTCCGCAGGGATAATGGCAATGTCATTCTTTCTTCTTTCAGAGCCTCTGCCTCTATAACCATCATCAATCCAATCATCCATGTTCCACGATATGCGGTTAAGGATGACCTTGGCCTCTGTATACATCTTAGTCCATAAAACCTCCTACCGTGGAGGCGTCAGCCATAGCCTACATCGATCTATTAGGTCATTGTAAAATGTCTCCATCAGGATGCAATCGGGTATCCTGATATGCGGGCCAGTTTTTTCACCAATCTTTGAAATCGCACCAGGTGGTGCTTAGGGTCTCATTGTCCATTTGCTTAAAGTTCAGCACATCCTTTCGTCGGCCTTGCGTTAATGGCCATGTGGGAAGACATTTCTTCATGAATCGCTCTACCAGCTGACCCATGATGTAATTCTCGTTCGGCTCCAATGAGTGAGCCCACCTCTTGGCTTCGTCCCTCAAGGTAGTCTAATACCCTCAGGGGTAACGCTAGGTAGCGAGAAGTTGCGCACATTTCGACAAAACTGGTCAGTTGGGCATGCGGGTTCTTCACCTTGAAGACCCCCAAATTGCCCTGCGTTCTGGATCATTTGGAGCATAAACCAGTTTTATTTTGAAACCTTGCGTTCTCCTCTATCTGTAGCCTTGAAGTCCCAGGCAAAAAATCGTACAGGTTGGGCGCCGCATAGTTCCTCATGGGAATGTTACGATCAGTGGCAAGGAAAGACTGGAGTCCTGCGTTGGTGTACCGCCCCTTGATTTCCTACGGGAGCTGTGTTGTCGTTATTATCTGCCATATCAGCTGGTCTCTTTCACCTTGCTCGATTCTGGCATGCCTGTGCATGAAAGGTATGCTCAATCTTTGGGTCAGCTACAAATTCTAGTTTAGTACCAAGCTCATAAGCCGTCAGACTGCTTCTCCGCGTTGAACAGCCAGTACAAGAGATTGTCCTGCAAAATACCACAAACACACTCAAACAATAAAACCGTTAACCAATCCCGAAAACGGCGCCATAAACTTGACAACTTGAAACGCAAAATTTTAAAAGATCATCATACAAGCTTATGTCCCATTACCAGTTCCCGCAGCAACGGCGCCATAAACTTGACAAACTTGGAACGCAAATTTTAAAGATCATCATACAGCTTTATGTCCCCGTTACCAAGTTCCCCGGCAACGGCGTCATAAACTTATTTAGAGACTGTTGGTCATGGTTACACTCTTTGTTTTGGGTTGTTCCCACAGATGTCATGTCGAAATCCAACTTCGGTTTGTGCTAATTTTCAACTTTAACTCGTGAATTCAGAGGAGTTGTCTTTGCATTCTTTTATTTTCTTTTTCTTATGCATTTTTCTCTTTTCATATTGCGTTGTTCTTGGAAACCCCCTTCGTTTTGGCTTGCTCCCACGGGTGTCATGCAAACATCCAACTACGAGCAGGTTCCTTTCAAAACTAACTCTTATCAGGTTGGGAATGTTTTTGGTTTCCTTGCGCTGACATTGGAGTTGATATGAAAAAATAATATATATATACATATATTTTTTATAGAAAAATGAACGGCATTTTTCTTAATGACGCGCATACTTTGATCTCATCTGCTCAGACCTTCCCCACCCCCAAATTTAGAGATGCGCAAGGTCCGCATTACGTTGTTTGGACAGGAATAGACAATACTTAAACAAAATTTCAAAAAGGAAGGTTTGAGCAGAATTTTGAAGGGTAAAAGGCAAAGCATTGCCTAAGCTACGAATTAACTAAGTGTTAGTTAGAAATTACAAAGTATGGGAAATGTTTCTAAGTGAATGCATATTATACATCATGGCAGCGCAATGAATAACGCAAAAAGAAAGATTAAGAATCACATAGTTGACAAAGGATGATAAAGAAGCGGCACAGACATATAGAGAGAATTGCTACTTAGTTGTATTGAAAATTAACTAAGTATACAAATAATTACAAATAGTGCAATACAAAAATTTTGGCCTGTACAAAGAATCAAAGAATTTAATTAACTCAGAAAAATAATGGATCGAAATTATCTTTTGAATTTGATTCAGACGGGTGCACGATTACAAATTAACATCGTGCTTTCTTTAACGCAAATACATTTTTGCTGAGGAAGGGCAACAACGCATGCATCCCTGCAACACACCCTCAGCTAAATGCATTTCTTGAGGATCAGGCACATGATATTGCTACCAGCGCAACACTACCTTAACATAGTGCATTTTCACTAAGGACGAGCAAAGGACACATACATGTGCAACACACCCCTCAACGCAATGTAGTTGAGTGTAATGGACGCATGGTGTCTCTTGTTATCCCACAATGCACCCTTCATTGCGTTACATACCAATTTTTATTTTTCTTTTTAATTCATCAATAACGCAAGTCGAAAAGACTTTGCGATGTTCAATGTTTCATCCAGTCATTCACAAAAGTTAAGAACATCGCTACTAATGCATACAAATTAAAGCAATTAAACATGACATGGAAATACTCAACTGAATTAAATTGAAGGTAAATACAGAAAGCATTAAAAGCTAATTCTAATAAGCAGTAAATAACGTAATTTAGAAAGCAGTAAAGGAAAGCTGTAAAGAAAGCAAGTAAACATAGATAGGGATGCTGATTGAAAAAAGTTCTCAGAATTACCACAATCACATCCCCTGCAAGCGGTTAATCCTGCTTACCCAAGTTAATGGTATCCATGCATCAATCTATGTCGCCTCCGTAGTAAGGCTTAATCCGTTGACCATTGACTTTAAACGCGTTGTTTCCGTGTAAAGTTGTTAATTCCACTGCACCGTGGGGAAAGATAGTCTTGATTCGGAACGGCCCAAACCAGTGAGACTTCAACTTCCCTGGGAACAATCGCAAACGTGCATTAAATAATAATACCTGTTTACCTTGACGAATGTCCGGTCATTTATGCGGTGATAACTTGTAGAAATACAAGTTATTTATGCCACCTTATCTAGATATTGTGGCCAAAAGTTAGCAAATATGCGCCGATTGTATGAAAATTAGCCTAGTATTACAAGAATTATAAATGATCGCAATTACACCCACTAACACCATAAAGATGGAAGATAAGCCGAATTTTACTATGTTTTGCAGGAGACCAAGTCACCGCTTGCGCTAAAGGCTCATGAGAAACTAATCAACGCCTCTCTATCAGAATGCACCCGTCAATCAACAATGAAGAGATGATTACCACAATGACAGTGCAATGCGACAGTCGATCTAGAGTTGTATTTCAATCGCATGCAGTAATAAAAACACCACCGCAGGCGAACCCATGATCGGAAGATGCAGTTGAGGAGGATTGAGACATGTGTACAACTAACGTTTGTGCAGAATAGACGGTCTGATTGCATAACAAAAGGAATAATATCCCTCCATCTTCGGAATTACCATAACGATCAAGTGGGGACCACAAGGCCAGAGTCAATGATCTGCACTTATAAATACCTCATTGATTTCAGAGAAAAAAATATGCTACTAGATACGGGGTAAGTGCTGCAAAATTGTTGAGAGAAAATGTTGAGCTGAGTGCTTAAGAGATGAAATCCGGGAAGAAGAAGAGATAAGGCCGAGAGGTGAATCTCAGATCTAAACTGCCAAACACCCAATTGAAAGCTCTGTGTAAAGATCCCTACTACTGGTGGAGCAAGCCTGAGAAGGAAGCTCTTCCTACCATCAAAACCATCCTATCCGGCAAGCGGATCTTCATCGAACCAGTGCCAAGACATTGCCACTTGTTTGTTTCTATCTATCTCTTTCATCGTTGTACTTCACTGTTCTTTACCTCTTCATTCACACACCATGTATCAAACGCTTAATAGAGATATTAAATGTTTCGATAGCTTCCATTTACCATTTTCTGTCTATTTTCGTTCACCCGTCAATCACTTTCTTCATGATGTTTTCTTAATTCCCTGATAAGCAATATGAATTGACCAAGTACTTAATTTATGTTAAAGATACAAAATGCGTTTAGCTAAGGCATGCTAGACAGCATCTTCACCTATGAGAGCAGAAGTGAAGATGCCATTCTGATCTATCGAGAGAGGGTTAGAAGAATGCGTTAACTAAAGCGAGTAGTACTTCCAGACATGGAAGCAACCTTGCGCTCATTACGTTAGTCTCTGTTTCACCACAGACATATGGGAGCGCGGCCGATCACCGAGAGGTGTACGCCAAGAGAAGAGCGGAACAGTATTTGTAGCTTCAATGCGATTAAGAACTTGTGTTGTTTATATTATTTGTCTTTCTCTTTCTATTGTATTCATAAGACTTGTTGCCGCATCCCACGTCTTTGCACAACTTTCACAGCCAGTCTTGACCCCAACATCTTGTACATGAAGCCTGTATCTTGTATCATCTAGCTTAGGTTTACTGTATTTTTATTTTATTATCGCATCTTTACTGCTTTACTTTATTTTATTGAAATTTATATACCTATACATACATATTTTTAAAGATTGAAAACCTGGTCGCATATATCATGAACATACCACAATAACCTAAACCAGTCCCTATGTTCGACCTCAGATCACACCGAGAAACTTGCGGTGGAATTACACTTGGTTCCATCGTAAGGAAACTTGTGACAGCGCATGGCATACTACATGAACATCCATAATTAACGCATATTCAGAAGTAGTATCGCATCGTCATGAGCATAGAACATCATACATCCTTACCTATCCAAAAGTGAGTCAACATGCGGTCGTCATGCCACTTCTTGGTTTTCTCCTTATAGATCTTGGCATTTTCATAGGCGTCCCTTTGCCATTCGATCAGCTGGTTCAGTTACAGCTTCCGAACTTTCCCCGCACTTGCTAAATCAAACTTCAGCTTCTTGCATGCCCACACCGCCTTATGTTCCAACTCGAGCAACAAATGACAAGCTTTTCCAAAGACCAAGGCATACGGGGACATGCCAATTGGTGTTTTATAGGCAGTCCTGTATGCCCACAGTGCTTCATCAAGCTTGAGTGACCAATCCTTCTTAGAGGTATTGACTACTTTCTCCAATATAGTTTTGATCTCTCGGTTAGAAATCTCTGCCTGCCCATTAGTCTGTGGGTGCTAAGCGGTTGCAACTCTATGGCTGACGTTAAATTTAGTCAACAGGTTAGTGATTATGCGGTTGATGAAGTGAGAGCCCTCATCGCTGATTAAGGCCCGTGGAGTCCCATATCGAGCAAAAATATTCTTCTTCAGATACTCGCCACAATGACTGTTTTCACAGTTCTCAGCTCGGACGTGTAGAAGTGTTGCTGATTTTCAACATCTTAAGTTTCATAGTTATTTATGGAAGGGGTTGTTACACCTCTTTTGGTACTAGTTTTAGCTATGTCAAACGATGACCCTCGTTTTGCATCTAGTTTTTTTTTAAGAGTCTTCAGTTAGCATTGGGTACTTGATTGAGTTTGGTACAATTTTTCACCCATAGACTGATGGTCAAATAGAACGTCTGAACTAGATATTGGAAGATATGTTGTGCGCTTGTGCACTAGAGTTTTCAGGGAGTTGGGACTCTGACCTTCATTTAATGGAATTCATATATAATAATAGCTATCAGACTGCCACTGGCACATTGCCATTTGAGGCCCTATATGGAAAGAGTTGCAAGTCTCCAGTATGTCGGGGTGAGGTTGGTGAGAGGAAGTTGCTAGGTTCTAACCTAGTGCAGACCACGAATGAGGCAATACAAAAGATCAGAGCTCGTATGCAACCAGCTCAGAGCAGACAGAAGAGCTACAACAATGTAAGACATAAGGACCTAGAATTTGAGACTGGTGTGAAAGTGTTCCTAAAGGTGGCACCCATGAAAGGTATTCTGAGGTTTGGCAGGAAGGGAAAGTTGAATCCGAGATTCATTGGACCTTTCGAGGTCCTAGAACGAGTTGGCCCCGTAGCTTATCGTTTGGCATTGCCCCAGCACTGTCTTCAGTCCATAATGTCTTCCATTTTTCGATGCTAAGGAAGTATATGACAGACCTGTCCCATGTAGTTGAATTTGAGCCATTGCAGTTGAATGACAACTTGAGCTATGAAGAGAAGCCTACAGAATTTCTCGCTAGAGAGGTAAAGACGTTGCACCGCAGGGAAATTTCTTTTGTGAAAGTCCTGTGGCAGAATCACCAGTTCAAGGAAGCTACTTGGGAGCGAGAGGATGAGATGAAGGCCCAGTACCCAGAGCTTTTTCAAAGAATGAACTTTGAGGAGAGAAGTTCTTTGAGGAGAAGAATGTAACACCCCCAAGATTTTTTTTTTTCAAGAATGAACTTTCGAGGATGAAAAGTTCTTTGAGGAGGGAAGAATGTAACACCCCGCACATTTTTTTAGTAATAATGTAATTTCAATAACTTTATTATTTGAATTTCAGTAATTGTTATTAGTTGGAGGACATTTTTGGAATTTTGGATTTCAAGTGTAAGTGCGGGAATTTAATTATTGGCGTGAAATTATTCAAATTGAAAATTAATGGAAGGAATTAATTTTCTTTGAAACGGAAAGGAATTTAATAGTATAAAATGGAAAGGAATTAATGTAATTATATTTATTTCCATTTTGTTTTATTATTATTATTATTATTTTTTTTTTTTATAAAAAGTCAAACCCACCCCCTTTTCTTCCTCACGTTCGTGAGCCCGTTCGATGTCGTTGCTGAAAGCCGCCATGTCAGTTTCTCTTCATGACCTCCGTCCACCACTGCTCAAGCGTCGTTCGCTTTTGCCGTCACTCGATCTATCGATTTGGGTAAAATTTCTGTCGTTTGGGTTGTTTTTGGTTGATTCTTGAATACTCATTTACTTTTGGCATCAATTGGTTGTACCCATTGTGTTTCAACTTGGATTCAAAGTTTATGAAGGTATTGAGGTGTTGTTCAGTGAATTTGGAGTTTGTTTTGCGAGTTTTGGTAAAGTTTTATGCTTTGATTACCCTCTTGTGGATTAATTTTGGTTGTTGAGAAATTTTGGTAAAGTCATTTGGAAGTGATTTTTTTTTTTACGAAGCTACATATGGATAATTATTTGAGAACTTTGGTAGTGAAGTATTATTGATTCAAGCTTTAATCATGTAGCCTAATTTCAATTATGATTAGGGGTTGATTCAAGAATTTCATTCAAGATGAAGAAAGTTTGGTTTGCTAATTATTTGGGCTTAAAAATGGGAGGTTTGGAAGGTGAATTCGAATTGGACCGACACCTTAGGTAAGGTTATCTGGAAATATTTTGTAATATTTGGGTGTTTGGGAATTTGGCCTACTATTGATTTTAAAGCTTGGTTTATGTTTGGGCTTGATAAGGATTCAATAATTTCACAAGATTCAATTTGCTTTTTTGGTTTGACCTAATATCAAGGTAAGTAATCTTACTTCTGGAGTTCCACGGGCCCGGCATTAGATGTATGTTAGCATGATAAATGTACATTATGGCAGAATGTTAGCATGATAGACTGATAGTATAATATGATCAAAGTATGTTTGGTACGAGATCTGAATTATTTATTTATGCACATAGACACTTAAATGCTAGTATGAGATGGGTATGTGCCTTCCATAATGGTTGTATTTGATCTGATGGATGTTGAGGTACACATGTATGTTGTAGAGCCATGATGTTGAGGTTTATATGTATGTCATAGATTCGTACAGTGATGATTATGATGTTGAGACTGTGCAAATGTCCTTACTGATTAGTTAGATACCCATTAGATTTTGTGTTTCCTTCCGGATTCACCAGTTTATGTTTCCTTGGGGATTCACTAGTTTGTGTTTCCTTTTGGATTCACCAGCTTGTGTCTCCTTCTGGATTCACCAGTTTGTGTTTCCTTCGGGATTCACCAGTTTGTGTCTCCTTCGGGATTCACCAGAGGTAGTGGGCATACTTAACTACAGTAGGATAGAACTCAGTCTTCTTCTTGTTTCATGTGCATATGTGTCCCATGAGGACTAGAGCAGTTTATATGTTTCACTAGAGGTGGGTATCTAGAGGACATAGATACCCAACCTGCCCCCAATAGTGGGGTTACTTACTGAGTATTTTATACTCATTCTTTCTCATGTTGTTGTTTCAGGTAAAGGTAGAGATGCACTGGCGATGGACAAGCGGAATTCGTGATCAAGCCACTAGGACTAGTTTTTACGCTTCTGCATCATGAAATTTAGAGTTCTTTTCATGTTTCTCTTAACTTTTAGTTTTGATGTTTAAAACTTACTTAAAGAATCGCTTTTCAGACTCATTTATTATCCTTTATGATTTATGGGTACCCTACTATTGTTTTAGTATTTGAATTTAATGAAAATCTTTTGAACTTACCTTATTTAATTAGCATTTATTTCGCCATAACCGAGTGCGCTTTGAGTTTCATGCATGTATGTATTTAGTAATAGCCTAACTTAAGTCCTAGGGGGTCGGGTCGTTACAATGAGACTGAGTTCTATCCTACTATAGTTAAGTATGCCCACTACCTTTGGGAATCCCGAAGGAGACACAAACTGGTGAATCCCGAAGGAAACACAAACTGGTGAATCCCGAAGGAGACACAAACTGATGAATTCCGAAGGAAACACAAACTAGTGAATCCCGAAGGAAGCACAAACTGGTGAATCCCGAAGGCAACACAAAATCTAATGGACATTTAACTAATCAGTAAGGACATTTGTACAGTCTCAACATCATAATCATCACTGTACGAATCTATGACATACATATAAACCTCAACATCATGGCTCTACAACATACATGTGTACCTCAACATCATCAGATCAAATACAACCATATGGAAGCACATACCATCTCATACTAGCATTCAAGTGTCTATGTGCATAAATAAATAATTCAGATCTCGTACCAGAACATACTTTGATCATATTATACTATCAGTCTATCATGCTAACATTCTGCCATAATGTACATTTATCATGCTAACATACATCTAATGTCAGGCTCGTGAGCAAGTCCAGTAGTAAGATTACTTACCTTGATATTAGGTCGAACTAAAAAGCAATTGAATCTTTGTGAAATTCTTGAATCCTTAATCAAGCCTAAACATAAACCAAGCTTTAAAATCAATAGTTAAGGCCAAATTCCAAACACCCAAATATTACAAAATATTTCTAGATAACCTTATCTAAGGTGTGGTCCAATTCGAATTCACCTTCCAAACCTCCCATTTTAAGCCCAAATAATTACCAAACCAAACTCTTCTTCATCTTGAATAAAATTCTTGAATCAACCCCCTAATCATAATTTGAAATTAGGCTTATATGATTAAAGCTTGAATCAAATACATACTTCACTACCAATGTCTCAAATAAATTATCTATTATGTAGCTTCGTAGAAAAAAAATCACTTCCAAATGACTTTACCAAAATTTCTCAACAACCAAAATTAATCTACAAGAGGGTAATCAAAGCATAAAACTTACCAAAACTTGCTAAAACAAACTCCAACTTCACTGAACAACACCTCAATACCTTCACAAACTTCAATCCAAAGTTGAAACACAATGGGTATCAACCAATTGATGCCAAAAGTAATGAGTATTCAAGAATCAACCGAAAAAAAACCCAAACGGCGGAAATCTTATCCAAATCAATAGATCCAGTGACGGCAAAAACAAACGACACTTGAGCAATGGTGGACGGAGGTCATGAAAAAGAAACTAACGCAGCGGCTTTCAGCGGTGTCGGACAGGCTCACGAACGTGAGGAAGAAAAGGGGGTGGGGTTTGACTTTTTATAAAAAAAATAATAATAATAATAAAACAAAAAAGGAAATAAATAAAATTACATTTAATTCCTTTCCATTTTATACTATTAAATTCCTTTTCGTTTCAAAAGAAAATTAATTCCTGCCATTAATTTTCAATTTGAATAATTTCGCGCCAACAATTAAATTCCCGCACTTACACTTGAAATCCAAAATTCCAAAAATGTCCTCCAACTAATAACAATTACTGAAATTCCAAATAATAAAGTTACTGAAATTACATTATTACTAAAAAAATGTGTGGGGTGTTACAATGGCCGCATCATTCTTGGCACATGCGATGGCCTCAACCCATTTTGATATGTAATCAACCGCGACCAGGATATAATGATGACCTTCTAATGGTGGAAATGGGCCCATGAATTCAATTCCCCAAACATCAAATAATTCAACCTCTAAGATTGACGTCAATGAAATTTCATTTCCTTTAGACATATTCCTCATTCTCTGGCATCTGTCGCATTGCACAACGTGGGCATGGGCATCCTTAAACAACGTTGGCCATAAATAACTACACTGTAGGACCTTTGTGGCAGTCTGCTGCCCCCCAAAATGTCCTCCGTAAGGGGACTCATGACACAGCTCCAGAATGTGCTTGACTTCATGCTCAGGAACGCATCGACATAATATGTGATCAGGTCCAAGTCGATATAGGAATGGGTCGTCCCAAAAATAAAATTTGACGTCATGTCTTAGCTTCTTCTTCTGCTGGTAAGTACAGTCATCTGGTATTTGACTGCAGACGATGAATTTCACAATGTCTACATACCAGGGAACATTAATATCTACTGACATCAGCAGCTCATCGGGGAATCTTTCCTCAATATCTTTTTCTTTCCCTAAACCTCGCCATTTTCCAATCTTGACAAATGATCAGCGACTTGGTTCTCGGTGCCCTTTCGGTCTTTGATTTCTAGGTCAAACTCTTGCAGGAGCAACATCTACCGTATAAGCCTTGGTTTCACATCCTTCTTTGTCATCAGATATTTGATCGTAGAGTGATCGGTATACACCACAACGTTTGTTCCGATTAAGTACTGTCGAAATTTCTCCAGTGCAAATACCACTGCAAGCATTTCCTTCTCTGTGGTTGTATAATTCTCCTGCGCATCATTCAACATTTTTCTCACATAATAGGTAGGATGCAATATCTTGTCCTTGCGCTGACTCAACATTGTGCCCACTGCATAACAGCTAGCATCACATATCAACGCAAATGGTTGCGTCCAATCTGGCGCGATCAAAATGGGTGCGGTGATGAGCGCATCTTTCAATGTGTTGAATGCTTCAGTGCACGCATCATCAAAATTATATTCAGGGTCAGCTTCAAGGAGCGGACTTAGGGGCCTTGCGATCTGGGAGAAGTTGCGAATAAATCTTCGATAAAACCCAGCATGTCCCAGAAAGCTCCTAAGTGTTTTCACGTTCACTAGTGGAGGTAGCTTGAATATTGCGTCGATTTTCGCCTGATCGACTTCCAATTCTGCCTTCGAGATTTTATGACCTAGAACAATCCCTTCTTCAACCATAAAATAGCATTTTTCCTAATTTAGAACAAGATTCGTTGCCACACATCTCTTCAAGACTTTCTTGAGGTTAGCTAAACAGGAGTCATAATTATTGTCGAAAACTAAAAAATCATCCATGAATACCTCGACTGACTCCTCCAAGTAATCTGAAAAGATCGCCATCATACAGCGTTGGAAAGTACCTGGCGCATTGCATAGTCCAAACGGCATGCGACGGAATGCAAACATATCAAATGGGCATGTGAATGTTGTCTTATCTTGATCCTCCAGTGCAATTGCAATTTGGTTGTACCCTGAATAGCCGTCAACAAAGCAGAAGAATTCATTCCCAGTAAGTCTGTCTAACATCTTATCAATGAACGGGAGTGGGAAGTGGTCCTTTTTAGTGGCCAAATTTAACTTGCGATAATCCATACAGATTCTCCACCCCGTAGTCGTTCTTGAGGGAATTAATTCATTCTTTTCATTAGTGACGACTGTCATCCCCCCTTTCTTCGAAACACACTGCATTGGGCTCACCCAGTTGCTATCAGATATCGGGTAGATGACACCTGCGTCTAGCCACTTCACTATTTCCTTCTTTACAACCTTCCTCATGGCAGGGTTCAAGTGGCGTTGCCTTTCTATCGATCTGATTTTTCCTTCTTCCAGACGAATCTTGTGCATGCAATATGAGGGACTGAATCCTTGAATGTCTGCCAAGGTCCATTCTAAAGCCTTTGCGTTGTTTCTCAGGATTTGGATGAGTTCATCTTCCTTCTCCTTATTCAACGAAGCAGAAATGATAATTGGTAACGTGCTGTTATCTCCTAAGTAAGCGTACTTAAGGTGCACAGGCAACGGCTTCAACTCTTGCACGGGTGGTTCTTCCAGGGATGGCTTAGTGTGTTGTGAAGTTCATTCAGATAACTTGAGTGGTTCAAAATTTGATTCAACGTGAATTGTGGTGCAATCCTTCTCCCATATTGCGCCGATTCCAAATTTTTCTTCCTCCAATTCTTCCAGGGGTTCGTGCCAAGGTTCTTCCCATAGTTCCACAATATATTGGCAATTCTCCATATCACTTGGGTACTTCAACGCATTGAAAATGTTGAACTTCACTTCCTGATCGTCAACTCTGATGGTGAGTTCTCCTTTGGCACATCAATCAGCGCTCGCCCTGTTGCGAGAAATGGGCAACCCAAGATAATAGGTATTTCTCTATCAGCTTCGTAATCCAATATGATAAAGTCCGTCAGGAAGATAAACTTGTCCACTTACAGGAGTACATCCTCTATTTTGCCCTCAGGATGCGTTATCGATCTATCGGCCAACTGTAATGTGATCGTGGTTGGTCTTGTATTACCGATATCCAGATTCTTAAAGATCGATAAGTGCATTAGATTTATGCTCGCCACTAAATCGCATAGCGCGTTCCCGACCTTCTTCCCTCCTGTTGAGCAGGGCAATGTAAAACTCCCAAGGTCCTTCATTTAGGTGGGGATATTGTTTTGAAACAGTGCACTACATTCATATGTTAGCGCAACTGTTTCATTTTCCCCAATCTTTCTTTTATTAGCAAGAATATCCTTGAGAAATTTTACATAGCTCGGCATCTGTTCCAGAGCTTCGATTAAGGGGATATTGACGTGTAATTGTCGGAGAACATCCAGGAACCTCTAGAATTGCTTGCTATCATCTTTCTTCTTCAGCTTGGATGGGAAAGATGGAGGATCCCGCCCTACTTCTTGTTGAGTTGGCTGTTTAGTGAGTTCTATTCTTGTTGTGTTTCATTAGTTGGAGGGTTCGTTGATTCAGAATTCAAGTCTTGAGGAGCTTCATCTTTTGTAGGTGTACTTATTTCTGAATTGGTAATTTTCCACTACTGGTTGATTGGTCATCATCGACAGTTAGATCTACTGGTCTTATTGTTTGACCTAGTACTGGTAGCAAAGGGGTTGTTGTTTTACCACTCCTCAATGTCACTACATGGTATTGCTCTTTACCTCGTGGCCCTAATGCTCCTGAACTACTAGGCAGCGTACCAGGCGCTTTATTTTTCAACTCAATTGCAAGCCGCTTAATCTGTTCTTCCAACCCTCTAAGGGAGTCAGCTTGCAATTGTTTAATTGCCTCGCTCTTTTCGATATAATGCTTCAATGAAATCTCCAGAGATGAGGTACTGCAAGAGGTATCATATAAGAACGGTTGGTCATAGGGTGGTATACTTTGAGGGTTACCTGGACTATAGTCTGAATTAATGAAGACCGGAGGTTGCCTCGATCCCCTTGATAACTGTTTTGATGAAAACTATGGCTCCCCTGGTTGTGATTCACGTCCCAACTTAAAGTTAGGTGATCCCACCATCCAGGGTTGTAGATGTTGCCAAATGACTCATTATAGATAGAATATACGGCCTGTTGATTCCACGGGCAGACTTCTACTGGATGTCCCTCCCCACATTGAACACAATTCATTGTGGCCACGTGTGTCAACGCATTAACTTGCGCTGAACCTTGAGAGAGATTTCTCTACTGATTAGCCATCATCTGAAGAAGCGAGGTCATCATGGTCATTTGATCTACCAGTGTACTCATTGTTTTAGTTGACACATTGGCACTCTCTACTCTTTCTTGCTCCAGACCACTTTCCTCAAACCCGATATCAATCCACTCATCAAAATGTCGTGAAATGTGATCTAATATATTCTTGGCTTCCATATATGATCTGTCCATTAAACCTCCTGCTGTGGAGGCATCGACAACTACTTGTGTTGCTTGATCTAGGCCACTGTAAAACGTCTCCATCAAAATGCTATCGAGAATCCCGATATGCGGACAACTCTTAACTAATTGTTTGAAACACACCCAGCCGGTGCTCAAAGTTTCATAACCATTTTTCTCAAAATTCAACACATCCCTCCGTCTCCTTGCGTTGACGGCTGGAGGAAAGAATCTGTTCATGAACCTATCAACCAACTTTCCCACGCGTTAATCTCATCTTGCTCTAATGACTGAGCCCACCTCTTTGCTTCGTCCCGCCGTGTATACGGGAAAAGATATAGCCTAAGTCCTTCTTGAGTCACACCAGGCATGGAGAATGCACTACACATGTCTACAAAATTCGTCAAATGCGCATGTGGGTCTTCTCCTTGTAATCCTCCTAATTGACCCACATTCTGAATCATTTGTAGCATAATCGATCTTATTTCAAAGCTTACATTCTCCTCAAAAGTTGGTCTTGAGATTCCTGGTGAGAAGTTATAGAAATCCCGTGCTGCATAGTCTCTCATTGGGACGTTGCGGTCAGCAGCAAGAAATATGGAATCTTGCACTAGCCAATTTTTCCTTTGATTCATGCGGGTGCCTCATTATGATTATTAGCCATGCTTCTTCACCGCTTAATTCAGCCCTGATGTGCTCTTACGTGAATAATACACTTGATCTCTGGGTCCGCTTAGAATTTCTGGATCACTCTAGCACTCATAAGCCATCAGACTGCTCTCCGCGTTGAACAGCCAATACAAAGAGATCTGTCTTGCAAAATACCACAAACATACTCAACACTAACTGTTACCAAATCCTCGGCAACGGTGCCATAAACTTGATGACATAATTTTTATTGTTCCTCTTTTAAGCACACGCACTACGATATATAATGCATGACACAAGTCCATAAACTTGTAACGCATAATTTGATGATGCAATGATATGCGATACTACTTCTAGATGTATGCATTATTAACGAAATGCTTGTAGTATGCTATGCATTGTCACAAGTTTTCTTACGTTGAAACCAAGTATAATTCTACCGCAAGTTTCTCGGAGTGAACCGAGGTCGAACACAGGGATTGTTTTAGGTTAATTGTGTTACATTCGTGATATATGCAACTGGGGTTTTTTTTCAATTTAATAAAAGTGAGGTTTGTACATGCGATAAAGTAAAACATGCGTTAAAGTAAAATTGCGATAAAATAAAGTTGTGCAGTAAAATAAAGTGCAATAAAAGTAAACCTAAGCTATGATGATACAAGATATAGGTTACATGATACATGATATCGAGTTTGGGACTGAATGTGAAGATTATACAAAGAATCATGTTATGCGGTGGCAAGGCTTTATGTACGACGCAGAAAGAGAAAAGACAATTAGTACAAACATCGCAAGTTCATTAATTGCGTTAAAGATATAACTATGGTTCTGCTTTCCCTTGGCATACACCTCTCGGTGATCAGCCATGTTGCCACATCTCTGTGGTGAAACAAGGTTGAACATAATGAACGCAAGGTTGCTTCCATCTCTAGAAGTACTTCTTGCTTTCGTTAATGCATTCTTCTAACCTTCTCTCGACAGATCAGAATGGCATCTTCACTTCTGCTCTCACAAGTGAATATGCCGTCTAGCATGCTTTAGCTAAACATATTTATTTCTTTAGCACAAATTAATTTACTTGTTTAATTCATTCTAATTACCAAGGGATTAAGAAAACATCGTGGAGAAAGCGATTAATGGAGGAACGAAAATAGACAGAAATATGGAGATGAAAATGATCATGACATTTAATTATAGAATCAAGCGTCTGATACATGGTGTGAATGATTTAGACTAAGAAGATGAAATACAATTAAGGAATAAGGGTTAGAATCAGATACAGAAGAGTGCCAATGTCTTGACACAGATCTGGATGGAGAGATTGCTTGTCGGGGTATGGAGTGAATGGAAGGATGAGCGTCCCTCTCAGGCTTGCTCAACCGGTAGAGTTGATCTAGGTACAGAGCTTCACGACGGGGATTTGGAATGATTTGCCCTGAGACTCACCTCTCGGCCTTTCCTCTTTTCTCCCTGGATCTTCTCCGATCAGCACTCAGATCGACCTCTCTCTCAATATACAAATATCAAAATAGCCTCGTATCAAGTATATCTCTCAATGAATTCTCTGAGGGTATTTATAGGTGAATGCTCTGACTCTCTGCCTTGTGGTCCCTGCTTTATTGTTATGGAAATTGCGAAAATGGTGGAATAAATATTCCTTCTGTTATGCAATCAATCCATCGAAAATGCACAACAGTTAGTTGTACACGTGTCAAAATCCTTCGCGATTATGTCGCTCATTTGCATCTTCGATCGTTTGTCTGCATGCGGTGTTGTTTTTTATTTCCGAATGCGGTTGAAGTTGCGTTGATCGCAAAGCTCTTGATCAATTGTCGCATGCGCCATCATTGCGTTAATCATCTATTCATTCCTGGATGATGGACGCAATGCGACGTAGATGCGTTAATCTTTTTCTCTTGAGCCATGAATGCATACGGTGACTTGATATCACACCCCGTCTCAAACTACCCTCTGAGCCTGAGAAAGGGCATGACTGCAGCAGTTATCAACCCTTTTGTTGACACTTACTGCCTAATAACTCTTGCAGAAATAACTCTGATACCAATGAACAAATTCAACAACCAACTAATTAAGTAGGCCCATTTTATTACAACAATGTAACATTTATACAACTCCAAGACTTAATTACAAGTTTACAATAACAACTGTAAAACCCTCCGGAAGTGTAACTGTGGCACGTGGCAGACCTTGACCTTAGCAGCACCCTGGAACTCCTCACCTTTCCGCTACCTGGGGAGGTAAAACATAAAACATGGAAAGCATGAGCTAAAAGGCCCAGTGAGTGGTGCCTTTAGATAAACAAATAACTTTGTCAACAAAAATATACTTTTGGGAAAACAATGCATAGTCAACAAAAACATTACCACAAGTTCAATATTATTTTCTAGCCAAACCGTTGGACAATCCCCAGCTCTACCGCTTGTTAAAACAATCAATCCCCAGCTTGACCACTGGTTATCACATAATAAAAACATCCCCAGCTTTACCATTGGATATCCCTAGCATGATCCTACATTTTCCCCAGTACTTTCACACGTACACTAAAGCAATGTTTCAACAATTCCTGTGGAAACTTTCCCTGTACCCTATTATCCCACCAATGTGCACATCGACTATTTTTCCACTAGCTATGCTTAGGTAACTTGACTATATTGCCCGCCGGTCATCACAAACTATCATTTCCCGCCAATCGAAGCCGACTATATTTTCCCGCCAAGTACCTTTTCAAGCATGCTAACTATATACCCCCGGGTACAATTTCAGTTTCCAAAACAAATATACAAGCAATATCTTAACAAGCATAGTAATCAGATAATCATATATCCCTGATCATGCCAATTTAACATTATCCCCTATATATATTTACATATATATAGAAAATTAGATCAATGATACAACACACAATAACCACTCATCTTGGTTGGTTAGGAACTTTCCTTTCCGAAGTTCCTTAGGTTTCCTTGGTTCCCTTTTGAACCCTGATTTCCAGATTCAAATATCAGCTTAGATTACTCATAGTTCCAGACCTTATTTTAAGATACTTACTTCTGAAAACATGTTCTAAAATGTCTCAGGAAGCTTACCATAAAATCTTAGCTCATAACTCTTCGTGATTTGGCCGGAACAACAAAACATCAAGACTGGCCCAAGCTTACCCAACAGCTTGACCCCTCTGTCGTTTCCTCAGTTTCCAGCCCGATCCTCTGGAGCTTCTTCTTCGGCAGCCCTACTCTGAAAACTAGACTCTCATATCTTTCAGGTGGTTTGAAATCACTCCAAACGCACGAGTATTCTAGGAGAACTTCTCGTTCCAATTTGTTGCTACTTCCTGTCTTTTCTGCCCGACAGCATCTCCCCTCTTGGAACCTCTTGACCAATGCATGGTCTTGCTACCAACGCATGTGTTCTTCCATCGACGCATAGTCTTCTCCCAATTAGTCATCACACACTCTTCTTTATGTCCTTTGAAGAGAATTTGAGTTCTCATTTGAAGCCCTTGGCCCTATTTAAAGGCATCCAAGATTGCTCCACGGTCGACACCTCCTACTTGGCTGCATGTCCAAGTGTCTTTTCTTCACACCATCAACACATTCTTACATCAGCGTAAGCCAAAGTGTCTTCTTCTCCTTTCACCAACGCATAGCTCTCAACTTTTACATGTCTTCTTATGCATCCACCTAATTTGCTTAAGGCTTAAGAATTCCTCCTAACATGCCACATGTCTGGATGACGTCCTTGATATGAGCTCATCCTTCATATGCATCCACAAACCCTCGGATGTTCAATGCATAGTATGCCATCAGTGCATAGTTGGCCATCAATGACTTGTTTGGGCAGAGCTTTGAAAGATAAAAGGTAAAGTACTGCTAAACTAAGAATTAACTAAGTGTTGGTCAGAATTTACAAAGTATGGGAAATGTTTCTAAGTATAAACATATATTACATCATGACAGCGCAATGAATAACGCAAAAGTAAAAGATCAGAATATGGCAAATATTGACAAAGGATGATAAAGAAAAAGGCACAGGTAAAAAGGAGTGAATATGTACTCATTTGTATTGAATATTAAAAAAGCATACAAATAATTAAAAATTAACGCAATAAAAAATTTGTTGCCTATACAAAGAATCAAAGAATTTCGTTGTTATCTTTTTAAATTTGATTCAAATAGGTGCACGGTAAAAATTAACACCGCGCTTCTATTAACGCAAATACATTTTTGCTAAGGACGGGCAACAACGCATGCACCCCTGCAACACACCCCTTAACTAACACATTTCTGGAGAATACCTTGACATAGGGAATTTAGCTAAGGACGGGCAAAGGACACATACGCGTGCAACACACCCCTCAACGCAATGTATTTGGGTGTAATGGACGTAAGGTGTCTTTTGTTAACTCACAATGCGATAAGCCTCAACCTCATTTTGAATAACATAATTCACCGCAACCAAAGATTATAGTATGACGCTTTCTGATGTGGAAATGGGCCCTGAATCCCCAATACATCAAATAATTCCACTTCTAAGATCGATGTTATGCATTTTCGATTTCACTTTTGACATATATCCCCCCGTTCTCTGAATCTATCGCACTTGCATACATACGTGGGCTTGGGCATCCTTAAACAGTGTTTTGTGCCAGAAAATAGCCACACTTTAGAACCTTTATGGCAGTCCGTTGACCCCCAAAGTGTCCTCCTTAA